>NW_024541291.1:0-357987 GCF_016758755.1 Suillus discolor
CAAATATACGACTCCGACATGGTTACGGGACACCGGCGTGACTCGCCCTTGAAAAGATCATAAACGGACCCGCTCATCACACACTCCATCATCTCTACTTTACGGTCAACTATGGTTAGGTACGCATTATCGTATATACTTTTCTCGTAGTAATACCCTAATACCTCTTCCCCTCACGCTCAGTACCACTGTGAGAACACAGTGAGTGCGCGAACTTACTCGCTACCGTCAACAGGATCACGTCATCCAATCTCGTAGGGCTATAACGGCTTAATATACTAGGCGAGTCACAAGCATTTCTTTTGACTTTGTTCCTTATACCTAACGTTAGTGTTTTCCTAAACAGGCATTTGCTCAAGCGACTTTCTCGCCATATTTTCAACGTTGTCCTCAATAGGAATATGTTTTTGGGGCAGCCAGCGTCCTAACAGGTATATAAGGTGATTGATTTCATTTCTGATCCCTCAGTCGCACTTTCCCTTCTTCCCTTGGCTGTTGACCTTGTCTATACCAGCTCATTTTCTCATTCCCCCTTGCTACTATGTCGCGCGCCGAGAGCACCACACCGGACACCGAGAACCAACAGGACGACAGCGGCAACGTCGGAGACATGCAGAATAAGCATTGGGAACCTTTTGCAACAAACTTGTGCGACCAACCGTCCGCACAGGCAGCATCTGTGCAGGCTCGCCAGAGACGTAGAATCGCCCAGTTGGAGGAGAAGCTAGAGGCCCTCGAGTCGGGGCGTGCGGTCAAAGAGAAGTACGACCTCGCGCTAATTCATCATTCCGAGTCGCTTTACTGACTACATGTTAGGCAAGCAAACTATTACACATCTCAAGGAAGGGCAATCAGGCGTGTTGTCGTTCTATTCGATAACGTCGAGGACCTCGTTGCTGAAAACGATCGAAGATATGAAGATGAAAATGAAGATCATACTATCGAGTAAATTTTCAGACTTCGAGTTATTTTGTGAGCGCTAACCATAGGCTTGATCATGTAGCCAAGATCGGCTACAGGCAGGGTATGTCACCCTCTCAACTACCTTACCGTGGTTGTTCAGGAAGGGGGCGGAAATGGAGTACGACGAGTACACGCACATGTTGAAATTGGTGGGTTCTATATATTCAACGATCAGTTTTGCGTTGCTGAGCATTCTTGTTATAGCTTCGGCAGGGGGCTGACAGTGCTCGAGGTGACGATACCTCGAAGCTCAAGGCTCTTGTTGCCGAATGGGTTAATCGGGATCTCAAGCCAGAATTCCCGCTCGATTCCGACGACAAACATACCCGTGGATTCTCCAACGACGCGTGCGGCAGGTTACTCTGCCCTGCCGAACTGGATTGGAACAACCCAGCGCAAGTAGTACTTTTGAGATTTCGAGAAAAATGCTCACTTTTCACCAGGGTGCGGACGGGCATTCGAGATCGCTCAGAGGGCTGTATCGTGACGGATCTTTCCTTTCCGGCCTACCTGTACGATAACTATACTGCCAACCCGGATGATCTGGAGGAGGGTTTGTTCAAGAGCAAAATACTTCTTCAGGTCCGTCCCTCTGCCTGTAACCTGATTGTAAGCTTACTTTAAAGCAGGGGTACAAAGCCGTGTTCACGTCACCTTCCTCAGCAAAAGATGTGGAGGGTGATGGGGATGGCGCCGATGTCATCCAGAACAACAGACGCGCCAAGAAGTCATTCAACGGAGTTAGTAAGGTCAAAAAACACGTCGCTCAAATCATCAATATGAGAAAGGTCACTCCTCGCTCGATCGCGTACATCGCGTGCCTAGTAAGTCATAGGATTTTGCAAGGCCAGTGATGATGTACCATGACCATTTTGACAGCTTCGATTCTCACTTTCTTCAGTGACATCATGGCGGTCCATTGATGGCGACTTTGACTATGCTCAATTCTGGTGTACTATCGTTGATTTCTTTGAAAGGCCCCCTGGTCGAGGTGCGCGGCGCAGGGTTGATAAGCTGCTCGAGTGGTGGAATAGGTGCGTTATGTATTTTTCCCAATAAGCATTACCTGACTCTACTGTTTAGGAAGATTTTTGGACGGAGCCAACGTAACGACATCAGCGATGCGGCAAAGGCCAGCCTGTCCGTCAATGCTCTTGCAAAGCAGAGGGCACAGCGCGATGATGCGGCTTTTGACTCGGCCTAGATCCCTCGCGTAGTTTGCTATCATTACCATACTTATGTCCGGCTTGATCTTAATTGTCTTAATTGTTTACTGCAAATAAATGAATAATATTTGGCTACGCTACTGCCTTTGGTGAACATACGCGCTTGTGTTGTTTAGGCTGAATTCAGGGAGTGTAGCGCAGCCATGAACAGGTTCATATTCTTGAGCATTCGCGCCAACTGCAGAATTCAAGTTCCAGATGGTGAGTAGGCTTACTTGTGTTGATTGGGTCGAATTAGGCTGAATTCAGGGAGTGTAGCGCAGCCATGAACAGGTTCATATTCTTGAGCATTCGCGCCAACTGCAGAATTCAAGTTCCAGATGGTGAGTAGGCTTACTTGTGTTGATTGGGTCGAATTTGGGAAGTGCAGCGCAACCATGCACACCTACGTCATCTCGAGCATTCGCCCCCGCAGCATGAATTCAAGCTTCAGTTCCTGAATAGGCGTACTTGTGTTGTTTAGGCTGGATCCGGGGAGTGCAGCGCAGATATGAACACCTCTTACAGGTCAAATATCCACGCTAATTGCGTGATTCAAGCACCAGTTCGTGAATTCGCGTGCTTAAGACGAATAAGCTGGATCTAGGGAGTGTATGGCAACTTGTGAACATATCTGAATGTTGTGCACAGCTACGACTGGACCACGATGCATGGCACAACACATACCACGGCAATAGAACGGTAAGCTGGGTACCGAAGTTGATACATAACCTCCGCTACTGAATTTGAAGTTAAGGTACATTGCTACCACGGTGCAGGGTTCGTGCATAACTCTGACTTCTTGGGACGCAGTCGTAAGTAGTATACCATTGCCAGCCATTAGTGATTCAGAGAACACCGCCTTGAGACTCAAGGATGACACAAATTGATTGTCGCCTGCCTGTTAAAACAAAACCCAGCTGCTGCGCAAAGGTATAGCTTCTTCACACGCTTTCCCAATTCATATATAGCTGACAATAATTAGATGTATCAAAAAGATATCCTCTGAGGTTGAAGCGCGGAATGATTTTCTAGTCGTGTGCGCGGCTGAATATATCGTCATTGCCTGCAAGATACTGGCCTTCAGTCTCACATGGAGAATTCTCGTTGAAGTGAGGGAAATTTGGCTTTCCAGAGAGCTATGTTGGGATTTCACAGTGGGCGCCCTACTGCTGATGTGGCAAGCTTAATTCGTGGAGTCAGTTCTTGCTCATGTTGAACAGCGTTACTGTCCTCAGAAAGATCCTGACTTTCACGCCGTACTCGACATCGCGAAACTTAATTCTGACATGGCGCTTGCAATCCGTCTAGTTGAACCATTAGCTTTGCTCTACTTTCCCGTCGAATCTGACCTTGAGTGATGAGTGGGTGTCTTTTACCTATCACTAGCTCGGAGTACGAAATTCAGAACTGTTCTTTCCTAGACAAAGTCAAAAATGATGATGTGATGATCGATAGCGGATTTATGCAGATTTTAGTAATTATATACTATGTATTGATATATATATCATTCTCATACATTCACCAGTTCACTGATGTTAGGGCAAGCCGAGTCCAGCTCAATATTTGCTCGAACTCGGAGGACCGTTTTGACAACGAGGAACTGTACAACCCGTACATGCAAGGAAACTCGCAGATCATATCGTACACTACCAGTCAGCGAGAGCGCTGAGGACAAAACGTGTGAGGCAGATAAAGGGAGAGACGAGTCTCGACAAAAACACTACAATAGGGCTATTCCAAATTTGTCATACAGTCATTTCCGAAAGTCTTGACTCACGTGTTTGTGGCGGTTCAAAAATAGTGGAAAAGCTGAAAATTCAAATAAATCGAAAATTCAGCAAACTTGCCCCACTCTCACTCAAACTCGAGCAGAAAAGCATAACCGACACTCTTTTGAACGTTAAATAATGTCTTTTACAGTATCTGAATGTTCCGACGAGAAGAATGTCTCTCATTCACAACACTCTGACGAAGAGTCTATTGATGGTAATCATATGGAATCTGACGACATTACACAGAAGAATGTAGTGATCTTGGTGGCATGGAGGACTCATTGTGCGAGGATGGTGAAGAAACCAATGGGGATGATGATTTAGAGCTTGCTCCTGATATGCTGCCAGCAAAGCGGCAAGGCCTTCCATCTAGCTTGAAATCTACAATGTGATACCCCGCTGTTTATTTGCACATTTACCGTTCGTTAATATTCTTATATGACCCTTGTAGATATCCATACCCCATACATGCAGCTATTGTCCACTCTACTCCACGTAGTAATATTGCCCACACCACAGTTAATACATCCATCGTACTACAGATCTGAGATAGCCACTATGCCTATACCAGCCTCGCGCATTTTCGGCATTCACAGCCCTGAAGCAAGCTTCACGAAGGTCCTGCTCAGGGAATTGGCTGTGTCGGAGTTCCCTCCAATGCCTTCGAAGCCACTTCTTCACTATAGAGAAAGTGTGAGTGACAGAATGAAATGAAACATGTCCGAACATACAGCAACTGAAGCTCTCCTCGATCGGATTGAAGTCTGGGGAGTATGGTGGTAGAAAAACAAGTAAGCAACCTACGAATGTGTCAGACTTGCAGGCGAAGCAAAGTAGCATTTAGCAAACCAGATGCCTCTACAGCTTCCCGTAAAGCGTCACTCTTGTGAGTGGAACAGTTGTCGAGGACAATCACGCTGTTGGGGCCAGGGATGCTCAGCTGTATAGTTGGCTGTCATGTTGTGCAACCAATCAGCTCGGAAACCGTCATCACGTTCGGCCGCTATCCTCTTCAAGCGTTTATAGGTGATTCCAAGGTCCCCGAGGTTGCGGTAAAGAGCTGGTGTGGATATTGGCTGATCATGAGCCATTCGCTGATCTCATCCAGTAGTAGAGACGGGTTTTCAGCTAGCAGCTCGCAGATCTCATCCTTCATAGTTTGATCAACAAGCGAGGGCGGCCCATGATTGGTGTGTGAGGGTTAGCACGTCCATTTTCATTATAATTTGCCTCCCACCGCTCTATACTTCTCGACGACACTCCAAGAACATCAGCGATGTGCTCGATCTCCCATCCTTCCTCCAAAAGCGGGTACAGAGCTCGTTCTTTTCGATCAGGATTGATCCTCTGGTAGACCATGGTGAGCCTGAGTGAGAATCTTGTGCAATATGACGTGTTTGAAGGCGTACAGAGGTGTATACAACTCGAAAATGATTTAATTGAATTTTCAACATTTCTATTATTTTTGAACCGCCACAAACACGTGAGTCAAGACTTTCGGAAATGACTGTATTTTTTCTTTCTTTCTTTTTATGTATAGACGAGACGACAAGGACACCAGTGATGCCAATATCAGACGACACTCTCGAGAAATACAGTCGAGGCAATGGATAATACAGAATCGAAACGAGCGTCCTAAACCCATGGATAAGATGTCTATGTATTTTTGGAACATATCCGAGGACCAGCGTTCTGCTGCTTGTATCAGCGCAGGCACGACACCAGCTGCAGCTAGAGCGATACATGCGCCTCCCATGGAATGTCCCGAAATAGTAGGCGAAAAGAACTGGCGTAGTGCAGTGAGCCAGATCTGCGGATGATGGTGAAATCATTGGTCACGGACAAACGCATACCGGTTGAGAAGTGCCAAAGGATCGTTCTGTCCCTCATGCTCTGCCAAAAGCAATTGATAAAGTAAAGGTAAAGTACACGACTACCTTGCGATAAGACTGAATTTTGAGCGTGTCAGGCCAAACCAATTCGCCCAAGCGCTGAAGAGTCTTGAACCCAGTGACGAGCATAGCGACAAACGAGATGTCGTCATAGATATCAGATGTTGCGAAAGCATCCACTACAAGCGTGAGGCCGTCGAGGGAGAGTGGCAATTTGCGAATGGCGGGTTGAGAGATATATGTATTGCAGCCCTGGCCCGGGAGAGTCCGAGAGCGAGTAGTGCAGGCATCACGTACTCGTGGAAAATGTGATTCCAGTCAACAAACGATGCCCGACTCGGATCAGTAGGTAAGTACCAATACCCATCATGCCTACTCTTGTTCCAATGGAGTCCTTAGGATTGAGCATCCCTTATATAACTATTGTTGTCTGACTCCAACAGTGGAGTCGGGAACTGGCGCGTCTGCGACACTATCTATACTCGTGATCATGGGTCGGTGACACTCCATGATAACGTTCAGCAAATCCAGTAAGTCCACTGTTGGATGTCACCGTTCTCGCATTGGCGCCGTGCTGATCGGGCTATATAAATCCACAAAGTTTGCCCAGTGACACGCTCATGGAGTCATCTGGTCCTCGGTCGCCTGCAAGCAGTGACTGCACCAGTAGTACAATACCCGGCGTTTTCACTCTACCTGGTCTTTTTGGGGTCGTAGACAAAGATGTGGAACACCCTCACCCTCTATGATGTTCGGAAGAATGGACTCAATAAGAACCGCGCAGAACAAGTACATTTGATGGTGCGTTCCTTGTCACGAGAACGTTTCCCATAATCATAATTGACCGTATCTAGTCTCTATCGCCTACTTTTCCCATTCGACTTCGGCTTATTCAGGCGTTACCTTGTCGTGTCCACAGCATACCTACGCTTCAATGATTCAACACTTCCACATCATCATTTTCTGTCATCTTGGTTTTCTGTCCGATATCTTCCCCTTCGTCGAAACAATAAAGTTGTGCTCATCTACAAGACAATAATGCAATACTGTGATTGCATCCTGGATTGTTTGTCTGTACTAAATCTACCCCGGTCTCATGTGCACGACTTACTCCCCCAGGCTGCGTGTTGTCCTGGCGAGCATCGACGATGCTGTCAGTCGTCATGCCCTTCCGCTTCAGCATCGAAGCATACTGAAGCTGTTCTCAAATTCTCATGATTGAAAATAAGAATAAACAGCGATCGTTTGATGAGTGCAAGCCTAAGTCTACATAGCACAAAACAGAACGCGATAGGAAAAATGGGTGTTGAAAAATCGATACAGTCTGCAGCGGTCGGCAGTTGAAACTGGAGTGGCAAGTATAGTACATCATGATAGGATGGGGAAGAGATCGTAAACAAGGAAATATCAGTCTACACAACTCAGGAGTTGAAGCTGGCGAGCATACACAACACGAATGCATGGTACGGGAAAAATGCATCGAAAAACAGGAAACTTGGGTCGAGCAAGGGTTGAGCACCATCTACTTCGTTTCAATCAAGTCCTTTGCTGCAGGCTGTCAGTAAGCTTCGACTTCCAGGTTCACAACGAGGCGAGGGACGTACACATGCGATTTTCAAAGATGAGTTCAAGAAACTTCGTCCCCAGTTGCTCTGTCTTGTAGCCTTGACGATAAATCTCTTTCGCTCCTTTCTCCACTGCGTGAGCCGCCGGAGATTTCAGGTATTCGCTCACGGCAAACTCGACGTGCTCCAAGTTTTTTATGTTGTTCGAGAGAAAGGCAGAGTACTCGAGGACGATAATAGTAGCTGCTACCTGTCATCAAGACTACGACTGGTCACGCGGTGAGGAACTAACCAATACCAGTCTCAATGATTCTTTTCGCAGCAGCAGTGAACAATGATCCCTTCGCAACCTGTTGCACACTCTTACAGTGCTGAAAATCAATACAGAGGAAAACCAACATACCAAAGGCTGAAGGACGCGGATAATGTCATTTCGCTCGATTGTGGCCTAGCCAAAGGTTGAAAGTATGGGTATCAGAATCAACTCCATAGAGCGAGGTACGTGCCTCCTGCGGGAAAGGAATGTCAGAATCATGAGGTAATAAATTAACACATAAAAGGATGATGCATATGTGGCTAAAATCCTTAGCGATTGAAACATACTCACAACCTATAGAGTGAAAGAGCCAGTCAAAATGAATACATTCAATGTCTCACATTATGACGGTCAAATGACTTACATTCTGCGCAGTGCAAGAAAATACGCAATATGAATGACCATGGAAAATAAGCTTTCAAGGAGGGATACTCAACAAACTATGCATTATATGAGTAATGATGATTTAATTCACCTGATGAAATTGAAGATGCTTACACCAGGCTATGAAAATGAGTTAACATCATTATATTATTCAGTACGATTTCAATACAGGGTATATCAAGACACTCACCACCTGCCAAAAACAAGAGCAAGATGTAAGACCTGTCCACATGGGTTGCAGACAGAAAACCATTGAGGCACTTACCACCTGTCAACAGGTGAGCAGCAAGGCATCAGGATTATAAGCATGATTCAAGGATGAGAAACCATCAGAGGTACTTACATCGTGCCAACAGGCGAGCAGCTGCAAGCATGAAGATCATAAGCACGGGACGAGGACCAGAAACAATCAAAACACTTACCTCCTGTCAACAGGCGAGCAGCAGCAAGGCATGGGGATCATAAGCATGGGTTGAGGATTAGAAAACGTCAAGGCACTTACCCACTGTCAACAGGCGAGCAGTAGCGTGGCATGGGGATCATGAGCATGGGTCGAGGACTAGAAATCATCAAAGCATTTACCTCCTGTCAACAGGTGAGCAGCAGTAAGGTATGGGACCATGAGCATGGGTCGAGGACTAGAACGCATCAAGGCACTTACCTCCTGTCAACAGACGAACAGTAGCAAGGCATGGGGATCATGAGTATTGGTCAAGGACTAGAAATCATAAAGGCACTTACCCACTGTCAACAGGCAAGCAGGAGCAAAGCATGGGGATAATGAGCATGGGTCGAGCACTAGAAACCATCAAGGCACTTACCCACTGTCAACAGGCAAGCAGGAGCGAGGTATGGGGATCGTGAGAAAGGTCGAGGACTAGAAACCATCAAGGCACTTACCCGCTGTCAACAGGCGAGCAATAACAAGGTATCAGCGTTGTATATGATGTTCGAGCTGCGCGAACCACAATCTTACCAGCTGTTATCAATGGACAACTATAATGAAGAAAAGTATATCAGAATGTCTGTAGTTTCATCACTTCAACATTTACCATCCGTGAGCACCACTATCAGAGCATTGTCAGATTGAATCAATCTTCGTCTTACTTTGAGATGTGGAAACCACTTAGCAATGTCATACTGATCTTCATAATTGATTCGATGTAGCCTGGATTGCTGACATGCACGATCGACGAGTGTCCTAGATGATGTTGAACCAAAAAGGTGTGATTTTGTAGCTCTGCGACTCACATGACGGCACACTGGATACAAAGCTCCAGGTTTGATTGTTGTGTCCACACCAAACACAATCGCAATCCTTCGTTGTCCAATGCGAGAATGGTGTGTTCCAATAAAGTGTTACAGTTTGTATATGGTTGGTTCATATCTAGGACGGTAACCAATATCAGCTTTTACATGGGATAAGTCGATCTGAATCACTTGCGCTCCAAGCGTACATAGGACTTGAAACGGGCACGGTTTTCAAGGTTGCGCAACCGATCCAAGACGCCTGTCTTACTGAACAGTTCCTCGACACGCTCAGCAATCCTCTTCGAGCGCTCTTCGCCCGATACCCCTCGTAGTTGCTTCTTGATTTCACCATACGCGACTGGACGCAAAACTTCGAACTTGGTGAACACTACAACCACGGGAACTGAAGATTGATCATTTAGTCCGAGCACAACAAGTGACGATGAAGTTGCAGGCTCACCGTACCCAGTGTCGCACTCCAAGAAAAACTTCTCCTCCGACCGCTGGAATGTTCGAGACGGATCGTCCATTGGAATGCAATACCTGACTATAATCAGCAAACGCGGAACGTCAGAAGGGTGTTACTTACCAGATAGCATGGATTCGCTCCTCCAATTTTGTTGCGTGTGCGTGTTCCGAGATAAAAGTCTTCACCTTCTCGAATTCTTCGTTAGAGCCCGCTTCAAAACCGCACGAGTCGTGAAAGACAAAACCAGGATTGCTTTTGAATACCATCCCGGTTGTGATGTCGTGATTTCCACGCTGAGCATCCGTCAGCGCCTGTATGTCTACGGGGAAATTGGTGCACACACCTGGATCGAGGATTGCGCGATGGCAGCATCGATCTACCCACAATTGATCAGCGATAGACACATGCATGGCATAGATCATCACCCGCACCTTGTTTCCTTTGATATCGTAAATCTCTGGTTCATCCGTGGTATTGCAGACCTTCTGAAGAATAGTTGTTTTGCCTGCGTTTGCTCTCCCTATGATCAGGACTCGACAATGCCCAATTCTTTCTCTGAGGTTCTGGGCATCTCGAATGGTTGCCATTTGAGGATCTTAATATGCGTCCTGAAGCAGACGTGATTTGGTTTATCGTGAATTCGAAAGCTGTACTGTGGCACAGAAGAGATTGTGGCGGCAAGCGGCTCCCACTACTAATTATAAGTATCATTCAACGCCGCCTCCAATGTCCATCGACGGGAAATGCACGATTTTCACTTAGTGCTGAATAACATCACAACAACATATATTCCTATCGGATCTACTTAAATTCTAAAAGAACATGCTTGTTGGGTCTGTGTGGAAGTTTACTCGCAAATTGCATAAGAACGTTGGCAGTAGCGCCGAAATTGTTTACTTCCTCCGTTCTTCCCCTTCTCTTTCCATCTCAATGTCTAATACAACAGGACGCATGCACAACATGTCTCCGCGATCCAGTCCCGCACCTACCGAGACCGGCCTCCCGACCATCGAGTAAGTGGCAAGTCAGACCGACCTATTCATGATACTTAGATGCATAGGAATGCGATCGACGCGAATGCAGTGACCGAGGATCCTGCTGTGTCCATTAAGGTTGACCTTTATAAGAATATGTGAATGCCAAATAATCAGCATGTAAACTTCACTGATTCTATTGTTTCAAGGTCAAGCACCCTGGAGCAGACTCCGGACAATGAGGCCAAGCCGAATAACGTGAACGAGAATCCTGCAGTATCTATCGAAGGAAGCCTTAATACGATGTGAATGTCAACTCATCAGCACGCTATACTTGATGTCTGACTATATTTTTCTTAAAGGTCAGACACGCTGGGGCAGATTTTTGATGTCCTCAAAGGATCGACTATCGCAGAAGAACTGGGAAAAGATGACAATTCAAGGTTTTGGGCGACCTACAAGAAAGTTTCGACTGAGTATGACGACGACTTCCTCAGGCGGGCTAATGACGACATGACCATTATTCTGACTTTTGTACGTTTCTTTCTACGTCTGCTCGTCAATGCAAGTGTCACAGTGGTATTAGGCTGGTCTATTCTCAGCTGTCAACTCCACCTTCATCGCCGGGATGCAGCCTAATCCAGGAGACACTACCAATATCCTCCTCCTCCATCTGATCCAGATAACTGTTAACGGGCCAAATTCCGTACCTGACATCAGTAATCTTTCTTCATCTACGGTGTATCCCCCTTCGACGGTCTGGGTGCAAACACTTGCCTACGCTAGCCTCGCATTTAGCGTCTTGGCCGCGTTTGGGGCTGTCCTTGGAAAACAATGGCTTCACTCTTACAGGTCAGCTCGAGGACGAGGGTCTCTCGAAGAGCGCGGCATAGAGAGGCAGATGAAGCTAGACGGAGTAGAATATTTTCGCCTGCAGACCATCTTGCAGGCATTCCTGGTGCTGCTCCAGATTTCGCTCCTGCTATTCGGTCTCTCGCTGAGCGCCCGCATGTGGGTCCAGCAAACCATGATATCCAGCGTCATCATGTGTACTACAGCTTTCGGCATTCTGTTCTATGTCGGTACTACCCTTGTGTCGGCGTTGCGTCAGGACAGTCCTTTCCAGACACCAGCCTCGGAAGCATTTGTAGCTATCTGCCAAAAAATTCTTCCAGACAAATTCACATTCACTCCTGACAATTTCATGAAATTGTCCGCCATTCGCTGGATATTAAAGACATCAACGAACCCGGACATTGTCGAGACCGCGGCTGCGATTATACCTTGCGTGCAATGGCCCCCGAACCTTGATGTTTCAGCAGCCTTCGCATGTTTACGTCATAATTTCGTGGCGTCTCTGGACAGGGAAGAGTTAAATGTGAAGTATGGCAAAGCCATGGCCCATCTTTGTATTCAACCGGTGAAAATCAAGAAGGAACATCTGGAGTTTTCTTGCAATGATAAACTTCAGACAACTCAAAGTCGTTTCATTCGCGATGCGTTCATGGCCGGTCGGGCTGCCTATGATCACATGAAGAATTCACTCGAACCAAACGAGAAACTCAAGCATCAGGCTGATATACGCACTGCTCTCAGAACGATGCCTGTCCACGGACAGTCTTTTGGGCTTTCACGTCCGGACGATGAAGAGTTGATTTGGTATGGCGATCTGTGCTGGTATCACGGCGACGGGAGTGAACCTAGCTGTGAAGAATTTGATTGGCTCGTTGATTACTTGGCGGGTGACGCAAACACAGACGATAAAACACGAGGTGACGCTTTGCTTGCGCTGAGCGCCATGCAGGGACTAGGGAGCCCTACCAAGCAATCGTCCTATATCAACTCGCTTATCCGCTGTATGGGCTCCAGCAGACCTCCCCGAGTCCGGCACACCGCGCTTAGAGCTGTCTTTGAAGCTCGAGAAGAGCTAGCTTCTATAACAAGTGCCTCGATGCCAGAGGGTGTTGATGCATATATCCTAGATGAGCTTTCTCGCGCTGTTTTAACTGCTGTACGTCCAAATGACGACGAGACGATTCGCAACAATGGACACGACGCCTCTTTCCACGAAGATCGAGACTATTGCTACATCCGCTTCATCTATACTCTGACAAAGAATGACGAGTGGTGTCAACGTCTAGTCCGTGATGGCCATCTCGACCGTTGTATTTCTCTAGTTGACGGAGTGCCTCGAAAAGGCCATTCGGACGTCGGATTCTACCTTATGATCATTTGGAGCATCGAGTCCTTGCGCAAGGATCTTCCCTTCAGTCCTGCTGGGGAGAGATGGCGGCGACTCCTCAAGAACCAATGGAACTCGACGACATCTCGCGTATTGGAAGCTAGCTATGTCGATAAAATACCAGCCTTCGTGACAACAACGAGGCTGAATTTGACAGTCTCGGGTGTTCCGAGAGAGTGGTTCACAGATCTCACTGCAGATGTGCATAGGACTTTGGAAAATTTGGTACAGAGCCAAGCGGTCCATGTGGAAGATGGTGTAGCTCAGGCTACCGTGGACGCTGCATTATTTTCTCTCCAGGGCTTGTACAACGACCTGTGTCGTATTATTAAGGAATACCCGTAAAGGGACGGTGGAACTTCGAGGTATTGATGGATACCATCAGTAGTGAGGTACTTTCATCCATTTGTTATGCACGTCGCAGTTCGTTCCTGTAGTTAGATTCACCGCCTTTGTATTGACACGTGATAGGAAAACTAATGTTTGGATGAAGAAATTAGTAGACAACGTAGTGAGACGTGCTACAAGAGAGAGACGTGAGACTTAATAAAACGAATCAGACGAGGAGCGTGTAGTGACTTGCTACCACTCCGCCACCAAACCGTGGCGAAAACAAGGTACCAGCAGCCTTGTAACGTAAGAAAACTTGTCAGCTCTGATAATTAGTATGTGAGTAGAATCTCTGGAAAATACTGAACCCTCCAAAGAGCTCCACTAGTTCTTCGATAAACGGTATATAAATGATTTCAATCGGCTGAGACCTTGCGAGAAATAAAACTATGTACATCATATTGGTTTTATCGCCCGAAAGTTGCCCGAAGCGGTCGCTACCCCCCAAAAATAGACTCTGTACCTCATTTACAAAGTGTCCCCCATTATCAACGGCGACGAGCACTCGTAGACAGGGTTTAGGGCAAGCCGGAACCTTCGAGTCCAGCTCAATATTTGCTCGAACTTGGAGGACCGTTTTGACAATGAGAAACTGTATGTACAGTACATGCAAGGAAACTCGCAGATCATATCGTACACGTAGCTACCAGTCAGCGCGCCGAGGACAAAACGTATGAGGCAGATAAAGGGACTAGTCTCAGACGAGTCTCGAGCCTCGACAAAAACGTTAGTATAACAGGGCTATTCAAAATTTGTCATATTTTTTTTCTTTCTTTTTTTATATAGAATTCCAGACGGACACTCTCGAGAAATACAGTCGAAGCAATGGATAATACAGAATCGAAACGAGCATGCAGCGTTGTCAATTTTCGATGAGTCACGGTGCCCTAAACCCAATGCCCATGGATGAGATGTCTTCCGAATGTATTTTTGGAACTCATCCGAGGACCAGCGTCCTGCTGCCTGTATCAGCGCAGGCACGACACCAGCTGTAGCTAGAGTGATACATGCGCCTCCCATCGAATGTCCCGAAATGTCGTCACAGATATCAGATGTTGCGAAAGCATCCACTACAAGCGTGAGGTCGTCGAGGGAGAGTGGCAATTTGCAAATGACGGGTTGAGAGAGATATGTATTGCAGCCCTAGAGAGTCCGAGAGACGAGTAGTGCCTTGCGGACATCGAGAACTGTCAACAAACGATGCCCGATCGATAGCTAGGTGTCAAGTGTCGAAGAACAATTAATGATTAGAACTCAGATTGTCTGAGCTTTCAAGTCCAACTTCGAACTGACTCACTGCTTCGTCTTGGACGATGACCCCAGCCGCATGTTCTCAGTCAAGATTTTAGAGACGGATACCGTCAGTTGCCTGAAACAGGTTATCAAGAAAATGAGGAATGCATTTCACGACGTAGATGCGGACACTCTCCAGCTATGGAAGGTGAGTAATCTGATGCCAGTCTGGGAAGTTGGTGGTGCTGAGTCTCTGACCATATGAGACTTGAAAGTTAATATTGACCCGGAGAAGGAGAAGTTAGATCTCCCGCATGAAGCTTAAGCCGCTTACCCGACTCCTCTCCGAAGTGTTCACTGTGAGTCCGGAGGATGAACACCCTCATATATTTGTACAACACGTCGTCGTACAACCGCCACCTGCTGGTAAGTTATCTGTAATATCGCTACTCTTTCATCCATACTGATTGTGGTACGATTAATACGTTCTCTACCAGTCGGCCACCCGTCCATCCACCTCAACTGCTTAATCTTGGATGACGACCCCAGCCACGTTTTCTCAGTTAAGATTTTACAGACGGACACTGTCAGTAACCTGAAAAAGGTTATCAAAGAAGAAAATTCGATGGTGTCAATGCTAAGCATCTTAAGCTATGGAAGGCGAGTGACCTCAGGCCACGATTTGGCAAGTTAGTGCTGATGCATATTCTACATAAGGTCGATATTGACCCAGAGAAAAAGGAGAAGTTGGATCTCCCGGATGATGCCAAGGAGCTTAAACCGCCAACCCAACTCTCCCAAGTGTTTACTGTTCAAGTTGGACCAGAGGACGGACACCTTCATATAGTATTCGTACAACACCCCGCTAGTAGGTGGAACTATTTTGATATGGCTCAGTGAGCCGACCACTGCCTCCCAGATGCCTCCCGTGATCATTTGCAACCGTCGTCTTCCACACTCCCAAAAACAACACAGCAACTTCGTGCAGAGTGGATCCGGAATTTTGACGAATTTTGCTCGAAAACTCCGCCTTCCTTTGTTTACTCTACGTGAAAAAGGCAACTTCGAGTGATAGATTCGAAGCTGTACATATATGTTCTCCGTCCCTATTTTCACAAAAAAAAACAGTGCTATAGAGCTTCGAAGGTCCGGAGTAGAAAACTTAAAATGTGTTGTTGCATGAGCTATGATGCGTTTTCCAAATTTCTACTATATGTTGCAACTTTGGCCCAATGATAGGTACTACTTTGAAAGGGCAGCAAATGAAAATTGGCACAACGATTGCACATATATATCAATAATAAAAATGTTGCCTCTATGGTACTGACGATAGTCAACTGCGTAATCATACACGTTACGTCAATGGAAGTATTACCGATCTCATGCGCGAGAGGGTGAGAAATATCATAAATCCTAAACAATTCAATGGCAGACGATATGAAAGATGGCCTATTTATGCGCCCTCTGTCATGAGGTGAGGCTTTCCCGTGGAAATTGCGAGGGACGTGAGGAGTATTTCCCATGCTGTATCCAGGGCACACCAGAGCCGCTCGTCGGCGATGCCCAGTGCAACCGTATTGCGCCATGTGCAGTGCACTTTGGTAATGTGACGCAGCAGAGCGCTCACCGTATATGTATCGGCAATTTTCTGAGCGAACTGTCTGAGAAGAGGCATGACAGTGGTAGGATCATCGAGGTAGAGTTGGGGTGGTGTGGGTAGTGGCATAAGTGACCCAAGAAGGTGGTCGATACGCTTCGTGTATAGGAATGTGGAGAGCTGAGGGAAGACCTCAGGGGCAGGGATGCACAAAGGAACCACTGGCACTTTGATCTCCTGGCCTGCGCACTCTGCGATTGCTGGCGCTGGAGTGGGTAGAACCGGAAGGTTCGCGCAGTGGATAGCAAAAACGAGATTGTGTGCAGGAAACAACGTGACGCGACGACGGCGAGCAGGGGCCGGCTGGCGGGATGAGAAGACCGCGAACATGTGGGTGGGCACGTCAGACGAAACATCGTTGACAATTATCGAAAGTTCCCGCGGGAGGACATTGGAAGCAGGTTCAGCTTTGATCCCTGCAAGGACACGGAGCATGCTGAAAAAGGATTCGTCAGATGATCGATCGACTACCAGATGAATCTTGACTTACTCGGGCCCGAGGCATTCTAGTCCATCGCGAATGTAATCAATATGAGTGTGAATGAGTTCAGGTGCCACAGCCTGAAGTACGGACACCGGGATCTCAGCGGTCTTGGGTCGAGCGAGGAGTCTGGGAAGGGAGATGATCTTAGACACTGGTGTTGAGTCCCCCATCTCGACATCGCGAGAAATAGTGGGGACATCCATCCGCACTGGAGCAAGAGGGCTTTTGGACGGAGTTTGCTCCTTGCGCTTCTTGGCATGCTCAATTGCATGCCTAAGGTAATGGGCTCCGCCCGAAACGAGAGCTCGGCGACGACGAGAGGCGCCCTGGATACCGGTGCGAACTTTGGATGGTTTCGCAGTAAGGCGTGTAGCGGGAGGAGTGTTCTCAGAGTCGATGTGACGAACGTAGTTAGCCGTTTGCGAGACCATTGTGATGTGATAAAGGCGGAAGAACTGAAAGTAGCGGCTTAAATGGCAAGGAAGCTTGAAGTGCTTCGGGGGGTTGAATGCAAGTAGATGACGGACGCGTTTGTCGAGGGAAACTTGACTGGGGATTCCATGACAGGAGGGGCACCTTTATAAACCTGCAAGGGAACAAGAAGGGACGAAGTAATTCGAATGGATCGTGACGTGACATTGCAAAAGCAATCCATCAAGTCACGTTCGAAATTTCCTCTTAAGCAGATTGCTAGCAAAATTTTAGCTGCTTTTGGAAGTTGTTTGGGACCCATATGCGCAAACATGGACCTACAAAAGAAGCATCGAGAAAGCAATCCATCGATTGCATACACTCATTGTCCGTAACCGGCATATTCCCAATTGTTTCGAGTTGAAAGGCTTCAATTAGCTGTTGTTGCCACATTGCCACAGGTGTATCCACATCTTCGCGATTGAAATCCACCGCAGTTTGATGCTCCATTGTCCCTGAAAAACTGTAGCTGAGAACCTCCAAGGACCCTTTGATCAACTAGGCCTTCATGTGCGATGATCCGATCGGAACAGTTATGAAGGCATTGCTGTCCCGTCTCGGTGAGAAACGGTATTGTCACTGGTCCACGTGACAATTAGATTAGATAAGCCTGAATTGATGAGTGTTCTCGCCGAGAGTTGCAGCGGCTTGAGCTTGAGAGTATGTGATGAGAGGCTGCTGGACCTTAAGCCCAGTCAAATAACAAAGTCGAGACTGAATTATGTCGGAACGCGTTAGACCTAGCGTTAGTCTATATAAAGACTCACCGTCGACAACGTCACAGTCAGGGCTGTGTATTAAAATGACAAAAATGTACTGCTACGAAGTTGGCGACCTTGCCACTAATATCATAGTAGAGGGTTTCCTATGGTAAAAGGATCGTAATTGCTGCCAATTCAATGCCAGTGGAAGGGAACCATGCGGGTTTTGGCCGGATCGTGGATCACAAAATGCGACCGTGATCCACTCGAAATCTGTCTGCTATCATTAGTCTTCAGGCCGCAAAAAATAGGGCCGTACGAACGAGAAAGAGTAATAGTTACCTGAATGTGTGAGAACGTGTTTTATGTACCGCCACCGGGAGAGCAGGTGGTAGGTGGCCAATGACAGGCTGTTCACCTGGCACAATTTAGGGCACGTCCCACTACCATTCGTGCATCAACAACTTAGCCAAGTCGACTCCTGGTACCTTCCATTAATTGAGGCGGGAGGGGGATTACCGTTGACGGTGGCATTGGTGATGTTTGGCCATTCTGACCTTGGTTTCTGGAGGTGCCGTGTTCACTAGTCGTGAATGTTGTCTAAAAAACACCACGACCGCGAGTTTGGTGGGCAACGGGTGGCGCAAAAATTGCCCGTTGATGAGATCGCTTCCAATGGACGGCTACCCTCGAGTACAGAGGACAGCCGTTCCTGTGTACTGTTCCGAATAATGCTAGTATGCGTTTGAGTAGGGAGTGGAGATGCAAGTGAAAACATAGAACAAGTAAAGAGAGGTAGAAAGAGTGAAACAGAATAAATCCACAGTCGAACGGTTCGTAAAAATAACTGCTACAATGATTATAATATATGGGCTGAGACATCACCAACAACAAGCTGGGTGGCCCGGGGCCGATGGCAATGAAACCGCAACGCAGTAATACACCTAGAACAAATTGTCGGCGTATACTTGGTGCTTGTATACGCGTACGAAGAGTTAAAAACTGAACTTCATAATATTGTAACTTGTTAGACCTATGCCTCCTTCTGGATTTTTTTTTTTGGCGGAAAGCAAAAAATTAACGTTACAACAAACGAAGGAAAATTTAAAGGGCCGAGACAAGTTGAAACCTTTATATTTAACAATTAATTACTCACCCACTTTACTAGGCTATATACTTAGAGTGCCTTCCAGATCACCAGCGTCAAGGAAATCACAACGATGAATACTGTGGTCCATTGAGGGGACTCATACAGTTTCTTCCCGAGTCATATTACATCCTGTTATATCCAAGCATTGATGGCTCACTTCAAGTAGGGAGATTTCCACAAGCATTTTCAATTTGCATCAGACGCACCGTAGTGCCCTTCTCCGACTTGAAAGAGTCGACTCGGAAAAGTCGACATTCAGAAGTCTAAGTCGAGGGGGCACCCAAGGCACTAAGGCCGCAGCTTGTAGTCTCGTACACTCTGAAGGGGAACTGGTTCCAACACATTTTGGTTGGATAGAGGGGCTCAGGAATATCTGGATTCTGGATAGACATGAATCGTTCATATACCGGTCGGGCACAATACTTATCGATATTGTAGACAATGTTAGTCACGTGATTCAACGCGATCAGGTGACTTATTTTGAACTGGATTATAGGCTCAACTGGGTTTATCAAATGCTTTGACGATGTCAACGACCACCCAAATTCTCTTCCATAGCCCGGCTCTGAATTCCCTCAAACGCGACCAATTGGTCAAACTATGCAAGATTCATTGTATCAAAGCTAATGGAAAGAACAAGGATCTCATCGAGCGTCTCCAGCTACACGCACAAACACTTCCGCCTGATGATCCGTTGAGCGTTGCAGCCAGGGGCGACAAAAGTGAAGATGAACAAGATACTGCGAGAGAGGAAAGCAGCAGAGCATCCGCACTGACGCGCCCGAGTGAACAATGGGAGATTGTCATGGACAGCATTGCAGAAGTTGATGAAGATACTGCGAGTACACTCAAAAACAACCAGGCGCGTAATGCCACACAAGCAGGAGAGTTTGGAACAAACGGGGGCAAAGGTATCTAGCTGACTCTCTTTTCGGGTGCTATTAAAATGAAAACATCTAATTTGCTATTCAGCTTCAAGTGTTGGTTCCTCTCTCAAAGCCATAGCCACTTCTCTTGGACTGAAACGCGGGAATGTATCTTCTGAAACAACCACGACCGCTTCATCGAAATCTTCGCTCACTTCCACACAAAGTGGCAAATCGCAGAGCACGGCTCCGACTGAGCCGGAGCCCGAAGTTCAACCTGTGCCAGGACAGAACGCTCTTGCAGGTCTCCCAGCGCCAGACAATGCCCGTCTCAGTATATCTCAGGGACCTGCAACGACTACAATCCGTCTAGTCGCCTCCAACATACCTAATAACTCGTTGTTCTCCCCGCCAAAGTTACATCCATTCAAGACATCCTTTGATCTTGTGCCCCAAACGCCTGGGGGAGCAGAAGGTGGCAGTGTATGGCCCCTCTCACCTGGAGGCGCCAAACGCGAGCGCATATACCCAGATGTTCCAACATTTTCTGCCTTTGAACCTGTAAATACTTCCGACATGGACATTGATGTCGATTTCTCCGGCACGCTCCAGTCATCCACGCCAGCGCGTTCGAAATTCAATACAGGTGCTACCCCGAAGTCTGACGAAAAGCCATCTGATGTCCCCAAAGATTTATTTTCCCCAGCACCAAGGCTTACTCGTGCTCGGGAGGAGGCGAACTCATTTCGCCCACAGCGCTCCCCAGAAAAGACAAGCGGCGAACTGGGAATACCCCGCTCTGAGCCTTTCATCTTTGGATCTCCTAATCCTCAGCACCGTCTTTCAAACACGCAATTTCGAAGTGCGGCACAAAGCGTGCTGGACGACATGAACGCGCGCCTTAGATCGGAGGGCGTCGCAAGCGTAGACTTTGATGTTTTGAGACGCCAGCAACAGACCACGTCAAAACACTCTATTACAGAGGACCTGCAGCAGGAGAAGAAAGCTAGTTCTAGTCAGCTATTCGATAAAGCGCACCAAGCACAATTCGATAAGATGGACAGCATCACGAGCCACTATGCTGCGCGACGCGGACTGCTATCTGGTGCAGAAGCTGCACCTGTTTTGGGCAAGCGAAAGACTACCGCTGGGCCCGCCTCCATCACTGAGAAGACACGTAAGTCGAGCGTTGTGGTGAAGAAGGATCGCGTTCCTTCTACCTCAAGTGTGAGGTTACGCCCAGTTCCGAAGAAGGTCGTACCAGGAGGATTTGGCGACAATGATGACGATGATGACGGCGAAGAGGAGGATGAGCAAGAGAACGATAGGCGGAAGTCTAAACGTTTTCGCATCGACCCCATCGAGGATGCAGAGTTAGAAAGGGAAGAGACAAAGAAGCTTAAGGAGCGTGAGGCCATTCGTCGGAAGCTGGATGCCAACAAAGCCAAGAGGCGGAGCAGCATGGGTAGGCCAAGTATAGGCAAGGGTGTCCGTAAGTTAGATTCTGATACTGTCCGAACAAATCATGGTTCGAATCAACTCTGCTGACTTTAACCTACAGAGACACCCAAGCAAACATCACGGTTCGGTTTCCTCTCTTCTGCAAAGAATATCGTCTCAAATGTTTGGAATCGCGGAACAACTGGGTCGAAGCCAAATACCCTCGCCGCGAAGCCCGCACCCGCACCTCAGACGAAGACGAAGACTCCAGCCCCATCTATGTCCTCCAAAGTAACCAAAGAGCCGCCAAAAGCACAGTCGATGTCCAAAAAAGCTTCGATCATCCCTGGCTCTTCGGGAGTACCGCCCGTCCCTAAAGAGTGTGTGCCATCGGTCAGTAATGACAAACGGATGCCCTCTGGGAGTTCGCTTGCACCAGTAGCTGATTCAACGTCATCCCAGATGTCGAAGTCTCCAATTCAGTTCCCTGCTCCAGGGACGTCAAGTAGGATGAGCCATAGTAGGAGTAACTCTGCTTCATCCCTCGGTGTTGCTTCGCGAACAAATAACGCACACGTATCCTCCATGGGCTCGAAGACTTCTCTCACTGGTACATTAAGAGGTGCAACCATTGGCACGGTTCGAGCTCGCACCTCTACCCTCATGGCGCCAACTGCATCATCATTAGCCAAGGCCAGCAGGCTGCCAGTGCCGTCGTTTTCCCCACTCCAGGTGAAAGACAGGGTCAACGAGAAAGGAAAAGAACAGGCAAAGGAAGCAGATGCAGTGGCACATGTGGTGAATTCCCCGATGGTCCCCCGAAGTCAGGGACGAATCTTCAGCCAGCCCTTGGCGCCGAACAGCCCTTCGTCGAAGCCTTTGGAGCCACAGCCTCGGATGTCCCTTGCAGCAGCAGCAGTTACGCTTGCCACCGCAAAGCCTCCAATTCCGCCGAAGCCGAAGGTTATGCTCGGACGGCGGCCACGTATATCTAGGGGAAAGGTGATTGCAAAGTTGGCTTCGCAACGAGAGGCCCAGCAGGCTGGCGCGAGCGCTATTCCGAGGCCACGTGTGGGTGCATCCAGCTTCCATGCGAGTGCCGGCATGCCAAGGGTACGGTCTAGCATGGGCACGAACGTCGGGCAGTCGCATGGTGTGGCGAAAGTGGGTGGGGATGTGCTTATGAGCGCAAAGAAGCGCACGAGGAGGAGCGAGTATGCGAGGAGGCGGAGTCGTGCGGATGGGGAGAAGATGGACTTGTGAGGGGGTGAGCTGCTAGATGTTTCTTTGTTTTTTACTGTCTCTTTCTATGCATTTGTGGACCATCATTCGAGTTATACAGTACTTCATCTTGTGTGTGTACTAGTTTAATCATGCAGGAGCATGGCATTGGCTAGAATATCAATGTGGGTTTCAAATACTAGTTATCAAGCAACCGTAAATAGGTATGCCAGCATTGTGCCAGCATCACAGAAAGTTAGGTGTCTATTTTCCAACCTCGGGCGCCTTCCATGACGGAAAAGGGAGGATCCAATAACGGATGACAGGCGTCCACTACGCCACCCGATCTGAGTCCGGGCGGTGACCTCACTTAATGATTTGCAACACTACGCACCTCAAGATTACTTTTCGGCTGCCATCGCGAGAGGAAATTAATGATTATCTACACGTAGGATATTAGCGATCGGAGGGGGATGAAAGAACGTCAGAGTAAAGAATTAGCAAATCGATTGCGATGCGTAAAGTAAGTGAGATGTAAGCAGAAGCTAATCATGATCCTCGTTCAGCAAAGTGTCGTATAAAGGCCATTTTAGCGAGATGAGCAAAGCGGAATGAAAGGGAAAACGTTAAAACGGACATGAGTTCTCTCAATTCGGGACCGATATGATGTGAGACGCCGTGTTCCGCTGTCGGATTCGCCGTGCTTCCACTGTGACATTCCACGCTGTCTGGGCAAGCTCGATGAAATGCGAGTTTCGTGGTCCTAAAGACAGTATGTTCTTCCATAGTCCTTGATTGAATTTGCTACGCTCTCGGAGTTGTTCGTCGTTGCACAGCGTTGCCATGATGTTAGCCATGGTGGGAGGAGCAGGGAATTCTCCTATCACCTCAGCGGGGAGGAGGCGGCAACATAGCAGGTGTGATCGTGTTTCGAGCCCAAGTCCGAAGAGGAAGAGTAGAGGGATGGAAGGAGCGTGTGGGACAAGCAGTGGGACTACGGGGAGTGTCACAAATTGCCCCTCGGCATTTTCAGCGCAATAGGGTACCGGAAAAGTAGAACCAGGTGGGCTGAGTGGAATTATTTTGGAGCGAAAACCACGGGTGAAGAGGTCGACACGAATGGGTACCAAGAGAGGCTGATAAGATGAGCCCCATTCGGTCTCTGGGATGTCAAAGACGGCGAGGACATGAGAAGGAATGTGAGCATCCTGTTTGACGCGCATGTCTAAGGTTGCCGGAATCTCGGATGCCGGCTCTAACGTCGTCTTTGCGACATTGAAACGAGAACAAAGAAGGCTGTTGCAAATGCGTCAGGGAGTGTCAACTGATGCCTGTAACGGTGGACATACTCGAGGAGATCACAGTCTTCGGCGGAGATATATTGTTTTGAAGGTAGTAAATGCGGCTGGCTACAACTCATGTCTGAAACTTGCGAGGGAGGGTGATACCCAATGTCGAGGGTGCGTGTGTAATGAAAGAATGTCAAAGAGGTTTTTGGATGATTTGTTGAAGCGTGGTATGTTCGTCAGATTCCAGACTCTAGTATTTGAATAGGGTCAGTGAATATGGCCAAAAAATTTCAAGTACATGACATATTCCGCAGCCTAGGCGGACATAGTGAGAAACCCGAAGGCTTAGACATACCGTACGTGTTTTTGAGGGTTTAAAGCACTAGGATTTAGTCGCAGTGCGATATGATACGTGACGTGGAATCAAAGATCGTCAAAGGAGTAGTCAAAGGAAAAAGATCATGGCCACTAGCCAAAGAAGGAGCAAGACTTGTGAGAATCTGAGATGAGAGCGGGAAGAAAGTGCGAAATTAAGTTGCTCACTTGACGCTCGTCCCGTTTTAGTGTGACCGATATAATCACTGACAAGCCACGAGGTTGATATGTTGTGCTTTGCAGCTGGACGTAAATTCGGGTCAACCGAATTAGGCTGGTGCTGTGTAGCAACGTTGATATTTTAAAACCATCAGGGATAATATGACTCGGACAATGGAAACTGACCGAGAGAATCGACCGGTCAACTCTGAAACGTCTTCTAATGGACCAATGGATGAAGCTTCGATGAAGTACTTAATGGAAGCTCGCCTTTCTAAGGTACTATCCAAATAAAGCAATAATTTCTGTCATAGTATTTTTGCTAAGTATTTTTGTCATAATATAAAATAATGAAAGTCGACTGAATTACATAAGTTGAGGAACATTGTAAAAGTCCTTCGCTGGCTTTTCTGAAGTTGTGACGTGTCAATTTCTCATGGAAAACACAGCCGCGGTGTCGGGCTTCTGTTCCGGCGTCACGCATTTTGTAGTATGTAAATGATAGGGGCTTTGTTCCGACTCGCACAGCTGACTTGACTCATAGACTTGTCCTTGCTCCATTTGTTCATCGATGATCATGATTATGTACTAACCAGCTATTTACGTTGTGCACGAGTCACACTTAATATCGAGTAAACAGAATCGGTACCGCTCTTTGACGGTGCTCAACCCAATGTTCAAGTTTATCATGGTGAGGTAGCTCAATTTCGGATAACTATTCTCAACACTTTTTCACCTACAAAAGTTGACTTGGTTGACATCGCTTTTGTTGCTTGTAGCGCGTCGTAAAATCAAGGGTACCTATTTGGTCAAATTGCGCAAGTGCACCCCAGAAGCTACTCCCCACGGTTCCGAATAATAGATACCACCTTGGCTGCCTGGAGCGCATCCTGGAATTTTCCTACAAGAACCTCGATGGTGCCAATTTCGTTAAATTGCGCGAGCGAGCCTTTCTTTCCATGATAAGTCCTGCGATTACTTTGGCTGTTCCAGGCGCATTGCAAATTCCCTTCGAAGCCCACCGCTAAACAAACTCGTGAAAAAAATTATTGCGGGGTGCTTCACTCACCCAGCAGGTATGACCGGTTGCAATATATAGACCTTTCGCAATCTTCTCTGCTTCCCCGATGATAGGGCCCCCACCAGTACGTACCACTGGCAAAAAGCATGCTTGACGCTTATCGACTGCTCCCTCTCTCAGCTCCTGGGAGATGCTGCCAACTTGGTTTATTATGCTTTGACAAGCCGCTAGATCGATTTCAACGTCATCTACGTTGCCAGGCAATGTCGAATCATCTCCTGGACCACAGACATACACTTCGTTATCCGGGCGCGCATATATCTCGGGAGAGGCGCTGAGAGAATGCGGAAGTAAGATTTCTGTAAATAATACGTAGGGTGATATCGTAACACCGGCCTTGGGGTGGATGGTAACGCTGTGAGCGCGGGTGGCTGCAATTGGAAGGGAAGGTATGATGGATGGCGACCATGCTCCAGCCGATAACACTACATGCGTTGCAGGGAGTGTTTTAATGCAATTGGAGTCAGACCGATCACGATAAGTGACGCCCGTGACACGACGGTTAACCTGCTCAACAGAGACAGCAGTCCCCTCTACCAATTGAACTCCTTGCTCCTTCGCGAGGTCGAGCATACTTGTGGTGAATAAATATGGGTGAACCTGTGCTGTCCCGTCTGGACCAGACATTGGGCTGTATGACGTGGTTAATTCCTCCTTGACCCAATTTAAGTCATCAGGCAGCCCTTTGGCCGCTCTGCTTTCCGGTGCCACAGCACTAGCGTCGAAACCGAGTGTCTTCTCCAAACTTTTGCGTTTACCTCCCTTGCCAACACTAGATCCACTCTCGCCAAACGCCTCCCCCTCCCCCTCCCAACTACCGCAACCAACGAATCTCCAGCCCCACCTTTCTGCACCGTTATGCTCTTCAGCGAGCTTGACGTGCTCTGGAAATGAGATATCTACGATTTCACGTGGATATGCCCATTTAGCAACCAATCCACCAGCCTTTCCAGAAGCTCCTTGCGCTACCCCGTTTGCCGAGGCTTCGAGAACTATGATATCTGTTGTCGAGGTGGAATATGATGGGTGCCTGGACAGGTAGTAAGCAACGCTGCATCCTGTTGAAGCCGATTAGAGGGATAAGCGGCTGTGGAACTAGTAGTACTACGCACCAATGATTCCACCGCCGATAATAACAATGTTACGTTGTTCTACCTTATCCATTGGTGTCCTTCTGATAGTGATGAGAAATGAGGTAAGTTCAGGTCGGCCTAGATCTATGGTGTGGACTTGGAGTGAACATTGATGCGGTTCCAACCTGCCAGTAAAGACATAATTTCTAATAGTGCTTACTATTAGTTAACACGAATGGTCGGGTTTGTCGGATATGGTTCTGATTTGTTCCCACGCATCGATATCTCCTTCTTTATCTACTACTTGTATGACTATTATATTCCATAGCTTTGGGCCCCTGTAGATGCTTGAGACGTGCAGAACGACGGGGACGTGGTGGTCGCATGATTTTCGAAGTCCGAAACGATGCCGAGCTTGCCGCATGTTCTATGCATGGTGGCTGTTCCTGCACGAGACTAGGCGAGCTTTTAATTTCTTACTCTGAGTCCATATAGTACTGTTGTACTCTGTCTTCAACCGAGTAACTAATAATGGTTCGGAGGTAGCCTCAGACAAGAAGTGCATTGGGATGGCCCACACGACTCTCGTCAACGTGACATACTCAAGAACACCACATCCTCAGGCTGATCCATTCGGCAAAGCTTCCCCGGATCTTGGTCCGAACGATAGGACGGCCTAATAGCATTTTCTCATTTGGAGATACCACCGTCCCGACTAATTTTATCAGCTCGCTCCTGGTTCTCACCTGGTTGTACCGCCTTTGACGAGTCATCGATTTGCTGCAAATTCAATGCAGGTATTGTTCGCGCATCCAGGTTCTTGCAGTTTTCCTCAACGACTAGGGCACCAAATATTGAAGTTGCTTCTTCCATATCTGATCCGCTTTCAACAGGCTCTGACATGGATTCGACTCGTTCTTGAAATAGTACCCGACCGTTCCAGTGGCTCCACATCATGCACCACTGCCGGTGCGCTCAGCGGCAAAGGCAAAATCCTTCGTTCACAGAGTGAGCGCTGGAAGACTCCTCCATCACGCCATCGGCTTCATCACCCCTTCAGTTCATAACCTGGAGTATCATTAGTCGAAGTTCAGCAGACTCAACACACCAAATCTCTCTCACTTACGCGTCCCTCATCGATATCATTTACTTACTATCATTTGATTGATTTAGACCTACTCTTATCTGCAACAATATATGTCCTCTCACATGCTCCACTTTCCCGATTTCTGAATCCTCTGCAGATCGTCGTGGTGGATATGGCTTTATGGGACACTCTCACCGGTGAAACGTTCGGAGACGTGGTTTGGTCATAATGACCGAAACAAACTCCGAGTCGTCCCTAAGCATTTCTCCTAACCGTTTGATTTAGAATCAGGGAGCCACGTTTCCGCTTGATCCTGTTGCTTGAAAACATATTTATTGTGCATCGCGCACTAAGCTCGCATTTTCCTCTCCATGACGGCGAAGAGGTGACTTTACAGACAGGACTTCTCATACGTCTAACGCGAACGAAATATATTGAGTACATGGTATATCACAACCGCGACTCTCGGCATATGCCCAGTGAAACGATACGACTTATAATGAATGAGCGGTGGTTATGAGATGCAATAAACCGCGAACCACAGCGCGATTTACATTTTTCGAGGTGTTGTTGCTCCCAGGCATACACCATCACCGGGAATATAGGTATGACAGACGTATATACAGCAGCTATATCGCTCTAATATAAATATAACATCGATTGCGTTACGATGGAACCTCCATTCCTCACGTCCAACTGTCGTCTGAATCCTTCTCCCATCGCTCATCCAAATCGTGGTCGCCAGCTGACTTTCGAAGCGCCCATAGTTCTTGCAATGCGTCATTCAGTGCTGATAGCGCTGATATCATAGCAATATCGGGATCGTCGTAATGCCCACAGTAATAGTCATACCATTTGAAGTCGAATAGAGTTGGAAATACCTCAGCTAGGAAATACGGTATGCGTGCAACTTCCGACACCTGGGAGTACCCGAGATGGAGGTTGCGAAGGGCGGTTTGCGTAGGCCAAAGCTTCTCTGTCCCGTCCGGTGCTCGAGGAATTATCGTCGATTGCGTAGCATCGACCGTCAGATGTAGGGTCTGCAGCGATCTGCACCTTGACGCCAGTGACATCATGGCGGTGAAGGTGACGCTATCTATGGCACGTCTCTTCCAGGAGGTGAGCTTCAATTCCCGAATACTCGGCCAGGCATCTGGGACATCATAGAGGAACCCATCGTCAAGGTTGAAATTTCCAACGCCGACGAATTTAACAGACGACAGTCTGTTGAACTTGAACAAGGGCCGGAATATTTCGGAGGAGAGTGGGATGATGAGCAGAGGATCAGGAATTTTCGATTCGTCGATCACATGGACCCGTTCCAAATATCCACCAGTTTGGCACGAAGTGGACAAGGATTCTATGAACGCGGTCATTTCGGCCGGGCTAGCAGATCCGCGGTACCTGATATCGATGTGTGATAGTTTTGGGGTGGTGACTTGACGAAGGAAGTGCGTGCACTGTGGCAAGGAACCATCAGAGAGATGAAGGGTTTTGAGACTGGGCAATTCAAGGGGTATACCACCCGCATCGCAGGAGGTTCCGCACAACTTGAGCTTGAGGCTTTGAAGACACCATGCTTGCTGGATATTGGCTATCGTCTGCCTCGTCAAGCACACATCGATTCCGAAGATGGCCAGTCCAATTAACTTTGGCAGCTTTCCAAGACTCGGAGGGACTGTCAAAGCCATAGTACCATCGTCTGCCGATACTGTCAGTTGGCGCAGACCGTGCGCTTCTGCGGGAAGAGTAGCAAGCAATTGCTCTGCTTCATGCGTCGGGATGTCAATTACATCAAACCGGAGCGCTTGCAATCCAAGCGAAATGAACTTCCGAAGCAGCCAGTATTTAGAGCTACATTCCAGAAGACTAAACACGGCATCGAAATGCAATTCGCAAAGGTTTGGGAAGAGTGTGGCGGGACGGGACCAAGCAAAAAGCCTTTGCAGGACATAACCACTGACATCTAGGTCCGGGATAAACGATTCACCGCGAGGTAGCTTCAGCACGTCAGTGAAGCCATGAGGGCCAACAAGCCGGCGCACTCTTGATGCGTTCTTTCTGAGGCGCTCCCACTCAATGGGAGTTGGATCTCTGGAAAAATGCTACAAATCGAAGCACGGTGAGCATTGTCCTGTCAAGACTCGAATATTGTGCTTCACTTACAACAATATGACCCAGCTCGTTCTCCGTGACTTCCCAGGTGTCTTGCGGTAGACACATGATGAGGGGTGCCAGACTTGACTGTTCAGCCCAGAGGATATTGAGGGCGGAATCCGCCAGCCTGGAGCATGTCATTGCCACGTTCACCAAGTCCGTCCCAGAGGACTTGACGTGTTGTAACACGGCATATATGATATCGTCGAATTCAAAGATACGATGCATGATTGAAAGTTGTTGTTGGTGCTCAAGTACAATACCTCTTTTATATAGCCAATCCCACATGAATCTACGGATACACAGGTCTTCCGGTGTTTTTGTTTCGGGTGAGTGTGTCCACTTATGGAGGTCATGGCGCCATTGGCTCGATCGGCAGCTCCCTTGTGAACAGTATGAGTCATAGGACATTGTTCCGCTGACACTACAGCTGTGGTCCACCACTGTCGCTAAAACAGCATCTGTTGGCTAGATGTAGAGTGCTTACAATACGGTGTTCCCTGCAGAATAACCGGAGCAAAATAAACGCAATGGTCATCCACGTCAAAACGTGCAAGCCTTACCAAGTATGTAGAGTAACTTTAGGATCAGAGCGCCGATAGCAACCATATGCTGAGCACTTTGTCTCAGCGCCAGTGCCTGATGATTGTCCTCGGCATTGCCAGCCAAAGAGGTTTATGGAGGTCTAAGCAGAGATTCGATGTCTTGACAGATGGTCACTGAAGCTCAGACCATCGAGATAGTTCACATGAAGAGAACATGGCTCGTAGTAAGACTTCAGCCACAACCAGCTGATTATTAACAAGAGCACAAAAGAGATAACTGGGACGCCCATTATTAGGGAATGGGCCTCAAAAGCATAGCTCGCTTGATTTGAGATTGCTTTCTTTATTAACCCATGGGTGCCAAACCTGAACGTTGAACGTGAACGTTGAGCCCACATTTAATACTAATAAAGAAAGTAAACATGTCAAACCAGGCACGCACTCACCGCAAAGAGCTGAACAAGCCGGGTGGGGTGCAAGACTCGAAGGAGTGTAATACCGAGACTGATTCGAGTGAATACTTACACGGAAGGAGCCTCATGAACGATTGTTGAATTGGCTGACTATGGACAAAGTTCCTAGCGATTACATAATAATATACCGGGGTTGTGCTCCCGTGGAAAAACCAACCCACTACTCAAGCTTAGCGGGAATTATCATCGACTCTCTTATGAAACTGACAGTTCACAGCTACATTTATGATGAAGGGCCAATGTTGTCGCACTCTGCTGCGACACTGGAGCTCGGACGCGACCTAGTTCATGCAGCCTCATCCAGTCTTCGATGGAGAAAACCGTCTGTCTCCTTTAACAAACGACTGTTCGGTAGGCCGTTTACAAACCAGTGGCCTGCTCTCTTATTAACTGTCAGCAGCACTGAAACACGACCGACTATATCAATTCAGCGTGAGCCCACCGCAGGTTGGTATACCGGCGCCTCAAACACATGCTCTTAAGGACTGGGGGGTTCCCCCGACTGATGAAGAAGCATTGGCAATTGAAGCCCTTGAGGAGTTTATACATTTCAAGTGGGGAGTCCCCTATGCTCGTGTTGCCCGAAAGCGCCCTGCACTGCAGGATTCACGCTCAGACATCCATGATTCACAATCGCGACAGACCGCGCGCTCTTCAACATACGAAGTGTCTCTAGAACCACCCACAAAGCAACCCAGATATCATACCGCCTCTATTTCAAACTTGATACCCCAGGTTCTTGAGAATTTGTTCAGTTTACCTTCACTCCGGCTTACGATTTGCAGCCTCATTATGTCCCAGGTCCGCATGTTGGTTTTCAGCCGTTGGACAGCGAGCACCTCAGGCCTTACAGAAAAACTCGGCCATCACTGATCGCACCGTTTGATCTCGCCTCGGCTAAGCTTTTCTTGAATAGTATTTACAAGAGGGCGGCATGGCTTATTCCTCTACGTGGCATCGTACCATGGGACGGTGCTACCTGTGCCACCATCCTGGAATTTCCGCAAGTTCCACAGGGAGATGATACTTCTCCGCTCCCCTCTGGACCTGCACCGCTATGCGACGGAACCTCAGGAATTACTTGGACTCATAATTCGATCGTGCACTTCTGGCATTTCCTGATAGCCATTCAGCAAGCTGAAAATCTTGGGTCCATCTCGATTGTCTTCCATAGCGCACTGTCGGATACCGCATCTACACTTGACAGTGCACTCGGCTTAACGTCAGGAAGTGGCAATCGGCCTGTTCAACCTGCACAAGCGAGGAGATCCGCTGATCTTTCCGATAGCTTTTCGGATAAGGTCCGTCAACTGGAAGCAATGGACTTTATCAAGGTGTATCATGATACCAAGTACTCGTTTTACCTCCGAAATATTCTGGACGCCTACAGGTACATTCCTGAAGAAACCGTATCAGACTCGGAGAGAAGAAACCAAGTAGCGGAATCAATGACGAAGATCAGACTACTAAAATTAGCACGACTCGTAATTGTCGACGACCGATTCAGAGCTGTCTTATTGTCCTGATACGCTGTGCTGAAGAGGTCATTGTCACTCCTTGCTATCTAATCCCATGCAAAGATGTTGTCTGCCGTATCATAGTCAAGTGATGATGACGCAACCGATTCACATCTACTGACATTCATACTTGGATCCTTACAGTACGTTTTCCGTGTCCAGTGTTGATCACGAAGTGCTGATATTCTTGCTACAGGTTTGTATTGCATACGGTTACGTGCCAGTCTGCAGAGGTCTGCCGGACAACAGCCTTCAATCGGCATGACATGTTGGGCCAGGGCTATGAAAAATGGTCAAGGGGTTGATTATCTATGCAACCGAAGTCTCCCACAGTTCTCAGCGTTCACCGTGTTATCAAATGACACCTGTCATCAACGTTTTTCTCATGCGGTGTCAGCCCTCCACATCCTGATTTGAGACCCTGTACCCTCGGATCTGTGGCGAATACTCGATGGATTAGGTGAATGGGTCTGCTTGAATCCAAATGTTGATGGCTTCTTACCGTTACTTTTGGACCCAAACATCATTATCAACTAGCTTTTCTTACTCTGTCTCACTCACATACATCGTCCCATCAATACCACAATGGATGGTACAAAGGACGTGGATATTTGATGGAATTGAGGAGTAAAAAAATACGCATCGGTCAACACCATCCTGTAGTCTACGTTCTATGGCGTTATACACACCTGCTCCTCCTTGCTTGTTATGTAACTCAGAACACCTAGATCTTACGATCAACGGACAGGGTCTTGACCCTGCTGATACATTTGCTGAAACTGAAATAGTCAACCAAAACCAATTTTGCTATTGGTTTCCTAGTATGATCCCAGTAGTGAAGCAACCAGTCTGCCTGCCCAAATCTTTTTCTCTTTTGAATTCGACTTCTGAATACCATTTTATAAGTATCCCAGTAATTTCCCTGCTCCCCGTAAGTGTCCCTCCAGTGATGTCAATCGCATGGAACATCTCCCGCTCTACACATTACCGCTGGTTGATACCCGTATGCGCTCCTGGAAAGCAATTGAAGTCATGGAGGTTCCTTCGTCGGAGCTGGCTACAAGCTTGGCGTGAAATTTTCTAACGTTAAAGATAAGGCGTGGTCCCAGCACAAACATTTGCATGACCAAGAAAATTTGACGAAGACCACCATATGTCTCGGCTTCCACAAATGAGGCCTACATAAATGATGAACAATAGCAATAGTCGTCAGTGACAGAACGGCGTACCAGGAGGCTCAGACAAGAAACAGTAAAAAAACTAGCACGTGCAGAACTTCAGCAAGAAAGGTGACCGCAATGAAATTACTAGCTCACCTTGCAAAGTAAATTAGGTGAGTTTGTATCAACACCGTGAAGCTATCCTTGATGATCCCTCTTCCCGCCGGCATTTGTCGCAGTTCACGGAAGTGTTTCACCGCAATCCAGACTGCAAGACACAGTGCGAGAATCTCCCATGCAGCGGTGAGTGTCCAAATCATTGCTATCAGAAGCGCGACGTCTTCCTCCAAAATAATAATGCACTGATAAGTGCCAAAAAGAACGGTTTCCCCTGGAATGTTTCCAATGAGCCTAGTGTATCAAAGTCATTCGTCCATGATTACCCCCTGAAATATGTTTTAGTGCCACTATCGCGATCACCACGCAGGCAATGGTGATAGCCATAAATATGACAACAAGAAAGGTAAGTATCTTGTTCGATCGCTGATACATTGCATGTAGCCGAGTGATCATGATGACTTGCACAATGTTTGAGTCACTGAGACTATATAATACCGAAGTAGCTCACCGCTCACCGCGCAATTTATGACCACAATCATCACAAGCCGTGTGAGGAAGAAAATTCTGCCTGAAAACCATAGTTAGTGTGCGTCTTGAAGGGCAAAATGATCCAACAAAACTCACAGCTATTGGAGGAGTTATTGAATTCAATCAACACTCCGGTCAAGAATCTCACTCACCCCTACATAGACGTCCAATCAGTTTGAATGGGGGTGGCAGGTGTTAGAGCGGAATACTTACTGTATTTGTCACCGAGATCGATGGAATATTTTCTATATGCCACCGGTCAGAAGAAACAAGGGCAGTGCATGCGGGGAGGCATACGCAGCAAGTTTATTCTAATTGTAAAAAGAGATGGCTCGTCAGCGCAGCACCAACTCGTTGAATTTCACGTACACAATATATGGTATTTCAATATAGCGCACCTAGAACATTTAAGTCAGCTTAAGGTGTCAATTGCACTTATAACATAAGCTACAGACGATGAGATATAAAATAGTCATGAGGGACCAGCGTTGCTTCTGCGCCGAATTAATTATTGCGACCTTCTGATATGGGTTTCTGCTTACCCAGACCAGTTCAACCTATAACGCCGTTCTAAGCAAGATGGCTGCTCCGGTGATAGAATAAACCCACCTCTTGCCCAGATGTAAGGGCTGGAAATATCATAAGTATATAAGTGGTCCTTCAGGCAGATTTGACACTCTCTTGCTCACCCCAGTCATATATCGCAATAGCAGAGAAGGCAACTGCAGGATCACAGTGAATGTTTAATCAGCAGCAGCATCAAAATGGCGCTTCACGAACCTATCCAATAGCTCAAGAAAAAATTCGAACTGATGAGCGACCACCGACTTGAACTATTATCATCTGAGACTAGGGTCATATTCGAGGGATGGGTATCAGTGGCGGATGTAAACGGACGATGTTCATGTTATAATAACCGTTGTTAGGTCCAGCGCCTTTATCGCTAAGGTAGTAAGCATGATAGGAACGTACTATGAATATCCGTTTCTGTGTTGATTGAGTAGAATGCACTGATCCATGTCATATAGACATCAATATATCAAACGGAACAGCTGTAGCACACCTATGGTGCGTTATCGCTGCAAGTGTGGGTAATGTATCCTCTGGTGTCTGCGTCAATAGTAAGGCATTACCGAGATGCCATTTATGCTCTTACATTATGTGCCAGCCACCTTAACGCTGCGAACGGTCACTAGGCCATCCATAGTCTGCCGGCAGGACAGGTGATATCGTCCCGCGGCTTATCATGCCCAGCTTTGACCTCCATCACCGCAGCACCTTCCCTCCCACGCACATCGCCTTATAACTGTCTAGTGCCATTACTAACCACACAGTCCGCAGCAACTGGCAGTCGCTACTACCTACTCCTTGCTGTTACACCGCTCACCTTCGTCACCGGCTTGACGTGCTCGAACAGTTGGCGCATTTTCATACATTCCCACCACTTCTTGGCAGTATGTGGGATCGTTTATAATCGATGATCCATGTAGAGTTGATGTAGAGTGGGGAGTATGGAAGGAAACTGGTCCTCAATTGATCTGGCAACTTTCGAGTTTTGAACTTCGACATGCAACAGCGTAATTCTGCGGGTCGAATACGAGTACTGCGGATAATCCCAACCTTGGCACCGATTGCATTCCAGAAAAAACAAGCGATCCCTGAGACAAACACTGAGCACTGTGCCTAGGGATGCGTTGGATGAGCGTTGGATGCTGAGCCACAACCGAGGAGCAGAAATCTTGGCAGAAGCTTTAGAAGCATTGAAGATTCTCGAAACTTTTACTATGGATGAGCTCGAACAACCAAGAAGAAGGATGTATAATACGTGCAATTGCTCCTTCTATCGTGCACCATCATGATGCAAGCTGCGCTACTAACCAGGTTGCGAAGTGCAATATAGTATCACGTGACCAATGAAGTTCTCAGGCTTTACGAGCTTCACACCTTGTGCACATGCCCTGGATGTCGACGATCATCGATCATCACCGGCACCGACTAGCAGCATCAGATAATTATCCAATACTTATGAAGGTTTTTCGTATCATGAAAACCACATGCGGTCAATAACTCAATACAGAAATCGTAGTATCGCGACCAACCGTCATGCGCACGCAGATTCAGACGTTTTTATCCATTTTCGTCTTTTCACTGAGATTTCTACGCGCTTTGTCCCCATACTACGATACATGCAAATCGAATACAAGGTGCAAGACCTCCGTATCCTCCTCCCTCTCGAGCCCGCGTCGACTGTGGTGGACACTGATTTTGCTCTTGCGACATTACGGACATCCGAGAACAAACAATAATATCGCATAGCACGTTAGGTGCGGAAACGAGTTCAGGAGCAGGTAAGAGCTGACTCGTATCGATTTATTGTCTTGATGTGAATGATTGGTGGCAGAAATATCATGAGCATATTTTGAACCTAGGGCTTATCGACTGCCCGCATCTACTCACCCAAAGTTTTGGATTGTGATTTCTGTAACTCGTGGTTCTTTCATTGTGAATGGCGCCGAATAGCCAAGTGTCCCAAATGCGATGCGCATTCTCTGCATTCCTGACGGAGTTGTTCCGTGGTTACTGGAACTCAACCTACCCTTTCGATTGGAGTCATGTCTGCTGAATTTGTCAATGATGCGGCGCAACCTGCATGGCATTGCCAAGTCTGGACATGTGACTGCTGTACACCAAGGACCGCTGATATGGTTTGCTGTTGTCCACGCTGCGATAATTTCTCATGCATGATTAATGGTTGTTCCGAATGTAGAAGCTCGGGCCTTTGTGACGGCTGCGCTGGGCCGCTGGAGAAGCATCAGAAATGTAACAGATGCCAAACCTATGTCAGTGTTATCTCCATATGCAACAGCTGTATACATTCAGACTCGTGAAGAGTGATAATCGTACAACTTGCGAAAAATTTCTCCGCGTATGTACCAATGATACGTTGGTTTGCGGTCCATGTTCTTGATCGTTGACTTGCAAGTAGTATGAGTAAATATTTAGCACTTCACTAATTGTCTGCAGCTGCAGTATTTTCTTATGTAACTGTTCAGTAGATAGATATTAATTAATGTGTAACACGTAACGTTATCGTAATCTCAAGTTGTCACAATCGTCCATGTTCTCAGACGTCATAGTACAGTAAGTACCACCGCGGGACTCCTAGCCACGAATCTTGTGGTAGGGAAGCGATGCTCTTCAATAAAGATCACATTCTCATCCTAATGTGTACGTACGAGAATCCTCAGCATGAGGTCTTGTTTTTGGGGACCTAGCAACCTGACACACCCCGTGTAAGCCTCATCTCCGACCGTACAAACTAACAAGCCGATGGCGAGGTGAGTAATCACTGGAATTTCGATTTACATCATGAGCAGTATTACTACATGTCTGAAACCATTTACAGCCGTAAAATGCGGCTTTTTAGGCGCTGGCTGCACTTGAGCCCTTGACTGCTAAAATGGACTTAGACACTGATCAGGAGGAAGCTCCTCTTCTCAGGAAATCACCGGGGACAGCCACTATGTATGCCCTCCCAGGCTTGACAACAAGGATCATACCGTAAACGGTCCTGCGTTACCGGTGAGAGATTATGATGACACGAGGGGGCCACGCTGCAGCCTTCTCTTCCCCACAGGCGCTCTCCTGTGTTATCGAATGGTACATAAACACACGTTCCGTGTCTGTTGTTTCTCTGCGATCGATCACCGACTTCAAAACCACCTTTTCCTTGTCCAGATTATCACATTTTGCATATATGCATGACCCATCGTCAGCGTTCACCGCTGAAGACCAACAACGCCACCCGTACATTTCATCCGTTCTCGAACCCAGCACGCAGAAAGTGGTCGCCACTGCTGGCGTCCGAATATACTATGCGCCTTTCAACAATCCTCATCTAAACTGGAGCTACTCTAAGCTCAAAGGAATCTTGGTCTTCGGACGTGACCGAGACACACACCATGGCACGTCTCCTCCGAAGCGAGGCGGTCATGGTGTGCGTCTCAAGGAGAAATACTGGTTCCGTCTCGTTGACATGAAGACCGACCGTGTGGTTTGGACATTTTCCATCCCCGAGGTCTTCGAGTACACGAAAGACAAGCCTTTCTTTCACTATTTCTCCGGAACGGTACGTCCGTTACCTTTTACCTCATTGCAAATAAACTGAATTCTGCGTCAGAGTCGCATGTTCGGACTTTGCTTCGACGAAGACGAAGAAGCAAGCGTCTTCTACAAAAAAGTCTCGGATCGGACGCGGCATCATTGTGAGCTTCAATGCTCGCCCGTGTTGCCATGCCATAACACGTGTTTTAGTCTTCCAACCCTTCCTCTTCAAATCCAGCAAGGACAAGAAAGAAAAAAAGAAGGCACCCAAATCTTCTTCAGTGAGCCCTCGGATAATCTCCAGCCCCGCGCCCCACTCCTTTGTCCATGTGGCCCATGTCGGAATCACCACTAGGGGCATCATTGAATCTTCCAAGAATATCAAACCCGCCTGGTCGACGCTGATGGCAGACCTTCAGGGTCGTGGGGTGGCACCTGAGATCGTCAAAGACGACAAGGATTTTGTGGAAGGGTTTATTGCGGGTGCTAAGGCAATGACGGATAAACCAACGGCTGTGCAGCTCCAACGTTAGTCCTAGTGCTCCCGTTTCTGGAAGTTATCTTGCTGATGCCGGACCTGTGTAACAGCTCCAACTTCCCCAGTGCCACCCGAAAAGCGCAAAATCCGAAGAAAAGCTGTTACCATTTTGTAATGCGCCCTTCCGTTCCGTTGTCACACTTATCTCTTGGCAATCCTTGGTCTTTCCTATGGTACTTTTGACTCACTAATACATTTGCTTGTGATTCTTGAATGATGTCTATGCATTATTTCTTGTCATCGACCACATATTATTGGCACTGTGTAGCAGTAAACATAACAACACGAATTCTTATGTATGGTAATATCTCTAAGTCTATGCAGTCTGTTATCAAGTCAGGCGAGGTGGCCGCCGCGACAGATAATGACTCACCTATGAGTGAAATGAGCGTGGTGTAGGTGGCGCAGCCATGAAAATCAGAAGCGCGTCAGATCGCGGCCGAAAATCCCTACATTATGTATTAGCACCATAATATCACCGGAGTACACGGACAAGAACATACAATTTAGGAACCTGTACAAGGATAAGATGAGATCGCGGAATATCAATCGGAATGACGCAAAACTCACCAATATGTAGGCACTAGAATTCTAAGCAGTATACATCAGACGCTCCATAATCAACTGCGAAAATGGAACCACGTACTTGTTCCTGATGCTAAGAGTCATAGTGAAATACGCCGAACGCCATAGGAGCCACGCTACACGTCCGGTCTCCTTAGTCTTGACAGTTTCGGCGCTTGATCGATCATAGATTGCTTTCCTGTAGAGCCGAATCAGAAATATTCACCTTCTGATGGACCGCCACACACCAGTCCCCCAGGTAAGCTAAGCTTCCCTGGTTTTGGAATTCAAAGGGTTTTGTGTGCTCCTGATCTTTGACAATTTTGTTAAGCTTCTGCGCCAGGTATTTGCCTTTCTGATTCGCGACTGTAAATAGGCGTTATCAGGATGAGAAGCCCGCAGCCCATGAGCGCCAAATAGGGTTATGGGCAAACAGACCTTGTGCTGTGGCGGGATGGAGCTGTCCTTTGATGTTCGCAGCGTCACCGATAGCCCAGACATCTGGATCTGCGTGGCCTTCTTTTGTTATGACGTTAAGGTTTTGGTCAGTGAAAAGGCTAGGGACAATCACATGTGTCAGCTTCACTTCGCGGCTGATCAAGAATGGCTGCGGACCCTTGTGTCTTATCATGTTTCTCAAGAGAATCAATCGACTGGATAAGCGGATTAGGAGCCAATCCAGTACTCCAAACAAGGAGACCAAATGGAACTATAGTAGCCGTAGTGAGCAAAAGTTTGAACTAAACAATTAGTAGCGTTGACCACGGACCTTCTCCTTGTTCTTTAACGAACATGCGGTCCTGTATGATAATCAGCGTCGAAATTTGGGATAACTGCACCGCGTTATTCGAACCTTCTCGACACGCTCCACATGATGTCTTGTTTTAATGCTAATACCGTCTCTCCGGAACTTGTTCTCCGCATATCTATCGGTTCAAAGCTTGTCAGTGATAGCGGAGAAAAACAAAGGCTACCTACATTCCCAGGGACTTGTCAAAATTACCGAGGATGTTTGGCGCTACGTCGTAAAGTGTGATTTTGGCCATACGTGCGAGTGTCGGATAGTGTCTCTGAATCTCAGCATGCAGCAAATCGTGCAACTCTGCTGAGAACTCGACACCCGTGGGTCCACCACCTATAGAGTGTTGTATCACCATAAAGGATCAAATGTCATCAGAAACCGGATGCTTACCGACAATGCAGAAATTGAGCAAGTTTCGGCGTTGGACGTCAGAGAGGACAGGCTGATTGGCCTGCTCGAAACCTATGTAGGGTAAGCAATGTCTATGACAACTAGTAAGTACACTTACAATCTATAATGCGCGTCCTAATTGCTCGAGCGTCTCGCACGTCTTTCAGGAAATGTGCGTGCTCCTTGACGCCAGGTACGTTGAATGCTATCATCAATTTTATCAGAATGATACGTATCATGACACGATTCACGTACTTTGCGAGTAAGCACCGACAGCTATCACTAACTTGTCGTAACGTAACTTGAACGCATTGCCCGTACCCGGGTCCGAAGTGTCTTTTGCGGTTGTCCCCGCAAGAGGGGCAGAGGTGGATCCTTCATATTCCAAAGGAGCCGTGGCAGGCGTCTGTAATATGCTGTTTAGTGCACCATGACCATAGGCTTTGGAACGAGTACATACGCATTTCAGGGTCTTTTGCTTGAAGTCTGAACAAACAAAAATCAGATCCCCACGACGGTCAAAGAAAGCGTAGACAGACCGATTGTATCACACCAGGCCTGGTAACAAACCTAGAAGTCAACCATGTATTAGTTCTCGGTGGCATGCGAACCAATACATCTCTAGATCCGACTTACTACTTGTGGAGAAAACTTCCGTACCTGACATTCATATTAATGGGAAGACATGTCACAAAAGTATGATGACATACCGGTTCGACTGCACAGCGGAATTCGAGGGTACCGACAGCACAGCTGGCGAGCAAAGGTGTAAAATTGAAAGCATTGGTTGGTGAAACCATCGTGACATCTGCAAACGGGGGCCATCAACACCACGTTCCCGCGAACGCAGCCAGAGACTAACTCCAACGCTTCTTATCAATAGCTCTTAAAATCTCATAGCCTCCCCAGCCTGAACCCAATATGACCAGACGTTGTTTGCTTCGTGGCGCAGACGAAGTAAAAGTTCGTGCTGCGGAGACCGACGATTTCGCCGGGCGAGGTTGCACACGACCACATGCAACACTCAAGCGCGCCTTGAACATGGTCTGGAGGAAGCGAAGACTGGAATTTCCTGTTCTTGAGCGACTAGTAGCTTTTAAATAGTTATCGGTGGTGGATTAGATAATGGCAGCTTGGGTAGTGGTGTCATTAAACTGGAGCCATATTTTTCAATCGGGTCATGTCGGGAGGAATTGGCGCCCTATTATCTGCGTCATTTAATCACCGAAACGCATAACTACAAGGGTCAGCATATGCTTAGTGCTAGTAGTAGTTCTGGTGTATCTGCCTGGCAACCTCAGACATCATGCGACTAGAAGCTGTACTAAGGACATAGCCACAGCCAAACGTGGCACGTATATAGACTCCTTGATGTGACGTCACGCGCCTTACAGGGGCTTGACTCGGTACCCAGTCAGTATCAGAGAACTGGAAACTCCAAGTTTTTATGAGAAGAAGATATAGGAAAGTATCGAAATATACAATATATGATCATGTAAAATATTCACTACAATCAGCTGCATAATCGCCAGCAAAAATCAACTGATTTTGATTAATAATTAGGTAATAATAAAGGTTATTCTTAGTGTCCACCATCAGTACTACTACCGCCTGCATGATGACGACGCCAGTAGCACCTCTTCCAAGTCTTCGAGTGTCTTCTCATTTCATTCCTAGCCTCAATCTCATCCCAAACACATCCCTGAAAAATTACCCTCTCCTCATATATCACGAATGTTTCCCACCGTCGATATCAGCTGCTGTTATCGAAGCCCATTTAAGGTCCATCGGCGTCGTCGAGCCCCAGTGGAGGTACACTATGTACAACACGACACACTTTCATAGCACTACTCACGAAGTACTATGCATCGCATCTGGTCGTGCGAGGGTATGTTTCGGTGGAGAAGACAATCCTGGAAGGGTAGAAACGGAAGTTAAGATTGGGGATGTCATTATTATTCCTGCAGGCGTGGGGCACAGGCTCTTGCAAGACTTGGACGGCGGATTCGAGATGGTCGGAAGTTACCCCAAGGGAAATGACTGGGATATGTGTTATGGTAGGGAGGATGAGAAGGCAAATATTGAAGCCATCAAAGACATAGCATGGTTTGACAGAGACCCTGTTTACGGCGACGAAGGACCTGCACTTCAGAGATAGTATATGGTGGCGTGTAACGCCGTGCATTCTGAATCATTCACTAAGCAGGAGAAACGAAAGAATGAGACAAGTATTAGCGACCTAAGAAAACCAGTGAAAGCGAAGTGTAGATTGTCTCCACAACAAGTATGCAGAAATGAAGACGCAACCAAATGCAGCATGCCCATCCGGAAAGTATATGATACAGTAGACCGAACATTCAATCACTGGCAGCCCAATTGCCGCTTGGCTTCTGCTTCTGCCTCGGTAACAACACGTCCCTCCACTTCTTTCTCAACCTCTACGCCAAGCTGATGTACACGGCCACGGTCCGCGCCTATGAGCGACACATATACACCTTTTTGTAGGACTGGATAAGAGCCTATCCGAATACCTTCAGGCTGTACTCGCTTTTGAAGGTCGGTGAGGAACGGGGCAATAGACGACTCGGGTAATCTAGAACCACAATCAGTAAATCATTACGAGTAGGGAGATGAAATGCTTACCCCGTGAACACTTGGAGCCGGAAAGGTCGCTCCTCTTCAGGTGGGAGAGGAAGGAAGGGTTTCAGGTTATCTAGCATCTTCTGGAAGAGGGTGGGTATCCCTGGAAATATGCAAAGTTTTCCTTGTAGGCGAACAACGGGCTTGTCGAAATCAGTAACCAGTCTTAGAGCCATATTCAAGCATGCTCACCACCCATATGTCGCTTGCAACGAAAATCACCTCCGCAGCATCAGGGAACAGTGCCATACGTTTCCGTGCCGTTCGCTGTTCCTCGCTCTGTTTTGATACCCAAGTTCGATATTTGCCAGACTCCTCCATACGAGCGAGAGTTTCATCGTGATATACAAGGCCCTGATCAAAAGACTTCGCCAAAGATGCATATGTTATGTCTGTGGGCGAAAAGACACGAGTGGCGTCATGGTCGTGTGCCTGAAATTATGTTCACAATAAACGTACCATCGTGGGTGGGCCCGATGCCGCCCGACGTCACTACAAAGTCGTACGTTTGCACCATCCTCCGGCTGGCCTCAATGCTGGGGCTCGCTGAGCAGCTGCGCCCCTGCAATATGAATGTTACAAGTGACGCACGTACATTTCAGCTTCATCATCTGCTATCACTTCTACGCGTTTCCTGCAAGTAGAATTGGTGACCAGTACACGGACTAGGCAGGGAGAACACTCACAAATGAATACCATGCTCAAAACAGAATCGTGCAAAGTAATTAGAGTTCCGGTCAAGCGTCTTTCCATTCAGAATTTCGTCCCTTTACAGTTGCTTTCAGTTTTCAGTTCGTCGACACAGAACACATACACACCCAATGATGAGCGCTGCAGCAGTCTTTATATGCCGTCCCTTGTCAGATGGATTCTTCTTTGGTACAGGAGAAATCGCAAAGTTCAACGGTGGTAGTTGAAAGGTTGAATTATCTGGCGGAACTGCTGTACATGACATTGGCTTCGCATGAGCGGAGAGAGGTGCTCGACGGAGATGGGTAGAAAGGGAGGCGAGTCTTGCTAACGTGCGAGGATGCATGGCTCATTGAGCAAAGAATATCATGCAGTGGGAATGAAGATGACGTTATTATAAGGTCCAGGCTTTGATTCACACTGGGACGAACAGCGCCGCGATTTTGGTCAAAACGAACAAGCCTTGTCGGTGACCTCGGTACCGGTGAAGCAGTTTGCAGTACGTGAATATCGCCGTTCTTAATATATGATTTCTTAAAATTCGGCTCAAAAATCCAGTGCACCATCATTTTAGAGAAGTGTTTGTTAACGTCAGTGTGATTCAAATAGATAATGCAACCAGACCGCTCAAGCGCTCATCCCTGAGTCTTTGGCGGAACTAGTAAGGTATATATGGTACACAAGAGGTAATATTTAAATAGAAAAAAAGACGGCATTAACGGGGCATCGCATGGCGCAGACTTCTACGGATTGGGCGTTTCGTGTCGGAAACTGCATCAGAATCAACAGTATCCTGAGATACGCGTCTGCGCTTCGAGGGCCCATCACGGGCAGAGCCTCCGCCCCGAGCAGAACTATGTCCAGTGGAACAGAAAGAGAACGAAACGGAGGGAGAAGACCCATCGGGCGCAGTATGAACGATACTAGATATGTCCATACGATTTGCGGTCCTGCCATCTTGCTCGTCGGAATCACGGCAACGCTTGCAGGACTTACGGGAAGAGGCCCTATCGCCTTCGTTGCTTACTGCAGCCTTTACGGCGTCAGCAGCAGTATCTGTCTCTTCCATCGGTGTGTGTACATCTGCGGGAGAATTCATCGCTGTAGAGATGTCTTCTTGGATCTGAGGACTCGCTGGGGGGGATGGGTTGGGAGTACCATAGAAAGCACCGTGGCGCCGGAGTCGGCTACCCCGCTGTGTTCTGATCGGAGCCTTCCATTGGTCATCATCAGTGGAATTGGCGTGCGCAATAGAAATGTTGCTCCTGTATGATGAGGGGTGAAATGCGCGTATGGGAGTTGTCTGGTAGGAAGGCAACCCTGGCACTGAGAAAACGCTTGACGATCTTTCTGGGTTCGCAGCAGGTGTCACGGGCCCTGGTGTTTCCAAAATGATAGGCGAGGAAGGTACTGCTGAGGTATCTTTCGCATCTTTCGCGTGGCTTTCCAAGAAGGATGCGAGAGATGATGCTAGTTGTTGCTGTTCCGAACGAATCTCCTCTATGATGGCTCGCTGTGCGCTAAGTATTGATTGAGTACTTTGAGCAAGTACAACAACATCATGGAGATAACTCACTCTAGTTTCGACTGCATTGTGTTGATCAATTGATCCCTTTCCTCGGTTTTCTCGCCTTGAGCGGACAGCATAAGAAGGATGTCTAGGAGCTTTGCCTCCTGTGCTAGAGAGATGTCCATGATATCCCGGACACCGGTAAGCACTCCATCCATGTCAGGGGATAACGACGACAAGCTGGGGGCAGAAGGATCTGTAGGTAAGAAGGACGACATCTCCAGGATCAGATATGAGTGGAATACTGGGTATGGAGAGCAATGGGTGATTTAGTGTTTTCTGTGGTACTGAATCCAATATCGCGCAGTCTGGACGCCTTAAATATTGCAAATAGACCAATGCTTTGGTCCCTCACGACATCAAGGGTAAACGCTTGGACGCATGCTTGGACGGCTCTTGCGTCAATGCAAACTATGCGCTTTGACGACTTGCACTGAGAAGACCGCCCTGGGGCCGCCTGGGCCTTGGCCATAGGTTGCCCATAATTTTGAACCTAATCATTGTCGCATCATCCTGCAGTAAGTGAAAGTCAGAGCTACACGCAGGTCTGGCCTAGGCCATATACATGTCTGGGGAGATTTCTGGCGCGCGAGTTAAACTATAACGCGCAGTTGGAAAAGTTCCAGTTCAAGCGCCGCCCCCACTACCTACTTCAATACCCCCGGGCCGTGCAACCGGTATTTGCCTTCACCAGCAATATTCCGGAGCATGGCTGCAGAGCTGCAGATTTTCCCCAATATCATGAACAACCTACGATTTTAAACTACCTGCCGACGACGTTCGGCCCTGGCATTCTATACATAAAATATGAGATTTGGCCAGTCTGGGTCATATTACACATCTCCTGTGTTACACACTATTGCTAGTTGATACATGCACAGATTCTTGGAAAGCAATTGAAATCAGGTCAGGTCCTGCATCGAAGTCGATCATGAGCCTAGCGTGATGTTCTCGAACACCGAGGATCAGCCGTGGTCCCAGTACAGCTGACTGCACAATGTTGAATATTTCGAGAAAACCAAAATAAGTCAGAATTGCTGGGGAATATGGGTCCTGTGGGAAATGATGCATCGATGAAGCGTGGTTACATGCGGAGGTCAGTGACACATTGGCGTACCTTTGGCATCGTTGGCGAACAATAACTGAGGCATAAGCATAAAACTACAACGGAGCTGGTATGTGAAGAACTTCAACGGAAAATATAACCATGTTCACGTTACGCACTCACCTCACAAAGTAACTCATGTGAGTTTTCATTAACACCACGAAGCAGTCCCTAATAACACCTCCCGCCGAGTGTTGTCGCAATTCACGGAAGTGCTTTAGAGCAATCTGGACTGCAAGACACAGTGTGAGCACCTCCCACACACCGGTGAGTATCCAAGGGATGGTGCCCAAATATTGGAGATTGTCAGCAATGCACTGATAGGTGCCAGAGAGGATGGCTTGCTCTAAAATTTATTAATGAGCCTGAGGCACTCGAAGTTTTCGATCCATAATTGAAGCTTACCCGCTGAAATATACTTCATATTTATTGTGAGCATCACTATATTGGCGACAACGATGGCCGTGAAGACAACAACGAGGAGTACCAGAACCTTTCTGGATCGTTGATACATGGCATGTAATCGAGCAATCATGACGACTTTGCACGATATTTCAGTGAAGTCGAGGTATCGCAACTGTGTAGGCTCACCACCGAGTATTGCAATCAGGACCCACATCGTCCAATATAGCGCGAAGTACATGTAATAGCCTGGGACATCCGGTCAGCGATAAGCTTCAGAGGATCACATGCTCCAAAGAAACTCACAACTGTAGCCATCATTATTATGGATCAGAAAGCTGCCCGAGAATGTCGCTCACCCCTATATGGTAGTTGATTAGACGGGTATGGAAGGGAAAACATTACTACGGAATGCTCACTGCATCTTTCAGAGGTATTATCTGAACAGCCACTGTATGCCGCTGGTCAGAAGCAACAAACAATGCATGTGAAGAGACGCACTCTGTATGTTCACGCTGATGGTGAGAGATGGGCGATCAGCACAATACCAGATCTTGACTTTCCAAACATACCCAGCATATATTACTCCAACGTAGCGCACCTAGGATATCATCACATCAGCTCAACTTGTTAAGCACACTTATGGCATGGGCTACATACAGTGAGATACATGACAGTCATCAGGGACCAGTGTTGCTTCTGTCGCAGATTGATGTTATTGTTATGTCGTTCCTTTGGACATGAGGGCTCTCTGCTCACCCAAATCAATTCAACCTGTAACATTATTCTTAGAGATGAGACTGTTCCGGTGATGGCACCAACCTACCTCTTGTCCGAATGCAAGTACTGGAGAAACATCAGGTTATCAATAACTGTTTCATACAATCTTGCTCACCCCAATCGTATATTACGCCGGTCGAGACAGCAACTGTGAAAATGCAGCGAAGGTTAGATCAGTATATCACCATTGTCATCAGACCGGTTCTCTACTAGTACGTACCCATAAAATAGCTGAAAAGAATATGTGAATTGATGAGCGGCCACCAGCTAGGATCATTTGTCATACTATCAGAGGGTGCGAGCAAGTGAGCGATAAACTTGGTGGACGAATGACGATGAAATTCGTACCATTTATATCACCTTTTATTGTCAACATGGGTACCATGTGTATAATACCCGTCCATCACTTGGTTGTACTGAAGTAGGGGTTTTTGTCACGACTCACAGCCACGCACTGGAAAAACTATAATATACACCGGAAGTTGGAACGTTCAAACAAAAAATAGTGAACATCCTGATTTCGGCGGCTAACTTGTTTCCATTACCATTCATCCCGACTCATTTGCGCGCTTCTGGATCTTCCATCATGGAAAACTATACTAGTTCCCGTGTCTACTGTGGGTGGGGTAAATCATATCGCATCGCTAAAGAGAGTCAGAAAGTTTTGGCCTGGGGTACTGCGCGCAAACATACAGTATTTGGTCCACAGGGGCCGAGTCGTTCTGTTATACCGGCATGTTAAACCATACCGGGTAGGAACGTAGTAGTAGACGGTTCAACACTCCACCGACGTGATATGCCAGCTGCAGTGCACCATCACTAAACTGTATCAAACCCCGATGTAAGTTATGTGAGCCGGTACAGTAGATCGCCAAATAAAATACTGTACATTCATATCCTCGGGCCCGACATCCCAGGGTCACCGGGCTTTGTCAGATGAATTCGTTCGACCTAAGGCCTACTTATAGCCAAATCAGTCCGCAGTCATGCGTGGTCACCGGTCATGTCCCAAATAAGTACTAGTAGCTGTCGGGGACTCGGACTCGGACTCGGACTCGGACTGGCTGCTGGCACAACCGAGCGCCGTTATGATTATTGTGCCTTCACAAAATCTAAAGCGTCAGCTTCATTGAAGCAAATCTTAAACGCCTGTACCTTTCACGAGTGATCCACGTTATCAACCTATGCCTGTCAATTTTGGCCTGACCTAAATATTAACCGGCGAGTGACTAGGCGGGTTTTCACAGAACACTACCAGTGACATGCGTCACTATCAATCCAGCATTCCAGAACGTTAAAGACTTGAGCTGTGTGTTGCATCGTAGTTCAGTTGTCTGAACAGGGATGGAAGGCAACGGTGTGAGATACTCGCTGCATCTGTCATCGAAATTGTTGAAAGACTGACTGTATGCCTCCCGTTACAAGAAAGAAACAAGTCGATGCAACGAAACATACTCAACATCTTGATACTGATTGTGAGAGATGTGTAATGAGTAAAACACCAATGGCTTAGACGTCGAAACGTACACAGCGAATCCTATTGCAACATATCGTGCCTTGGACATGTTCGTGTCAGTGCAACCTGCTAACCATGCTCGAAATACAAGTTACATACAGTGAGATACAGAACGGTCATCATAGACCACCGTTGCCTCTGCTGCGAGTTAGTTGTCGCGTTTCTACATGGTTCTTTGAATGTGGAGATCTGCTCACCCAGACAAGTTCCACCTGTAAAACCGTTGTCAGCGACATGGTTGCTCCTGTCATGGTGTCGACCTACCTCTTGTCCGAACGTAAGTCTTAGAAATCCCATAATGACAGTGGTCTTTTCATACTTAATCTTGCTCACCCCAATCATACAGCACCGCAGCACAGGCGGCAACTGCGAAACCACAGCCAGGGTCATTCGAGTTATCACGGACATCATGCGGCTGGCTTCGAACAAACCTTGAAAATAGGTGGAAATAATATTCGCATTGATGATTGGCCACAAACTGGGATCGTTCGAGACTAGAGTCATACTATTGGAGGATTGGAGTGAGTTAGCGGGGGAACTTGGTGGTCGTATAACGATCGCATTCGTGCTTGTTGTTCGTGATTTTGGCAACATGCCAGTGCGATGCAATCTTCGGGCTGTTCTTTACGGGCGTATGATATTCAGCCTCAGCTCATCAACGACACCATGTACTATGTAGCTCATTGATCTAACACAGGTTTTGACACCGCTCACGTTGACCTTAAGCACTTTGGTCCGGTCAGCAATGCTTATTCCTTGAAATTCACTCTACTTACTTGATGCTGATGCTTGATCACAACACGAGCGAAAACCAACGACCTTTCTAATTCATGTAAACGCTGATAAAATGCAACCACAAGTATACACATGTGTTGTATCCAGTTTCCTGTAGAATATAATCAACGTGAGGTGGTCGTGCAAAGAAAGTTGGAGGTGATACAAATTGAAATGGGACGTCTGGGATGCGATGAGCGGAAGTTAGAAGTCTTGAACAGAGCACCTTCTACATCTACGTGCGTGTCACAGGAGCTTGCGAGGGTCAAACTGGATGGACACAGATGTTCAAACAGGAGTGCCGAACCTCAAGTTGGAATTCGAGGACAGTGAACATGGCTCTGAGAAGCGTTTGATGAGCTAGATGACGAAGAAGCTAGTGAATGTTCCGAATTGCTGAAAAGTCTGCCCGTCTGGATGAGAAAGGTTTTGAAAATGAATAGTAAGAAAAGTTGGTAGAGAAGGGAAGACGTACCAAGCAATGCTCTCCTTATAATCGGCCTTTGCAAACTGCTGTGAAATTAATGCTAGATTGTTTCACTCTGTTGCTCTTACATCTACCATGTCGAGCAATTAGTATCCATCGTGGTGATGGAATGGGGCCAATATTAATCATTTGGAATACCCCGGGCCCGGCTGTTCTTCCTTCTTTCGAACTCCGACTGTAGGTCGGGCAGAACTATCAAGTTGGAGTCGTTTTGAGAGACATTTGAAGTCGAAGCGGATAGTTGAGGGACCTCCATACTACACCGTGTCTTTTTAAGCTAGGTAGCCTTTGAGAGATATCTAAAATATGATGTATCATTCCGGAATCCGCATGTTGTAATAGTTTAGTCAAGTTTGCGCTTACATAAGCGACGTTACACTCACTGAGTGGCAGTGCGTGGTCCAACATTGGTAACTTGCGTTCAATTGCAACAAATGGCTTCAGATAGCGGCGAAGAGAAGACAGCAGAGGAAGGCACGATGACGATGGACGAAAGAAAAGCAAAAATGGAGCAGCTGAGAGCGAAGATGGTACGTGGTCCTCTGCATCACACTTCCTATCCCTCACCCACTCTTCCCCAGCGTTCAACGACGAAAGCGAATCGTGCCTCCCTCATTGAAGAGTCTGCCAAAGCAAAGATGACAGCGAGGGAGACTGCACGGCTAGAACGACAGCGGAAACTTGCGGAGGTGTTGCGTATGCAGACTGAAGCTGAGGATCGGGGAGAGGATGTGGAACGGCAGAAGAACTGGGAATGGACGATAGAAGAGAATGATAATTGGGAAAAGAAGAAGGCGAGGAAGGCACGGAGAGCGGATTATGAGTTTCATGGTAGGAGTCCATGTTATTCATTGCATGATGACACTCATCGTTCCTGTGTAGATGATGTTCACGCTGCTCGACGGCGCTACAAGAAAGACCTTGACCTCATTAAGCCTGACCTCACTACATACAGCCGACAGAAGGAAGCCGTATTGGGATTGGCACCAGGGTCTCTTTCAAAGTCTGGGAGCAACACGCCATCGTCGTCTGCTCTCACAACCTTTGATCCCTCAGGCGGGCAGGTGAGTGCTGTCGAACCTTTCATTGTATTGTATTTCTTATGATATACATTTTCTCAGGTGGTTCCATCATCTGAACAACGGATGGCTGCAGAGAGTTTCTACCGAGATGCCAACACTCTACTGTACGCTGACAACAAGCCTACTGAAGACGCCATCGATAGAGTGGTCAGCAAGATCAACAAAGAGTACGTTGTCACCCATTTGGCTCTCCCGTAGAACTGACATTACGCCATAGCATTGACAAGAAGGGCAAATTTTCGCGAAAGAGACTTAATGAGGATGAGGGCGACATTACCTACATTAATGAGCGGAATCGCGTGTTCAACAAAAAGGTATGTCATTGCACATCGTGTTCTTGGAATGAGCTCACGAAGAGTAACAGATTGCGCGGTACTACGACAAGTATACCTCCGAGATTCGGGCTAGTTTCGAACGAGGAACCGCGCTATGATGGCATGACCATGGACCACCAGGATGTTATACTTATTCGACCCCACCACTGCGCATGTATTCAGACCATATGCATTTACTCGCATCTTGTAACATTAAGATTTATACTATTGATGCGCTGCACGATACGACTCGGGACGTGAAGTAAACGGAATCAAAGCAGTAGATTCAGAGTGACAAGCCACGACAACATATTGATACATGTAAGACTATGAGGATAAGCAGACCGGAGGACGAAAATGTACGGTTGACGCCTGAAACAACGAACATTAGTACTTGATCAAATGACGGTCTTGGAATGCCTGATAGGTGTCAGAATTGCAGAAGTAAGGTAGTCAGCAGCTAGACACAGAGGTCCATAAGACTGTTGAGCTTGAATGTGATATTTGTTCATCAAAAGGAGCAAGCAGAATCGAACAAGGAATACGATGGATGCAGGATTACTTACTTGAAAGCTGGGGCTAACGGCGGGAGTCGATTGAACACTTGACGAAGCAGCAAGATGATTGCTTGAGCTCTGCAGAAAAATTTAAACCATCATTTTGAAACTCCGCGGTTCGCTTATCGCTTATCAATCATATCATCGCTGCAATCAGCTCAATCTGGAAACTGCATCAAACACAACTGAATGAGCTCGATACTCGCATTGACCAAGTCTACAAATTTCCATTCGACAAGATTACGCTCCTTGTGGAATGGGAATTTGATCACTATGTGGAAACGAAGTTTATTAAATCGTGCCCTTTGAAATTCTCTCCATAAATGTTTCCATCCAACCTGCCTATATCTTGCCCATGTGCATGATCTCTTATAATTTGCCAGATGTCGAGACAGATTCTGTGGTGGCGTTTTTTGAGATGCCATCACCGGGAGAATGGCTTCAAGTCGAAGCCATTCTGCGTCAGTACAACTTTTCGCCACATCAGTGCGTAATCCCACTCAGGCGTTGCCTGGGATACACTTGATGCACAATGTACGTAGTGCGTCGTCACTTTCTCGTCGGGATATCCAGTTTACTTTTTTTGCAGGCTTGTGAGTTGAAAGCGACACACACTGTCATACAGAATCTCCCAGGATGGCAAAAGATTCGGGAGTTTAAACTTGCGACAGCCTCCCTCAGCTTGCGTCTATCGCACATTTTTGATGTTGTAGTTATACAAGCAAGATCATAATCACAACAAGTATCCACTATGCACAACCGGCTGCGACATATGGACAGATGCAATGACCTATTACCGTTTGGCAACCACTGGTGTGTGCATACGGTGGTGTCCACCGACATCCAGCTTTGTCTGGCTCGAGAGTTGCTGACATGATCTATTAAGTTAGACCGAGCATTAACTCGGGGTGGGGCACAGGCAGGGTATAACAAATTTGTCTGTGGAGTGCGAGGCACGACGAACTCGACATGGGGGTAGAACGAAAAACGGATGAAGGAAGCGAGTAGTGGCATCGCTCAGCTGGACACATGGTGCCAACATGGCAGAACGTATCATTAATGGTGGTCCGCCAAAAATGAAATGCGGAACTGTAACACAAATAGCTCCTAATTAACCCTCTTAACCAGTTATAACCAACCAAGTTATTATCACTCTTTTAACGGTTAGTAACATCACTAGTGGCATGCACCGCCCCTACTCTACATACCTATTTTAGCTTGCAGATATCGTGCCAATGGGAGTGCGATGCCTGCCACCATTCGGCTGTTAAGCCGTGGTGAAAACTGCGTATACTAGTACCAGCCTAGTGTGGCCTGCATGATGATTGTAATTAATGTTCTAGAATGTCATCGGCCTGTCCTCTCGTAAATTACTTACGGGGACTCGGACTTGACTCGGACCCTGAGCTTTTCCTACCGCGTCAGTCAACCTTGGCGGAGCTGCTCACGACGATCGGCCCTCTCTCGGTAATGAAATCTTACACCGTGGGTAACGCTCAGATCAACCTCTTAACTGGTTACAACCAACCAACCGGGCTAGACTTAGTTAAGTTATAACTCTTTTAACGGTCACCTGGCATGTGAGACTCTATTACACTACATACCTGACATTTGCGCCACTGGGAAAGTAAACGTGTATGATCGCCACTCTGCCACCATTCGGTTATTGATATGTCAAGCCGTCACGACAATTAGTTATGGCCTGGTGACCCTACTAGTATGTCTGCCGTCCTCTCGTAAATCGCTTACGCGCGTCGCGGACCCTAAACCTTTCCTGATTTGGCCACCAACTTGCGTCGAAGGCCCCAACTTGAAGCTTGAAGTCCTGGACCTTCGCTCATCCGATCACGCAAAATCTATTTCTTGCAGCCGAATTGTCAATAAATTTGTCACAAGTCGCACAGAGTGCTCGGAGGCCAATCAAAGCACTTACGTACCTTACCAGGGAGTTCTGAGAAATAGAACTTTCGATTAACGGTAGAGCAGGGCCGTAGTCAGCTGGCTTTCCATCATGATACTATACCCAATCGGTGACTCTGACACCCAAAATGGCCATTGACAATCAGGGTCACCGCCTCTTATTCAGGTGTTAAAAAGACTCATGGACTTCTTAGACGCATACTGACTACCTTGGTCCTCTACATCCTGAGCTTAGCAGAGCCCTTCACACATCGCAAGTTGAGCATTCAAATCATGGTTGCTTCACGTCCAAATCCTGTCAATCCTCCTCTTGATGGTTCTCTGTTCCTCCCTGAATTGCTGGAATTCAATGCGCAACATAACTCGGACGTCACATTCTTTGTCTACAACAAACCTGACAACAACGATCTGGTCTATATCTCACATCGAGACTTTTATCGAGCTTGTCATCGTGCTGCACATCAAGTTAGACCCGATCGTGCAGGCATAGACAAAGAGGTCGTTGGCATCATTGCCAATTCAGACACCCTCCTTTATCAGACTGTGTTCATGGGTATCATCTTCGCTGGGCTGATCGTATGTGAACATTTTTTTTGCCCGAACATCATATCTCTGAACACTGCTTTTTAAGCCGTTCCCCATATCACCTCGTAATTCAGCGGCGGCGATCTTAAACTTGATGCAGAAAACAAACTGTCGTCGTTTAGTCACCACTCACCACTCTCTTGGTTCCCTGATCGATGGAATTAAGGCGGGTAGCGTATCTCAAGACACTGATGCGAGCCAACTGCAGCTTGACATGATGCCGACGTTGAAATATTTATATCCCATGCTTGGCACAGGTTCTCCAGACGAAAATTTTCTCCCATATCCTCCCCAAGCTTCTCGGTCATCTTCGGACGATATATTATACTACCTACATTCCTCCGGCAGCACTGGTTTCCCGAAAGCCATTCCAGCAACCCACCAAACCATCATTGGGTGGTGCCGAAGCTGTAAGCTACTCACACAATCTACGAAGCAAAGTGCTAACTGGTGTGGTATTAGCATGCGTTATCAACCATATCAACATTCTCACTGGCACTCCTCTTCGCATCGCTGCTGCATCCGTTCCACCGTTCCATACCACAGGTTTACTGATCCAACTACTGGTACCCATTGTATCTTTGAACAGCATATCTATTTACCCGCCCACATCCTTGCACGACCCATGGGCGGCCCCAATAACACCCAATTCCAAAAATATCCTAGAATGTGTGCTTAATACCAAATCGAACGCTTTGTGGGCCATGCCTTTCTTCCTGGAACAATGGGTGTTTTCTCCCGATGCTGTTGATATTCTGAAGAATCTCGAATATGTCGTATGTTACAAATCTATTTTTGCAAGGAACCACTCATGCCTAGTCTTGTTGTAGCTTTATACTGGCGGTCCACTCGCTTCTAAGATGGGGAATGCCCTGGTGGATGCAGGAATCAATATATTCCCTCACTACGGCTCTACAGAAATTGGGCCTGTCACCCCTTTATTCCGATATGGGGTCGAGAAAAAGCTTTGGGACTGGCTGCAATTTACTCCAAACGTCAAGACCAGATGGGTTGATCAAGGCGATAGAACATATGAATGCCAAATTTTGGTGCGTCTCACTTTTTATACACCCTCTCAATGTGAACTTTTCTTCACAGACAACTCCGCTGTACGGAGTGTCAGTAGAGAATCTCCCAGACGTCAAGGGTTATACTACTTCGGATTTATTTATCAAGCATCCGACGATTGAGGGTCTGTGGAAGATGTGCGACCGACAATTGTGTCATTCATGTTCTGAAACTGTCTGACATTATTCTTGCAGAACAGGAAGAAAGGATGACGTATTGATGCTCTCGTCTGGGGAGAAAGTAATACCAGCTCCTATGGAATGCATCATCGGGACCAATCCTCATGTCAATGGCGTCGTCATCTTCGGCCGTGGACGTAGCCAAGTTGGTGCCCTGATAGAGCCGCGGCCGGGACATGAAATCGACGTTAAAGACGAGGCACAGGTTTCGGCTTTCAGGAATCGAGTCTGGTAAGATCCTTGCAAAAGTGCATGCGGCTTTCATGACTCAAATGCTCTTGAAGGCCTGAGATAGAAGAAGCGAACAAGGCAGGCCCTGCCTTCAGCAGAATCTTTAAGGAAATGGTTCTTGTAACGTGCAAGGAGAAGCCTATGCCTCGAACTGGAAAAGGGACTATCACCAAGAAAGCCGCCAGCCAACTATACGAAGAGGAGATCAATTCCCTGTGAGAATATGCTTTCACCAGTGTCCGAAAATGATATTAATGAGCGTCAGATACGACAAGGTGGAGAGTGGCACAACAGGCATCGATATACCTTTGCCTACAAACTGGATTGTGGAGGACGTTGAGAGTTGGCTCATGCTGCATGCCGTCTCTGTGAATGCTGGCAAGGCGGTCGATCCTGACACAGACTTCTTTACCCAGGGCTTTGACAGGTGAGCCGATGGTCGATCGAGACCCATGCTTTGCCGACCTCCTACCCCCAGTCTCTCTGCGACATTCCTCAGAAGCCGAATCGTCAGTTCCCTCAGGTCGTCACCAGATCGCGACGTCCAGGCTTCAGCACCGCAAATTGACCAGAACATCGTCTTTTTAAGTCCTTCGATTCGCCAGCTCGCGAGAAGCGTTATCCATGTAGTATTGCATGGGAACAGTCCAACCTCGGTCGACGTCAAAGTTGAGATCGAGAGCATGATTGAGAAGTATTCAATGGGATTCAGTGGAGGCTCTGTCGGAGATGCCTCCGCCCCTCTTACTAATGGACACAGTCGAAATCATCATGTGGTCATCCTGACTGGGTCAACGGGCGGTCTTGGTTCGTACCTGCTGGCATCTTTGCTACAGCGCGAGGATGTATCATTGGTATATGCCTTCAATCGTTCGTCGAGGTGCGGTGAATCCATTCAAGAACGACAGAAGCATGGATTCGTCGACCGCGGTTTGGATGTCACCCTCTTGCAATCAGAGAAACTGTTGTATATAGAAACGGATACTTCTAGTGACGATCTGGGTTTGGAGAAGGAGTTGTATCAGAAGGTTTGTTTCATTTCCGGTCTGCTCTGCAGACTAGTTTACTAATAAAACACAATGTAGATCCGCACGTCCGTCACTGTCATCATTCACAACGCCTGGCAACTCAACTTTAACCTGGCGCTCTCGTCCTTCGAGCCTCATGTTCGGGGAACACGCAATCTTATAAACCTGGTTTTGTCCTCTCCGTGCCATCCGAAGCCGCGAGTATTATTCACCTCTTCTATCTCAACTGCGCAAAGCTGGGATAAATCGAAAGGACCTTTCCCAGAAGAAGTACAGTACGACGCGGGCGTTGCAGAAGGCCACGGCTATGGCGCGGGAAAATACGTTTGTGAAAGGGTAGGCCATCCGCTACTTTAGGGCGTATGCCAATCTAACGAACATTGCCCTACACAAGGTCCTCGTGAACAGCAAGTTGCCGGCATGCTCGTTCAGAATTGGACAAATAGCGGGAGGACCTCCACGAGGAGCTTGGTCGACGACGGACTGGCTCCCGATCATTGTCAAGTCGAGTGTGAGCTTGGGTGTATTCCCGGAAGCCCAAGGGGTAGGTGTAGTTCAACATGGGGTATTCATCAATGACACAGACGGTTTAGCTCCTGTCGTGGATCCCTACTCACGCCGTATCAAACGCTATTCTTGATGTAGCTTTCGCAAAAGAAGAGCCTCCCATCGCAGTTAATCTGGTGCATCCGAGACCGGTAGCGTGGGGGACGCTGATGCGACCTGTTGCGGACGCCATCTTTGAGCGCAAGATAACAAGCGCCCCGCTACCTCTCATTCCATTCTCGGAGTGGTTCGAAAAGGTCGAATCGAGTGCCAAGAACGCAAGCGAGGCAAACATCAAACGCGTAGTAAGTGTGTTTCATTTCCTGACTGAATATTCTCTCACTTGGTCTTCCATCCTAGCCTGCTATCAAGCTTCTTGACTTTATGCGTTCGATGTCTCGATCAGATATCGCAACCAGAGCGTCTGGGAAGATGCACTTAGAAGTAGGTGGAGTTACCTCGTTTTCGACTGATGTGGCCCAGCGCGTCAGTCCAACGGTGAAAGAGTTGGAGCCTCTGTCGTCGGCGAGTGCAACGCAATGGGTGGACTATTGGGAGGCAGTGGGAATGTTTCGATGAATAATTACTTAAAGTTGGGATTTTGGTGGATTTATCATGTACTAATACCTGTGGAGACTCGACAGCGTCGTTTGAATATTGCTCTTCCGCTTAGTTAATCATCCTACCCTAAAAATCGACATAGGCTAGTATCAATATACACGTAGTCAATTACCCCGATGGCATATGAATAAACAAAAAGGATATATTGAAGCCAAAAAAACAAGCTACCTTATCCACACTTCTAATACAACATCACGCTCCTTCAACTCTTCTGATCATCCTCCTATCCCGCTCTCCAACCACAGTCAGCACTCCCTCATTCTCCATCGCTTTGATAACTTCAGAAAACTCAGCAGCATCAACACGGATACTACTCTGGTCTGCAAGGCGTTTCATCGCCTCACCCCATTTCAAGCCCTTGCCCTTTCCAGCGCCACCATCAAGCATCGTTAGCAACTCTCTGCGCATGTCATCCCGCATCTTGCGTTGTCCAACACCAGTACCGGTGTTCAGCAAACCCATATCAATCTTGCCAGTCCGGGGATCCATAGCACTCGTGCGGATGGCCTCTCGCATGAGACGGCATGCCTCTTGTACATCCTGCAACTCGACGTGCGCAGCAAAGCGCATACGGGCATGAGCCTCGGAAAGGCGGATCATACTTTCGAGCTGGCGGGTTGTAGCGGTGATGCGCTTTTCAGACGAGCGGGGGTCTGAGGCGCCGATGGAGCGCAAGGAGACGTAAGAAGCGACGAGTTCGTCGCCTGCTTCAGAACTCAGGACGGGGTGAATGTTCGTGCGTGCATAGTCGATGTACGCGGAGAGCTCGTCAAGGGGCTAAAAAGAGGTGAGCTCAGTACGTGAAAGGAGTGATGCAAGACACACTAAAACATCGTAGCCACCAGTGTTGGGTGCGTCTTCGAGGTACAGCCCAACTAGATGTTGGGCAAGCTTTCGGTCGAGGGTTTCGTCTACTTGATCGAGTACCAAATATAGCAGATCGAAACGGGAGATGAGCGTCGGAGGGAGGTCGATGTTGCGCGTGATGGGGAGGTCGACGTTGTACTTTGATTCGACAGGGTTCGCAGCCGCGAGAATAGACGTACGGGCGTTGAGGGTGGTAATGATGCCCGCTTTGGCTATTGACACAGTTTGTTGTTCCTGATGAGCACATTTCAATAATATTCAAGGGAATCTCTCTGGGTGTGCCTGACCATAACTTCATGAAGGACGCTACGGGTCGCTTCGGACATCTTGTCAAACTCATCGATACAGCAGACGCCGCCGTCACTCAACACTAAGGCACCACTGCAGATCCGTGAGCAACAATATCCAAGATGACGGTAATACACTCCTTACCTCTCAAGGACAAGCTGCTTGGAATCAGGGTCCCGGGTCACATACGCGGTCAAACCCACTGCCGAAGAGCCTTTTCCAGATGCATAGACTCCACGAGGAGCGATTTTGTGGACGTACTAACAACGAGCTCAGCTAGCTTCACAAATGCAGAGACTGACATACCTGTAGAATTTGTGATTTACTGGTACCGGGGTCACCGACCAAAAGCACGTTGATGTCCCCACGGTAGCGAGGTCCGCCTCCGCCACCACCTCTTGCAATGCTTTTGTTGGTACCACCAAAGAGCTGAAGGAGTATACCTTTCTTCACGTCGTCCATTTCCCAGATCGACGGTGCGAGGGAACGAGCAAGGATATCATAGAGATCATGCCGCCTGCTGATGTCGATTAGTTTCGCCTCAAGTTCGGCTTTGCGTGTTAGTCCCCCTTGGGCAATTTGCTCTTCCAGTTCTTGATCATCGGCACTATCACCAACACCACCTATACCAGGGACCTTGTCGCCACCCGCAGGACGTGTACTGCGATCAAGGCCTAGAGTACCACCCGTACCAAGCCGGACATGAACGACATCGAGGTAGGTCTTAAATAAACTTTTCATCGTCCTTTGACGAGGGTTCACTCTGACAGGGACGCTGCGGTAGATGCCAGTGACGACGACCCTGTCGCCCGGTTTGCACACATCAACGAGCTCATCGTATACGCTTAATGACACTGTGTGTGGCGTCTGGCCATCGGGTACTGCATCGGGAGTCTCCTGCAGCCGGATGACCTGCCTGTCTGCAAATTCACAGCGATTGTGCACGAGAGACATCGTCCCAACGCTTCCACAGACATCCCTTGGGCACCGAGCTGGCTCCTCGATCTTGCCACGGTCGATTTCGACTTGAACAGTATGAGCACATGTGAGGCAGCGGAAGAACGCGACCTTCATGTCTGGAATCACAGGCGTGGCACGAATGACCAAGCCTTTTATAGAGATGAGTTTATCGGTATCTAGAGCACGTTAGGATGATGAAAAAAGTTTGAACGTTCGAACGTCATACCAGATGGGTTGAGTTCACGCATATTCACGGCTGTCAACCCGAACGGACGGACTTTGTAGACTTTACCCATGATGTCGGCGATCTCTTCATCGCCTTGGTCGCCCTGCATCCCGTCCATGCCAGCTTGTTGATCTTCATCTGCAAGTTCGAGCATGAGATCCTTGAGGATTTGATCCATCGCAGGTACTACTTCCTGCGGGTATTTCTGGAGTTGGGCAAAAAGTTTTTTGCATGGCGGATAGGAAAGTAAGTTGATCATGTCGAGGTTGAGATTTGTTTCGCCAGTCTGGCGGATACGACGCATGTACGTCTCATATAGTACGACTTCGCCTTCGTCTGGGGTGGCAAATGCTCGAGTGCGAAGGTTCTCCTGACGATCGTGAATGGCACGATATTTGGGTTTGAAGCCGCGCAAAAAGTCGCGGAAGAGCTTCATCGTCTCTGCCAAGTTCACGGTAGTTCCCCAGATAGCGCGGATTTCATCGGGTTCATCTGAGGGCGCAGCAGGTGCTGATAGATGCGGTACAGATGATGCAGGTATGGAGAGGTGCGTTCCATCTGAGTTGAGGTTATCACTGAGATCGTTGTTATATTCGCCACGCCTCGATCGCCGTGTGGTCGGTGTTAGAGAAAGGGAAGAGTGAATGTCCCCGCGACGGTTCTTGACAGGCGTAGCAAACGCAGCGGCTGGACTCCTGACATATCATCAATAGATTGAAAAAGATCTCAACGAAAGCACCTCACGAAGGAAAGGCAAGAGGCTCAGAGTCTGGAAAGGCTGGATCAGAGTCGATCGCGACCCTCCTCCGAGGAGTCTTAGTGGGCGAAGAGCTCGGGAATGCGAGAGGGGAGCTTCCGGCTAGCACATAATATAAATGACAGTTGGTTGTACATTTAGCAAGCACTCACGAGCAAAAAGTGGTGTTCGTGGTGCTCGTCGAGGAGTGCTCATCCCAAGCGCCCGTCTGGCGGCGACACCACTCATAGGCGTAGCTGTTACGCTGTTGGCATATCTTTGTCGCGCAGGAGTGCCTGCAGCAGAAGGTGTTCCCGGTAGAAAAAGACGCTGGGGCGGAGGAGCTATGGATAGTGATTGATCGATGGTGCTATCCTGAGGCCCGTCCATTTCGATGTCGTCGATGTCCGACGTTGGAAAATCAACTCTTGGAGGAGATGACATTGTGAAAAGTGAGATCTAGTGGAGTCGTTTACTACTTTGAAGTAATTGGATGAATGTTTGCAAAGCTTGGACGCGTCGCGACGCGTCAATTGTGTTGTCTTCAGGGCAGGTCAAAGCCCGTCCACAACCAGACTTTATACAAGGTTGTTACAAGGCTTATGGCATTCCTTGAACTTCGAACATTTCAGTCCATATGGCAGTCGACACAGATTTAGAGGATGTCAATCAAGTGAGTCCCGCACAAATGTCTATCATGTCTATTGATTTTGGTTTTCAGACCACAGTCTACATCCCATTCGATGATTCTGGTAGCATAAATATACTTTTTATCCGTAATATCCAGCTGAAATACATGGCTCAGACGATGTGAACACCAATGGAGTACCACCATCCCTGTTCCCCGAGCGAGATTTTCAGCAAGGATGTCAGCTTCGCTTTCAAGCGTGTAAGGCAGCCTGGGGCAAATGTTTGAAGAGAATGCAGGTATGTGTTTCACTCGTTCTTCATTTTGAGAGTCTCACATAAGTAGGAACTCATTCACTCACTGCACGCGCCGGTCGTGGAGAGTGTTGTCGAGCAAGTTAAGAAGTCTTATACGGATGAGCTTCCGGGGCTACCGTACCCCGAGTTGCCAGTCATATCTGTCACATGTACGTTTTGCTTGTTTGAGTTGAGATACTGCCTCCCAATTTTTATTCTGACAGCATCCAGCACGTCATCTTCTCTCTTCGACGAAATTTCCTTCCGACTAGAGGAAAGCATAGACGAGCTCTTCGATGACTTAAATGATCATTTCGTGACACACGTCTTTCCAAGTGATTGCGCAACTATCACAGGAACTATGAAGACAATTGTGACAGGTTTTGTATCCCGATTTCCTACCGGAGGACAAGGTACTTGCGCACGACTCTTTGACCATCTAATTTATTAATACTCCAATATCTTCAGACATAAAACGCAAGCCATCTACCTCCCTGGCAGCATATGATATTGCTCTCCTTGAGGCATGGTATCGAGCCGTATGCGATGCGCGAGGTAAGGGGCTTGAATAATTCCTTTCCTGCTGTTCGCTGAGTGAAATCAAAAGACGATCGTCACCACAGGTCACGTCTGGTGGTTGTAATGCATGACTTCGAACAACTAGAGCCTCAGGTGGTTCAAGACATGTTTGAAATTTGCAGGTCAGACAGTTCTTGCTGATACTTGTCTTCTTAACCAAATATTACTAGCTCACACATCCCATGCTTACCACTGGTGTTTATCCTCGCGCTGGCTTCACCCCCTTCCCCGTCTTATATTCGCGCCACGTACCCTCACTCTATGCTGGCATTGCTGCGAGTGAGAGACTGCCCTTTCCCGCTAGCTGAAAAATCACTGCACGACATTTTATTGGAGGTGGATCAAAACTTGATGTCACCATGAAGACACTAACAGAATCTTTTCAAGACATTTTTTGATCCCATGTTTGAGCCTAGATATCATGATTGGCCCGACAACCATCGACTTCGTAGTTGAGTTTTTTACTCGTCACACTTCGTCACTTGACGGTCTATTATCCGTACTCCAAGTAAGTTATTTCTTCCTGTAATAGTCCATAATTAACGCAATTGATAGTTGGCTCACATGAAACATTTTGAAGACCCTCTCAGCGTCCTCGTTCCTGCTCAAGCGTTAGGACGGTCCAAGGATGCTTCAAAATTGCTCCTCACGCCTGACGCTTTCCCCTTCCTCGATGCCCTTTTTGCTCGGGTGCACAGATCGGCGCTTATTGCGCCTGTAGAACATGCTACCAGTTGGCGAGATGCTACTGTCGATTTACTCCTATCTTCTGTGGACACTGCACGCGATACTTTCCGAATGCGCGTCAAGCTGCTCCGTGTAGCATTTCGGCTTGTGCTCCTTGTCCGCCGATTTATGCTGGTGCATGGGCATAAGATCGTTCAGAGCGACCAAACGATGCCTGATTTGATGTGTCTGGCGTTGCGAGGCCGTCTGGGCAGTGTATATGGTCATCTGTGTTCTATAGTCAGGTGTGTGAATTTTGATTGCACTCCCGACGGGGGCAGCTAGCTGTTGCTGATCTCTGTAGGAATCTTCCTGCAGCGCAACTTGAGGACTTTGTGCGAGAAGTACATGATTTCTTCGAGAATGTTCCTGAGGACGTAAAAGTGGAGGAAGATGAAGTTATTTCGCGCGTGGAAACAGCATATAAGATGTTCTGTCGGGATACAAACGCCCAGGACATATCCGGTCCGCTCGGAAACTGGTTGTCAGATTATTTCAAGTATGCACTGCAGTTATCATTGCAGTGGATTGATCTAAATTTTATGATCCTCAGGTTACGCATAGTTGCACTGGAAGATGCTCCGTTATGGGACATCTGGTACACCGGTTCGACGCCATTTCCGTCCGAGGTACCCTTGCTTGTTATTAAATGGGTGCAAGCTAATTCGCTCTCTTTTTTTGTTTCAGTTAATCAATCCATCGCCTCGCGCATCCGTCCTCGCGGGATTGATCCATCCCCAAGACTACGTGTCTGCCGAACAACGGAATGGGGATGACGAGGATGACGACCTGCCCGACATAAGTATCCTATTCAAGGGCTACCTGGAAAGCGCGAAGATGATCAATGTCTATGACTGGTTTCAGTCATTCGTGGTCTTCTTGGAAGGCCGGAAGCGGCGTGTTGAAAAGACCCGTATTCCTGATGGTGTGGATGGAACCTCTAGGACGCCATCGAGGAAGAAGGGAAAACAAAAACAGGTAGAGGATGAAATCGTTGATGAGGACGCGGGAGAAGATGAAGAGGAATGGCTCGTGGAGGTACAAGCACGGTTCATCCGCGCCCTTCAGGAGCTAGATTACCTCGGATTCATTAAGCATACTGGGAGAAAAGTAGACCATGTCATGCGGACTGTTTTTGACTCTCCGGAGTGATCGAACGGGTACTATTGTGAAAAATAGATGTCATGTCATTTCATGGGTGGAAATAAATTGCCTTATTTGTCATCGTGTTTAGTATCCAATGTTATTCTCATGAATGCATGCCAACCAGTCAATCCCGCCTCGATGAAGGCATGTCTACCGAACTTCGGAATAAAGGAAAAGCCCCAATCAAACGTTGATTTGTACGTGGACGGTCTTCAACGTTACTACATCAAGTTTACTTACATCATCCTTTCGTCCACACGAATGTCCCGATTGATGAGACATAATTCAGGCACAATATTTGTTTTGTTTTGTACGCCCGCCGGCCTATCAGCCAGTATGAACTTTACCGTTTACGACTATCATCACCTCATTGCACGGCGCTAAAGACGTCAACAAGACACGTCGAACCGACGTCGAACGTGACACTCATAGGGCTGCTCAGAGCTGAGCGCTGACCCAAGGACTTTCAGCTCATCACCGAGGGCACAGATTCATGAAAGAAGGTCTTAATCCGCTATGGGTGAGACTTTGTGAGACTTGCATCCCACGTCGGCGTCGCGACCGTCGCGTTAGATTGTGTGTTGCTGGTTTGCCATCACACAGGCTTAAATTTAAACACTAAGCATAATTCGCAAGTCATAGCTCAACTAAAATTCTCCCCACCGCAAGTACATATGGCGTTCCATGCGCTGAGCCCTCACAGTATGTGAGAGTGTGAGTGCCGTTTTATCACTGTACCACTATGATTGGCTGATGAGAGAGTGGTATGTGCAGCCGCCAGCGTATTCGGTTGCTCTAGCCAGGCACAGGGAATAATCGGGACAGTGGACGGTTGCCTACGGTTGCTTGGATGTCTGAGATTCTTTTTGCGCAAGTCATAAAAAGTTCGAACTCCGTTGGCTGTATTTCCGTCGTCACCTTGCTGACTTCTCTCTTTAGTCTTCATATCATTCTGCATAGACTTTTGCTTTTTACAAGCACCCCACACTCTCTTGAACATCACTCATTTGTCATAGTAAACAAGCAATGTTTAGCAAGGCTGTCATTTCTTTCGCTCTCGCGGGCTCCGCGCTCGCCAACGTCTTCGTGCGTATTCGTTCTTAGCTTTCTTATTGTCGAATTGACATGATTCACCTGGCTGTGAAGATCACCTCCCCTGTTGCAAGTACCACTTTTACCGCTGGTCAGCAGGCGATTGTCAACTGGCAAGACGATGGCCTGTCTCCGAATCTCACTTCTTTCGGTGCTTCTCTCATTGGTATCTACACTGGTAACGCCAACCAACAGGTCAGTTATTAGTCTGAAGTAAACAAGACAACAGTCTTATTTTTGCCAGACATTACTCCAAACCATTAGCTCCAGCGTTGACGTGTCGACCACTTCGTCAATTAATTTCACCCCCGATGGCACCATTGGACCAGACAGCGATGAATAGTGAGAGACTCGCTCTGTCTTGTTCACGGCCAGGTCGATTCAACTTCTTTCTAGTTTTGTTCGCTTCACATCAATCAACCTGAAAGATGCTACGAACTCTCAATTCCCTGCGGAGGCATTTTCTGCTAAATTCACGTGAGTAATTTTATGTTTCGTCGAAGATAACTCACCGCGGGCGCTACAGGATGACTGGCATGACCGGAACGTTCAACACTACTGTGCAAGATGAAATCAACGGGCAATCAACAGCACCCATTGGCGCAACTACAACTGCAACCGCAACTTCTAGTGCTTCCGGATCTATGAAAACCATTTCCACGTCCTCCATTGCCTCCACTTCCGGCTCACAATCGTCCACTTCAACTTCAGCCACTGCTACCAAGACTGGCGCCGCTGGCAAGGTTGGCATCACTGGTATTACATGCTTCGTTGGTGCTGCTGCATCTCTCCTTGGGGCAATGCTTTTGTGATTATCTTGTCTTGATTTGACTTCCTTCGATCGATATTTTATAGCGGAATTTGGATATACCTGAACTCATTTACTCTGATGGGATGCTGCTCTTATAAACAAGGTTCTGTGTCAATATAGCGCGGCAGTAGAAATATTGTTATAATGGGGACGGAACAATTGATTTCGATTGCTGATTACTCTGCGTGTAAGAGAACGACTAGTAAACACTATGCATGGAGGTACTGGGTCTGACTACCAACATTAAATCTACTCAAAGGGATTCATAAAAGCATCAGTCGTGCTGCAAGAGGTTGGTGCTGGGCTAGCGCGAAGTGAACATACATGGCTGTCACCGCTCGTGGTGGCCCGACTGGATTCCAAGTGCCAACTGCGTTGCAATGAACCGTGCAGCGCAACTGAAAGGATCTCCACCAGCCTCGCGGTGGCGTTTATGGCGGACAAAAAGTAGGTTTGTATACTTAATGACGTTGCACTTAGCCACCACGAGGAGCTCCCCTACCTCTGCCGCGCCCTCTCCTCTGTGCCCCCCCTCTGCCAACATGCGAATCAGCAGTAGGAGGACTTTGAGGAACATGAGTAGGCTGAGGGCGTTGCATAATCATAGGGTTCCCAGGAGCGTGTCCATCCCCACGCTGCAGAATACTGGGAATAACAGGGCTGAGAGAAGAGGATGCAAAGGTATCCTTAGGTTTATCCGGAACATCTTTTTGCACAGCCTCGCTCGCGGAAGCTGGTTGGGCATCTTTCTCGCGTTTCTTTCCTCCGCTGGGGCCGACCGCACCATTTAAGGCGGCCTCGAAATGCCGTCCCAGACCAACGACTGGACGTCCCCTGCGACTGCTTGCAGGTGGTGCGGCCTCTGCACTGGCAGGACTAGGTTGTACCACTGGTTTAGGAGGGAGAGACGCAGCAAGCACTTTAGGCGCCTGCTGACGACTCTGTGAGGAGCGGCGTTGTCGAGGAACAGCGGGTGCTTGTGGAGGAGGCTTGGCTGGCAGATTAGCATGCCCTGCAGAGGCGCCTTTCGATGCAGTAGGTTTCGATGCAGCAGGAGTCGTTGGCGCGGTCTGGGCAGGAGAATCAGTCTGTTGTGCAGCCGCCGCCGCCGCCGCGGCTTTCTTCGCTTTGCGGCTGAGGGGTGGAGCAGGTTTGACTTCGGGCTGCTTCTGCGATGCTGCAGCAGGGACAGCAGCTTTCTTCTTGACCTCTTCTTTCCTGGCAGTAGATGCGATAGAAATGTCCTTATAGTGTGCATGGTTGCGGAGGATAGCTTCCTTGTCCTTCTGAGCTGACTTCTCTGCCTTCAGTGCTTCAAGGAGAGGCGTAGTTTTGGGAGCGGCGGGTGGTTGAGATGCTGCAACTGATCATAAAACTAACATCAGAAATAATGTTACTATATATCACGCGATCCTCACTCAATGCTTCAAGGGACGCATGCTCGGATTTCTCAGCGTTGTTGAGCGCTTCGAGGAAAGAGATATAATCTTCGTCTATAAATCATTTGAGAATGATGGGAATTTCACCGCTGATCCAACCGCACCTTTATCGATCGTTGCGTTTCTCGCATCGGTCTTTTTCTTCTCAGAGGGTATCTTCTGGAACGGAGCGAACTCCACTACTGCCTGAGATTCATTGCCTGCAGCAAAGATCACTTGACTGCAACTGCGCTATGCTCAATTATCACAAACCTGCCTTGTCCCTGAAGAGATGACCATCGTATTCACGGCTGAACGTGGCGAGCACCTCCTCATTCTTGAATGCAATATACGCCCGCGAAGAGACATTCTCCTGGTTTGCCCTGCCAACACATCGCAGCACTGAATCAGTCACTCACACCGCAAGGATACAGTAATAAAACACACCTCTTACTCAACTTCCCGGCATGATACACTTTCCAAGTAACAGAGTCATCCGTGACCCATGTTTGAACGCTCTGCCAGAATATTTCTTCGGGGAGATTGGGGGGTAGACGACGTACGACGGTTTTTAGGCGTTCAGTTGCATTTGCTGGAACTTGGGGCTTGGGATCTTTCTGCTTCTGCTTGGCTTGATTGCGCTTGGGTTCTGCAACGGACATCGAATTGCAACGGCGCTTGCATGCGAGGGGGTAATCTGTAGCTTGACAGCGGGTGCAGGCTTATTGTGGTAATTTACTCTCACTCTACTTAAGTGCAACTCGAACGTCACGGTCGACTTGACGTATGATATCAAACTTGCTGATCAGAGTCAGCCAGACTCCCTAGACAATGGACAGTTGCACATTCCTCGCCTTGCAATTCAGGAACAGGGATAATGTAAACTTCGAGGAGACTGATCAACGTCAAGCCTCGACTTTCGAGAGCGGTGGAAGTACCATCCCACCGTGACTGGCGTATATGACTGGTTACTACCCAGGTCGCCAATTTATCACCTTGCGCAATGCAGAGGGGCGTGCTTTGTATTTTTATTCGAGATCCGGGCTTTTTGTGAATTATCATGCACATTGCATAGTGACCATGCGGCACACTGGCACTTTCTTCTCACTTCTCCTTTCGTTTTCCTCTCTGATAACGGTTTGCACGGCCGTCTTGCATTTGGGTGTTAACGTTCACGCATTAAACGCAGATTAGCCAAATATTTTCGCATAGCAAACGCGCATCCAATAATCAAAGCCCACTCCCACCACACAGATCCAGTGTGATGAAACGAGGGAGCCGCCAATAAGTAGCGGACCTGATGGTCACTCGTCCGTTTATAGTTTTGTTCCCTGATTTCGTTCTTATCTGTTCTACCCCCGCGGTACAATCTATTTTGTTCTTCCTTCTGGAGCTTCGCTGGGACTCTCGGATCTAGAAGCTTGAGACAGTCGAAGGCAAGAAGGCATGACATGTCTGAGAGTTTCACGGTGTGCTGATTCTAACATAGAACGATTCAAATACCAAGCACGCCTCTTCTGATACCGAAGGGTCGCAGGATGATAACGCAAGTCAGCTGCTAGGCGCCACTGTAACATCAACCCCCTGGTTTGCATTGACCTGGCGAAAGGCTTGCTTGAAACTATTGTGAACATTCTTTAGCTAATACTGCCCTTTGTCCTTGGGTTTGTGGAGTCAGCCGACAAGATCGATTCCGAGTTTGATTTCCTAGCAATAATTGACACAAGCGGTCCGTTCACCTTCAGATGTTCTCTACCAATAAGAGATGGCCCTGTACACTCTGCGTTGTCTTCTCCTCTTTGTTCTCTGTTGCAAACAGCGCTTCGAGTGTCTCAGCGATATCACGCTCTCGAAAGTCCGGTCTGCATTAGCACTCTTCATCGCAGATTCCTCGAGGTTCAGATTCATCACAGGAGAAATTGCCTGCCTCGCATCACATTCTCTTTCAATCCAGCACGCTCAAGCTGGACCGTAAATCGCAGTTTCCCTTCTGACCTACTTACGCGACCACGTTTAACGGATGAGTCAAAGACTCACGCTCGCACATTTCGCACTAAGCCGTTTGAAAGGAAGTCAACAGCGTTGTTGATGCCGAAGACATGACGGATGAGGTCTATGGGCGTCGAACGTCGACACTGGAGTGCAGGAGCATGGTCACAGTGGGGCCTCAAAGGGGCTCAAGTGGAGCGCGCACATGGAGTCGACACCATATTGGAAATCGCTCCAATATCGAGACAATTATGATATCACAAATGCCCACACCATGCTACAACAATGGCATGACCTGCATTGCACACTCCAGCATCGTTGGATGCGAACAAGTGGATTTTAACGCAAAGGAAATATGAAACTAGGGCTAAGGAAGTTGATTGTAGTCTAAACTTATCAACATCGGCATAGACGTTGCCGCCAGTGATTGGTGTGCGTTACTTCAGTCGTGAAGATTAGTTGACACAGACCAGTTCATGTGACGGTCTGATATCTGCTTCCGTTCTGAAGACCAACGACACCGTCAGAGGTCGAGCACGCACGACACAGCATGACGCATAATGCAACGACACAGCATGACGTAGTAGACAACATGCCGGCGGTTATGATAAATTCTGTCAAATACGAGCGATGACTTGCCAGGTGTTGGAAAAAGTTCCCTACTGCGCGATCGGTGGAACAGACTTATCCCGGGTAACAACCAAGACAATCACGAAACACCCACCAAATATGGCTGGTATGGCAGAACAGGTGTCGACCAGCTCAACTTTTTTGGATTTGAAAGTTTACTTCTTGTAACCTCATGGCCTACATAATCGTGGCCATCGTTAACCCATCATGATAGTGCCACTAATGACTAGATCAGCGCGGAGTACGTGCGTTATTATAAAGGTACGTAGGCAGTGACCACCAGTATATAACAGACGAGAGTCGGAGAAACTAAAATAACATACCTTGTTTCCCCACTCCGAGACATTCCATTATGACATCTACGTCACAGCTTTGTCAGTCAGATCTATTCAAGAAACGCTCCGAGCTCCTCAGCCGCGATGCTCGAGTGGTTCTCTCATATGATAGAGCCAAGGCCATTGGTTTAGCATTCGGTGCATATCAAGCTGTTTTGTTCACGGGGCATGTCTTAATCTCGTATTGCAGGCATCACTTTCAACGACATATTGAATTTGACGCAAAATTTTTGGGACATACACACCCACCCGAACATGGTCCTAGATGGGGCCGCGTGTACGCTGCTGACCATCCAGTACAATTTGGTCGCTGGAACGCTTGCAAAATATGCTGCGACTACTAGACCTGATTTGATCTCCCTCGTCGAGGACATTCTTCGGTGGGATGTCATGTGAGCAAACTTTCATGTCCATTTTGCAGAGGCACTACATAATCTCTTTGCAGTGGTCAATTCTGCCTTACCGAGCTGGGGAGAGGCATAGACATCTTCCGAATGAAGACATCAGTGACACTTCTTCCAACAGGGGAATTCGACCTCCATACACCGTCGCCCTCGGATGCCAAGTACGAGATCAGTATATTTTCGACAGCTGCTAATCATGGTGACGCAGGTTCATGCCACCAACCATTCCAATGAAAGGTCTTCCATGCGTCGCCGTTGTTTTCGCACAACTGTACGTAGACGGCGAATGCCGTGGACCTCGACCGTTTCTTGTGAATATAAACGACGGATATGATATGTGCAGCGGGGTGACTTCGATGCGAGTGCCTCTTTAAATTTATTTCACCGCTTTCAGACTTATTGCTCTATGACTAGGTTGCTACCACCTAGAGGAGGCTCGTCCCCCGTCAACCATGCGCTCACAAGCTTCCATCACGTCCGCTTACCCCCTTCGGCCCTTCTCGGGGATCTCACCAAGTCCAACACAATCCATCATGACTTCATGTCGTCTATATGGCGTGTTATGGTCGGGTCGCTAGCGCTCAGCTCACTTGCGATACCTTATCTCCGGGTGGGATCGTTCGTCGCCGCGCGTTACTTTCAGCGTCGTCATGTCACCAGTTTGCAAGGAAATCCTGTGCCCATAATTTCATACCGAACGCAACAGCTCCCTCTATTACACGCCATTGCTCAGGCGTTCGTTCTGAGAGCGCTTCACAAATGGGCTATCGAACAGTTTATGGACAATAATCTTGATGTTCGTGTGCGACACGGCATTGCGGCTTGCTGCAAAGCAGTCATGATTCAGCATGCACAAGTTGCAAATTATGTCCTGTCTGAAAGACTGGGAGCTCAAGGCCTCTTCGAATATAATCAGCTGTCCAACTTTTATGTACGAGCGCCTTCTCTTTGACACTCATGTCACAGCAAGAATTAACCTGTTTCACAGAGCGAGATGAGGGGAGTCAGCATCGCTGAAGGTGACATTTTAGGTAGGTGACATTTTAGCCTTCTCCAGTGACGTGATGCTAATCAAAGTTTCCAGCGCTTTCCATGCGTCAGTGCAGTACATCGATGTTTGCACAAACCAAAGACTTACAGATAAATTATAGGACTCGTGGCAGATACCTTGTCGCAAACGTACGAGTTACCTGTCTCAACACACCCAGATGGGCCACTTGCGATGCACGAAATCTCGTTATTCGATGAGGCAACCGAGACAGTTTTCTCCTCATCCGATTTCACGCAAGCATTCATGCAATATGTGCAACCGCGCTGTCAGCTTATGGTCGAATCCATGGGACACCGCATGGCCTGTGACGCCGCTGTCGACCAAGGGGTCCCCCAATGTCTTGTTGATCTGTATCTCATCAATGCGATCAAGACAGATGCTGCGTGGTACGTAGAACATGGCGTGTTTACGCGGAAGGCCATTGTGCATATGGAGGATGCTGCTTTGTCGGCAGCTTTGCCTCGCCTGGAGGAGTTGCTCACTGCGATGGAGGTTGAGCCATACGTGTCGTCACCCATCATATCGGATAAGTGCTGGGAGGAATTTAGCAAGACATTGCCTGTCTATAGCTCCCCTCAGGCTCAGGTACCAGCGGCGCGACTTTAGTTTTGGAGCGAGCTCGAATTTAAAGCTCTGGGTCCCTAGAACCTTGCATAAATATGATGCGATGGTTGCTCATAACTTTCCGTAAAGTTACTCATGATTAGCTAGTGATTCGTTTTTCTCCCCATTTACATGTCATGCTCTATGTGATATTATCCAGGGCCTAGTCAAAGTTTAAGTACCGTGATGGTTCCTAAAGTTTCCGGCTCGTTCTTATACACGATTCTAGAGCTTTGATTTCCCTGAAGAAATAACGTATTTCCTGTGCAGGAAGTCGGCAATGACTCGTGCTGTATGAACAGTTAGATTAGTCCTTCATGTCAACATACCAAGCTCTTTTGGAGCCTCTTGAGGGATCTAGGTCACAATTATGTTAGTTACATAAACAGTTCAAGAAGAGATACAGACGAGATGGTCAGACGTCTTGAAGATGACGTTAGATGAATTGGCGGGTCGGCGCCAAGCACGCTACTTCCTCGTTTCCACCCGTCGGATAATGCCTATCAGTCAGCGAACTTGGTCCTGCCGCCTTGATTTACACATCCTGGCTTGATCCACAGTAGCTCAATCTTTTCGTCAAGCGTTTCCATTTCCAATCAACTAAATCCAAGCAGGAGGCCTGAGAAACATCATCTCACAGCTACCACTGAGATTCTGTCGGTTTAATAAAGCAGAGCCCCCATTTTGCACAGACACCCACATCAGTAAATTCACAAACTCCTTAGCGTCCTTTTTCGCCACTTGTCACGAAAATCTTCAACATGTTGCCGCTTATTATTCTTATGCACTTGTCATTTTTCTTTCACAAGCACTCACAAGTAAATGTGTGATTCACAAGTGCCCACAAGTGCAACAAGCGCCAAAAGCAAGGAAGACTAAAGTGTGTTGTAGATTACAAGTAGATAAAATTTTACTATGAATAACTACTCCTCGAACATTTGCGAATGGTCTCTGTACCAGACCTCGTATTCTCTGTCCATCCACGGAGGAGCATCATGTTCAGGGCGTTCCCCTGTGTATTGAATCGAGAGACATTGCCAAGTTGTGTGGCGTCGATGACCTTGTGCAAATCCTTGTGATCCGCGAATGGAGGGTGGTCGTCGTGTTTCAACAGCTGCGCAGCCATTAAGTCGAGTAATAAGTCTGTAGCTTTGTTAGACATATGGCTTTGTTTGAAAACAAACTCTGCCGTTGCAAATTCAATATCGTTACGATACGGGCTCCAGTCGTGAGGAGACTTCGGTGGGACAGGAGTTGGTGGTGTGCCAGGGGGCAGAAACACGCCGTCAGCTGTGCATGGTCGTCCTAAGAGCGTGTCAGAATCAGAACACGTGAAAAGCGCAGATTGAAAGGTACTTACCATTGAGGAGCGAGTGATACGTACGATAGTAACGCTTGCTCGCATCAGTGAATTCTGAGTCTGGATCCTCATCGTCAGCCATTGGACCAGGTGGTGATCGGGGAGGCGAGAAATCAGGAGGGGGTGGCGAGAAATCAGGAGGGGGTGGCGAGAAATCAGGGGGGGTGGCAGGAAATCAGGAGGAGGCGATTGAGGTGGAGATGGAAGCTGTTGCGGTTGGGGAAGATCCAGAGCAGGTGCAACGGGATGGGACGCTGTCTTCTTAGATAGATGATCTATAGATAAACACCTACAAAATCAAAAATCTCCACGGTCAGCGATTCAGACAAATACCAATGACTGATAACGTGGTTGTTCATGGGTGGCTGTTTACACTTCCCCAAGCTATGTTCAGACAAAAGTACTTCCTGTGAGGTCAGTAGCAATACCAGTCAATCCAACAGTATGGATGCAATAGAAAATAAAATAAACAGAATATAGTCAGCCCAACGGTATGGTGATGACAAACAGAAATTGATTCACTCCAACGGTATGGCAGTGTTTAGAGAACAGAGAAAAGTCAGCCCAACAGTATGGTACTGATAAAAGAAAGAAATAGATTGATAAGAGAAACCCTTCCTTCAGTAACAATGCTTCTTGTAATAAATTTACTACAGAAAGTCGTGCGAAATTATAGCAATCACCCCCTCAGCACAAACAGGTAGAATCAAAGGTCAGGACTAATCAGTGATCAGTAGAACTCTTAGTTCACTATTGAACCTGCTGCCAAGGAACTCACGATGAGTATTAAACAGAATCAGGAACGGACATCCTTGGATTTCAGTACCAAGTCCCCTATTCAACAACTAAAGTCTAGCAGACAAAGAAAACCCTGGCTCAGTATCACTACTCAGATGAGTGAGGTCAAGCGTCACTATCAACTTCTGAAGTCTTCCCACTAAGCCGGTGCTTAGATGGACGTAAAGACAACACAAAGATCTTGAAACAAATTCAGACAATAACACTGAGACGTGAACGAACTGAACAGAAAAAGAGACAAATGAAAAGAAACAAACAAAGAAAGAAACAGAAAAAGAAAGAGAGAAAGAAGAAAGAAAAGAAAAGAAAGAGACTAGAGGTTCACCAGTAGAAAATCAAAGAAAAAGTTTGCTCACTGTTGAGCACAGTGAGCTCAAGATATTTCACAGTTGTTGACGATGAGCTAAAGGTATTGCTAGATGTTGCTTACAATGACCTCTCAGTTAGTTGCTTAACAGCTCTTGTCACTGTTGTTGATACTGATCACACTTCACACTCAAATTTATTTTGTGGGGCTTAAAAGTTCCCTATATGCTTTTTTTTTATTGGCAAAAAGTGGGGTCTTATATAGATAAATTATGGTGGCTGTGTTACTATTTCCCACGTTCTAAGGGGAATAGGCTTAGTCAGATTGTACCAATACTATTTACCGTAGTCATGTGCTTTATAATTTGTGTCATCAAGCTTTAGTCATCTCAAAAGGTTGCTTTGTCATGATTTGGTTTAGGGTCATAGGTCACCTGACTGTTAGAGTCATATAACTTAGTATCATGTGACAAATATTAAGTAACAGACTGATTATGTTATTTGTTGGTGTCTTGTTATGATGTTACTTTATTGACCGTAGAAATGACGCGAGCCATGTATTTAGAGTGTTAAGAAAGTTCCCACAAGGCAAATTATGCAAGAACTATTTTACACTGTTACTTGACATGTGTGGGATTCAGTCTGAGCCATTGTTATTGCTGACTAAGCAGAATTTACCGCAAAATTAAATATACAAGAATATTCAGCCTATCTGAGTCTGTCTGAGAAATGAAAATACTATCTGAACTGCAGTCTGAACCATAAAGTAAAGGAAGATTGTTCATAATGATTTCTAGGGTATCAGGCTCGTGAGAGAGCATTAGTCATCCATGCACCGAACCGGTTTGGTGCAGGTCAACGCGTGCATGTGTTGAGTGCGGCCAGAGATGTTTCGAAACCAGCGCATACAACCTGGAGATAGGCATGGAAACTGAAGGGCACGGTGAGTAGGCCGGTTTCTGCGCATCATATGAGTAGTGTTGATGCAACGTATGGACCTAGTGAAGGTTTAAAACCAGCCGCTAATATTGAAGAAAAAATTACCCTTGCAAAGGTGCCGTTGGAACGAAAATGTGCACTACCCCAGAAAGGGTTTGTTAAAATGGACAGTTATGTCATCGCACCACCGGAAAAGTTCTGGTGAACATTGATGACGGTCACCCCACCACAGGAAAGGTTCTGGTGAACATTCCCTAGGCTATTAGACGTCATTATATCACCGGAAAGGTTCTGGTAAACATTGATACTCACCGTACTTAAGGTATTTCAATCCGGGACATGTCATTTTGTTGAGCACATTGTGCCGAAAAGCGCTGGCGAATATTGATGCTCCGGATGTTGCAATCGACCCTCAATTCAATACGTTAAGAAATATTATTCAGAGTCAGCTTTGGCTACAAATTTTAGAGTGACGAAACTCACCTTCAACTTGGTAACCCACTGCCTTCAATTTTCGTCAGCCTACAAAACCGTCTATCGATAGAATGTCTCAACCTGACGCAGTTACAACGCGCATGGGGACTCGACCTAAGAACGCAACTCAGCATCCCGGGCGCATTTTAATCAATAGTCGTGGAAAGAAGCGTACCACTGCTGAGAAGGCCGCTGACGACCAACGTGAAAGGGAGGCAAAGGAGGCAAGTGAAAAAGCTGTACAAGAAAGTTATCAGTGTATTGCTACTTTGCAGGCACAGATGCAGGCTGACCAAGATGCTATGCGTGTTGACGCACCTAAGCCTAAGCGTCCTCGTGCACGCCCAGTGGGGAAGGCTGCAAAGGACTTGAAGACCTCCGACTCGACTATGGATGATAGGCAGGCAGGAGCAAAAATCATCGCCGATAAGCCTCTTGTCACCAAAGGCAGGGGTCGCGTGGGTGGAGCTAAAAGGTTAGCAGCTGATGCTAGCGTCGAAAATCCTGCAAGTGAGGATGAGGATGGGGAGCCGGTCCAAACCAAAAAGAAGAAGAAACTGGCGGTGAGAGAAGCAATTCAAGCAGTATTAAACGCTGGCATCGTTATCGACTCAACAAAGGCACGTGATGGAGAAGTTCAGAAGACGTCTGATGTGTGAGTTTGTTTATCTATCAGTAACTATGATGATGCTTCTTTTGGATTCCACACACGGTTGAAGCTGATGGGCCTGTCCTTGCCGTTGTACGTTTTGTTTTCAAACGTGATTTAAATCTGTCATTTATTTTTCTAGACCCTCCAGCGGCTGTCAGAGTGGCGCAATACCTTTAGCAATGTGGCTCTCGCCGTGCTCGCCAACTTCATGACCTCACAAGATGACCTCAAGACTGATGAGGACCGCAAAGATTTTGCATCGGCCTTACTCGACAAGTTCACCTTTTTATTTGGGGACATCGCGGAGGACGGAGAGGTCTCCAACCCGTTCCAGTCTGACCTTATTGTACAGGTTCTCGTGCAGCACAAGTGTGCCACGTCCGGCGCTGTCAACCTGCCGGGAACGAACGATACAGTGCCGGGGCACTCGAAGGGCGCTCTTAGTCTTGCCACGGCAGCAGCACGTGTTTTCTACCCTCTCATACAGCTGACTTAACTTACCCTGTATTTCAGATGGAACGTGCCATCAGGCTTTTCGTCAATGGACACATGCTCCTAGGAGACATCGACACCTCTGGCAATGGTCGAGGCAACAAGACCCCGCTCGACGTCAATCCGTCCACAGGCAACCAGAGCAGCGTCCCCTTGGCATTTTCAGAAGCCAATTGGGGTGCGCACACGAGGGCTTACATGGCGTCTATCACACGCTTGCCAGACTCGGTCCTTATCCGAAACTCTGAGCTTGCGCAGAGCCTCGCCACGAAGAGGTGTGGCGGCGCGCGGATGGATGTGGACGAAGAATCTGGGGATGAGCGAGCGTTCATTTTCTAGAGATAATGTCCTTCACTCTTGTAGTTTATTTTGCAACTGACTAGGAGCTTCAACGCTGCTAGTACCTTCAAGGTTATTCATGCTATGTTCCCTGGTCTTTTTTACATGCTGTCTCGTTGCCGCCTCCATTTCCTTTGTCGCGCTCATTATGTCTCGTTGCCGCCTCCATTTGTCGCGCTCGTTATGTCTCATTGCCGCCTCCATTTGTCGCGCTTGTTATGTCTCGTTGCCGCCTCCGTTTGCTTTGTCGCGCTCGTTATTAATCTACTTGCTAGTCCTTATTTTTCTCCTTGTTTAACCTTTTATCTACTTAATCCTCTTGTCCGGTTGAAATGCAATTCTTTTTCCTGGTAACAAGTGTGAACAAGTGTGAAAAAGTGTATATAGTGTGAACAAGCTAAAAATAAGTGCGACATAAGGGGATTGTAATGTAGCTCGTTCTAAAAATAAGTGCAAAAAGTGTAGGACAAATGAAAAAAAGTGCGAAAATGCTCAAATCAAGAGGAAGGGATCTTCTTGGCAGCTTGTTGCTCCTTGTGACAAGGAGGTGTTCTGGTTCTTGTCCGCTCTTGGGTGAGAAAAATAAGAGCTTAAAAGGAAATTAAGCAATTCGTGAATTTACTGATGCATGACCATATCTCGCCTAAGACACCACAGGCAGCTAGTAGATAGCATAGGGTGGTCTCCCATATCTAAAACACGATTAAATTAAGTTCCTAGCACACATAAAAAGGCACCACAAGACTCACTTCCTTCGGAAAACCCGTTGCGTGCACAAGGAATAAAGTGATCTCCTTCGTTCTGCCTCGGACTTTGTCTTCCCTGTCCTTTTTCACATATCGGTTGACACAATTCCACAGCAGCCTTTCGTCCTTGCCGAGCCTATTGTTCCATGAGTTCAAGCCCTAGTCTCTTGATATCCCTCTCGGGTCTTTTCGAAGAGTGAGGAGGTGGCCCGGGAACTGGAATATTTAGAGTGACTCTGGGATTAGCTGCAGGTATGATATGCGCGCTGATATTGTAAATGCCAAGTAAGTCATGGGACCTGGGTTTGAAGGGCAGGGACGGGACTTTGACGGGTCCCTTATGAGGCTTGAATGGCACCCATGGACGCGGTTTCACAGTCGAGGGTAGAGGCTAAATCGAGAGGCAATTGAATGTGCCACAGGCTCGCAAGAACTGAATCCATTATATTACATAATCCACGAGGCCGTAAGTGCCCCCTAGGTTTCGAGAAGCGCCGAGTCCCCCTGATGTTAGCAGAGGCAAATTCAAAGGTCATGTCTACGGCTTGGCTGAAAAGAACGAAGGAGTGCGGCAGCCAGTTGTCGAGTTGACTCTTTCGTACGTACCCATCCTTTTCTTTTACACATGCAATCACTCCTCGTTCAATATACGTCTCATACATTCACCTTTGATTAATGATTCTCCGTCTCTATCAGCATATCAATGGCTCTCCCAAACAATATTAATCTGTCTTTTGATTTAAGACTGAGGTAAGCTCTCTTATTTACAGTTCTACATACACTAGACATTACCCTACCTAATCCCTTTCCCGTTCCTAGGTACATATTAGTATGATCCATAGCTATGGTGACCTTTCAATCCAAGACTGAGTCCCTTGGCCATTCCCAGTTCTAACCTCTTCATTCATAAGATTGACGTCGATCAATTAATCGCTATGATATCAACAAACAAACACGTGTAAACTGTCAAGAATTATACAATAAAGTGTCATGCATCGCCACTGGCAAGTCATCGAAATGTCTCTGAAAGGGTATTCAAAGAGAAAATGAAGGTATCACGATCAGTCCTCTAACCCTCTAAACTACCAACACTTCAGAATACTAGAGCACCAGCTAAAGCGAGAACAAGACCACCGGCCAATGAGGTTGAAGCACCAGCGCGAGTGGCAGCGCCGGATTGGGTTGACGACGGGGTCGCGCTAGTGGCAACGGTGGTGGCAGAGGTACTGTGGGTGCTTGTGCTTGTACCAGAAGAAATAGTAGATGGCACGGAAAGGGTGCTTGCAACGGAGGGCGAAGTTTGTGTGCTAGATGGGACAGATAGCGTAGTTGTACTTGATATGAAGCTACTTGAAAGCAGAGCAGAAGATGAAGCCACTGACCCAGTGCTAGAACCACCTGTAGAGGTAGAATTAGCCACTGAGGTCGTAGTTCCAGCCACGGAGGAGAGTCTAGTTGAACTACCTCCAAGTGTCGAAGATCCAGATGTTGAAGTGGTGTCAGTGGTAGAACTTCCAGTCGAACCGCTGACGCTGCAAGGTGCATTGTCATCGATAATATATTGAACAAAGGGAAAAAAATACTAACCTAAAAGTACCGGACCAGCTCTGGTAACCGTCGCTGGTTGAGGTGAACACCAGGTAACTGCGTCGCTTATTAGATGCAACTCAAATTGAAATAATGGTTGAACACACTAGCCGCCATCACCGCTAGTGGATGGGCTGGGCTGTGCAATTATGCGTGGTGATTAGCGAATCGATAAATATAAAATGAAAGACACGTACAGTGAATGTGAAGGAATGCGCGCTCGCAACGTTGACGGAGGGAAGCGACTGCGTCAGGGCCTGCAAGACGACATGCGTGAGTAGTTGACTGGGGCTGCAATCTCTTTACCATCTCGCCGTTGTACAAGCCAACAGTGCATTCTCCAATGTCGCTCAGGAGAGGGCTCTGTCCATCGTCAACCCACTCTACGCTGCAGGGCTGACCTGCTGGGCAAACAGTTGATTGTACTGGGCTCGTTACCTGTTTGAAACAAAAAGAAGTCAAGCAAAAAAAAATTAAATGCGGCGACGACGACTGACATAGATACCGGCTTGAACAAAAGCAAGGCGGGAAACGAGGAGAGCGAGAGAAACAAGAGTCTTAGAAGTGAACATCGTGAAAGGGGCTTGAATTAGGATCTTGGTACTTAGTACAGGGAGATTTTTTTGGAGCTGGTGGGATACAAGAGCAAAAGCTGAGAGAGCGTAATGAAAGAATGTTGAATTTATGGGTTCAGGGAAGCGAGCAACGTTGTAACCATGAATGGGATGGGTGTTAACAATTTACACGAAGAATCTGAGACGGGTTCGATTTCTTTATGTAATTACGTACAACGTAGTTGCAGCAGTTGATCTTCTCACGTTGAATTCCGTTCACATTGATTTCCCAGTTTCAAACCAAATTCTCCCTCGAGGGATACTAACTCCGTTCGAACAGGATAAGTAGTAGACCATCACTCTCACTCTCGGCGTTCCTGCTCGAGTGGTTGACCATGACCGCCTCAAGCGCTTACTTGGCGAGCATTACAACAACATTTCGGCGTGCAATTAATATCCGAATAGCGACGCTACTACTAGTCACATCACTGACCTCCATTTGATCATCCTCTAGAAGTTTACCTCGGGGTCTCCACGAGGATCCAGCGCTAGTGAGTATCCTTTTATCTTCATGTCAAAGCAACCAAGCCCTCTTTCACCGCTTCAGAGTGTACTGCCATCTAATTGCCATTCGACCCTACTGGCTACGCATTATACCCGAGAGCAACAAGAAAGGGAGTCAAATTCCTACATATTCCTATGTGCTCCATGACACGTCATATGAGTCCGTGAGGACCTGTGTATGCGTTGGTGTGGTTAATGCCCCAACATATATCCCGGCACTGCGCACAACTCACCCTGCGTGACGAACTCATGTGGTACAGCACATCAATCGGTGCTAGTCGCGAAGTCCGCCCTTCCTGGTCCTTTTCATTGACACGATCTACTCAGCCTCTGAAAGCATTGACCTCAGGCTAACACTGCCTAGCATAACACGGAGATTGTATCCCACATGTGTCCAAGTGCCATCGAACGTTGTAACGCGAAATCTGGCCCAATTTGACATGCATCATGACCTCAAACGGCAGAACCAATGTAACGTTGTCAGGTGTTAATGGCCGCACTTCTCCGGCGGCATCTCGTATACGGCCCTTCACCGATCATCATTCGGCATATACATATGTACATACAACCTCTGACATGCCGTGAAACATGCTTGCGAATCTGGTATCGGAAGAAAGATACAATTTTCCAGCACGTGCATGCCGCAGCTGTCATCAGAGAGAGTACTGGTCAGGTGGGTCAGATGCAGATGATCATAACAATTACTAAACATCAAGTACATGGCGATGCCTTGAAGCCCTTCTCCCATTCGCTCCCGGTAATATCAACGGGAACTGAAGTCGCATCGGAATGTATCTTATCTGCAAGTCGGAGTCTCCCGTCAATGCGAATGCGGTATCCCCATGAGCTCAATGTCGCCTCGTATAACCTGCGACCAACCTCTGACAATTACGTGATAACATTGGCACTCTGACATCTGTGAGTTATCAATCACTTTCCAAGCTTTAGCATTCTACGATCCGTCTTCAACCGTCCTTTCTCTCGAAACCGAATCGCAGACTTTCTCACCCCCTCGCCATCAGAACTTTACTGCGTGGCTTATCAACACTTCTATCAATAGATGTTGACATTCTGGAGTATAGATCTTAGGCGGAACTGGCGTAGGTAACCGAGGAGCCTCACAAGGTTTCGATTCCTACCATGAGGGGTCCGACCGGCTCTATCTATGATATCCCTGCCTCCGGAGCCAAGATCATGACCAGTCGTAACCATGGACAATAGGTTGACGTCACAAGACAGCTGGTAATCATCGGCTGACGGACATGAATATAGAACAAACTGCCCATTCCTACAACCTCTCATTGAATTCCCTGCTCTCACCAATATAATTACAGCCTACATGTTGTGTTGTTACAAGTTAATAGCCGACACAATGGACAAGGATGACTGCGTTTCGGGGGCATTGCGGCCACAGGATAATTGTGGCCACAGTGGCATAGTTGTGGCACATTGTAGAATAAAAGAATGCGACATCGAGGTTATCCTGACAATCAACAGTCTTTTCCGACGACTCTCACACAACCCTCACACACCATGCCAACTACCCCTATGCCGACGAGAGGTTCTGGTGATCTGTCCCAGGTGTATGGCGACGATTGGTCAGACAAAGAAGTCTTTCTGCAGGCTACTGGGCTTCACAAGGACTCTAACCCCAGTAATCCCAGACACGTCCTCATCTACTGGGTGAACGCCGCTCTTAGCGGTGGCTTTGAAGTCTGGGATATCACCCAGCTCGAGATGCACGGGCACTGGCACCAGTACCATTATCCCAATGCGCTCAAAGTCAACACAAAGGAACGCTCACGCAACCAGACAATATCCTTGGGGATATTCACATCGGAACAGCGCGAGCAACTGCTTGAGCTCGCAGCGGATGTAGAATATGATCAAGTCACCACCGAAAGCTGCATTTGGATGCGTAACCTTCTCGCGAAGATGGCTGAAGAAAAGCTCATATCTCATCATTTATTTAATACCATCCGACAGGATGTGCCTCTTCCTTCTGCATGAGAAGGTCAGAGTTGCGGAATTTGATTCTCCCGAAAATGAACTCAAAGTCCCTTGATTGTTGACAGGACGCACTTAATATGGGGGTTGGACTCTCCATGGCAATCTCATTATACCAGTCAGTACTTTGTGTGAACCCTACATGATATGTATTATACTGTTTAGTTTGTCTTAATACGTATGTATTTCTGAAGCACGCATTTTATATATTATTTATACGAACTTGAAAGCCCACAAATTCCTGATCGATGATCTCCCCGTCCCACGTTAATGCTAAGACTGTTGTCAAAAAGTCCGTCTTGAAGCTCCACGAATGGATATATGTAAGGAAGAGTCTTTGTCGTTCCTACTTAATTCGAAGATCAGGGCGAGTGCTTACTGTATACCAGAAGGCTGAAGACAAAGTGTGATTCAGATGACACTCAATTTCGGGTCGTCCAGGACAAGACCTTTCATCATCCTGATGATCGAAGGATTCCTAGAATGCAGCCCTGGTGAGAAGAGTGAGCGGAACACAAACTCGTGCTTTAGCAAGATCGGAAATGAGTCTAGGTATTTCGAATGCTGAGTCCGGGCCATGGATGTCGTAAGAACGGTGTCCGAGTCTTTGATCAAAGTTGTGTGCGTAAAAGATGAGGATAATGGAACTGTATTAGTAGTAGAAGCCTTCGAGCAGAAATTAGCTTTGAACAGAGCTTTGCCTACTTTGTGGCCCGGGGTCGTACATAGGAGTGAGTGGATTTAAGAAAACTGAAAGCGTGACCTATCTTATCGGAAGGTCTAGGCATGGATGTCACGGAAACAGGGGTATCCGATTCATCGAAGTAAGACTCGTCGTCAGCAACTTCTTCGATAAAGTTCGGGTCCGCACGTTGGCTAGCCCATTTCTTGTTGTGGGCAGCCCGAGCGAGGTTCTCTGCCACAACCGATCCTCAGAGACTCGAAGGTCTGTCCTAGTTTTCTTCCCATAGACATAGAGTCCACTTTCCCCTCGGACATAGCCTTGTGGTTGTCAAGGTTGTAAGATCGTACACTCTTACCTCCGACCCCCTTTGGGGGCTCAAGATTCGAGGTGTTCATAATAGTGTGGATTGACGGGAATACGTAGAGTTTGATGGGTACATGTGCTTGAATCGTCTTCTGAGAAGGATATGCGGATGAGTGCGGAGAAGAAGAAGGAATACTAGGCCTAGCACGCACGCGTCGTTCCTTAGAACGTTCAGGAATTAATGGCCAACTCCGATGGGGCTATTGTTTCGGACCATAGTCTAGAGCTAGCTTCAGGCGGAGTTTAAACGCTGCTCGACCGACCAGTGGTACTCCCCAAACAGCGCGCTCTTGTGGTCGGCGGTGCGTACAGTCATCTCATGTCTAACAATTAATGATTTTTATTGGCTGACTGCGCTACTGATGTTAGTAACTCAACTCAGGCACTCCATAATATTAGTAAGTACGTACCTCGTCAGCTCATTGATGTGACACAACTATCACGACTTCGAATGAAGATGTTGTAAATGTGTAGGCAAATCAAACACACCCTGCACTTTTCTGAACGCTATTTTACGATACACCTGTAAGTTCCCTGATTTGTCCTGCCGGACGAATTAGATCAACCATCACTGTGTCAGAGAATCGTAAGTGATCCTGTTTATCCCTGATTGATATGCTCCCCCTCAACAATTATTACAGCACCCGATCAGAGCCCCCGGCAGGCATGGGGAATATTCTGAATATTTCACCCACACCATTAACCTTAGGAGATTGGAAATTTCCGTCATAATGACTAGAAGGCTGGTCATTGCTCTTAATTGTGGCCAGTGATCCTCCTCAGCTCAGGATGTTAATTTTAATAGGTGAAGCATGATCACGGTGCGATGCATTAGTTAACACGGTTTCACACTCAATGGTTGATGGCAGGATACGCACATGCTCTACTCCGGGGTGATCAGTTCTTTGTGCTTGTTCCGCAACCTAGAATATAAGTGGGAGAAGACGAGTAGGTCTTCTATGGAAAAGAAATATGATGTCTAGAACCAAGGGGGACCGTCAAGCACGTTTGTGGACCAGCCCCATGACCTATGCAAAAAAATGGCGATCGGGTGGGCAGACCTGGTCGAATTCTACTTCAGTGCACCCAGGTCCCAGAGACCTTATGGCTAGACTGTTCAGCGCTTTCAGCACATTATCACTTCTTCAGCTGCCTTCTAGCTGCCAGTGCTCGATGACGAAACAGTTATGATCTTGTCCTCGCGCCTCACGCGTTCCCCTTGCATGCGGATATCGGTGGATGCGGCTTCGTCTCCCGTAGCCAATCTAATTATAATGGCGGAATTTCTCGCCACAATGTTTCCTGGCAGAGAAATTAAGATCATGCTTGCTGCATCCTTTTGCCGGCGGGTTCATCCAAATTGGTGGCGTGAAGTTGCGGAATAGCTCAGGAGGTCACAGCCGAGCAGGTTCAAATTTTCAAATCTGACCGTTGCTATCGCACACAGCTTTTTATGTGTGTAACGGCCTTCGTGTCGGCAAATAGTGAAAACAGTCGGAGGTTCCGAAACCGTTGGTTTTTCACCCGCAGGAAGCTCAGCTGGAGCAACCTTGTCGTAGACGAGGTTTGAGTTAACCTCCCTAACCAGTCCATATAGATGGAAAACAACCGTTCCTTCTAGATTTGCTGTGGATCGAGTAATTTGTTTATCCTAACGAAATTCTACTTTGCCGTCTCCGGCCCCTCACTTCGTTATTCTCAGGGAGGGCCTACGTTTTCTGACACGTCTGGTGACCTTTCCGCCGCCAGGACTTTTCTGGACTGGCATGCCATGAAAACGCTACTAGGCCTCGGATTCCACCTTCAAGTTTACCTTCTGCATGTATGCATATTCGACCATATGGACGGTATTTACTCAAACCGATTTAAGTTTAAGTCCCTCAGATATCGCCACTCTACACTCGAGGCGGGGACTGGGAAGGAGCTCTGTGGCTTCGAGAAGTTACGAGTACAGCCACAAAATAGGTGGTAACAAATCACTTTGCCAGAAGATTCATAATACCATACACCACATTTCATTAATATTTCTCCCTGAAAACGTTGGGGGAGGGCGTCTTCTGTTCAGTTTTCGGGAATCATGCAATATGCAACATTAAAATGTCGAGATGATGCCAAGTACATACTAGTTAAGATGAGTAAAAATCATGAGCTATAGCAAAAAACTGTGGACAAATCCGGACTCGAACCGGAGACCCCCCGCATGCTAAGCGGATGTGATAACCAGCTACACCATATGCCCTACGAACATTGTCAGACGATTGACCATTTTGATACCGTTGATATATATGACTCATCGATTTCGAGTCGAGCTTGAATATTTGAATCGATCAACTTGAACAACGTCCGCGATGGCTGGCACGATGATGATCAAACTTGTATTCAGCGGTGGACTTGAGTTGCTCTTTAGCAACGAGCGGAATCAATCGGTTCTCATCCCTTCATTTGTGCCATCTGATAATTCCACGCACTCTTCTCCGTCCTCATCTTCATCTACTCCCTCATCATACAACGATACGCCCTCCACGGGAGAGACGAAGGCAGCAGATCTGGAGTATTTGATTTATCACCTTCGTGATCATTTACTCAAAGAGCGCCCGGAATTGTTTATGGAGAATGGGACGATGTGCGCTGTCTCTGTCTCTACTGAATCTTTACCTCATAGTCTCTCTAGCCGCCCAGGGATCCTTGTGCTGATTAACAACACGGATTGGGAGCTTGAAGGGGAAGGTTCCTACCAACTTCGCAATAACGATGAGATTGTTTTCATCTCAACGCTACATGGCGGATGAGGAAATTCGTGTAGCATCGAGAGAACCACGAGATATGTTCATGACATCGGGTTGGGGATGAATAAGGTCCTCTTATAGCTGAATATCCCGCTAGCAATCATTGGCACGGGGCCCGCTTCTATAGAAGTGGACGAAACGCGTTGTTTCGCACCCCCAGCTCACAACAGTATGTACATCTCCTGTACATCGCCTACTTAGATGTGGGCTACAATCGCCCTTCCTGTCAGGAATAAAGCGACACATGCCGGTGTGAGAACTGGCTAGTGGACTCGAATGACTGCCTGATGGTAAATGCTTTGTAACACATACATCAGTCTATGATCACAAGGGAGAAAGAAATGATCACATACATAGTTGAACCGCTAAACCTTTACCGTTCTAGCCTGCTGGACATATTTCTGCATGAGCACAACCACCCTCTTGAGGTTCTGACTCATCTTTGCCGAGGTAGGAATGACATCGAGTATGCGCTCCCCGCCCGGCGTCTTCACGACCATCTCTGTCTTGACGTACTCCTCGAGCTTCCTTAGCTTTTTACGCGCCTCCTCGACAGCGTCCTGATCCCCTTCGCCACCCAACAAGTCCGCTTTGTTCGCTATAACCATATGAGCTTTGTCACTCATTCCTGGTTGGTATTTCTCTAGCTCGTCTTTCAAGTCTCTAAGCTCGTCCCACGGTTCTGGAAGAGACAAGTCCACAACATAGACGAGTGCGAGAGATCGTTCCATTGAGCGCAGGAAGGAATGACCTAGACCAACATTTTCTGATGCACCGGATATGAGCCCAGGATTGTCCGCGACAGTGAAGCGAAAGGTCTCATGAACGTCAAAGTCGTGACCTGGTTCTATGTCAGGCCGCGGGGAATCAGGTGAATTATCTTCTAAGCGCAGTTGTTCTTGGGAATTTTCTATGTCGGAAAGTTCGCGCTCCCGGAGGCGCTCTTCCTCAATAGCAGTTTCATCGAAAATATTTTCACCCTGAAGGGCGCCTTCGAAGGTTCCATCTTCTGCTACACGAATTACACCAACAATGGGGTTAAGTGTAGTAAACGCATAGCCAGCAACCTCAGTCTTCGCCCGACCGCCAGTCAAAGCGCGAAGAAGAGTGCTCTTGCCCGCGTTCGGCATCCCGACAAGTCCAATATCCGCGAGAATCTTGAGTTCGAGGTACAACGTTAAACGCTCACCCTCGTGTCCCCGCGTTGCAAACTTGGGTGAACGACTGATGGGTGACAAGAAATGCGGATTGCCCAACCCACCACTGCCACCCCGCGCGACGATATGTCCCAGCCACTCCTGCAGGCCCGTTCCAAGAGGTGCATCATCGGAAATCATGACTTCCCCCGTCTTGTCCAAGTCGAGATTGATAGGTGATAGTAGCCTCTGTTTCCTAGCCCAGCGCCTGGCTCTCTCCTCGCGGTAAAGAGCTGCCTCCGCCTGTTTGAACACATCGCGATTGACATTATCATCCGCATACCGCGGATAATGCACCCATCTATTATCCCGAAGCTTCGCATGACGTTCCTCGGGACTGAGCCCCTCCAGCCCCTCCTCCTCTGCTTCCCATTCATCCTTCGCGCGTCGTGAGTCGCCTGGAAGAAGTTCGCGTACCACTGTACCTAGAGGAACTTTTATGATTGTTGGTGGTGCGTTTTTGCCGTTTTGCCATGTCCCTTGGCCATTTCCGCCTGCGGCGCCTCGTACGCGTTTTGGGATGGACGAAAGACTTGTGAGATTGGGCGAAGGGATAATATAGACGTCGCCTCCACGGCCACCACTACCACCTGAAGGAGGCCCCATGGGCTTCCATTTTTCTCGGTGGAAAGCAACGCATCCGTCACCTCCATTCCCTGCATGATGTTGAGTATGCATGAGTGAATTCAAACATGTACACACCTCCTCGAACGTTGATTATAAGGTTGTCGAGGAAGGACTGACCCTGCACGATGTTATTATCAGGTGGTACGCGTATATCTGGAGGTGCACTCACCCCTTGTCTTCGCTTCCACTCAGTCTTTCGTTGCCGTCGAAGAAAATCCTGTAAGTTGTCTTCATCCTCTTGTGTCTCTACGGCAGCATTCGAAGCTTCCTGACGCGCTGCGCCACTGTAGTAAAATAGCCGTCTCTGTCTGAATAGAGACCTGCAAAATGGTCTTAACATACAAGCGATGAAGTTTTGAAGTAAAAATCGGGTGATCCAAACATTAATTACAAACACCGAACAACCTCTACAGTACTACTATGTAGTAGTGTGACACCGATTCAATATAGTCAAATATATATTACAGTAGTACCATGTTTTTACAATCGGCAAAAGGTCATACATAATGTTGCCAACACTAACAGTCTTTATAGCTGAAGTGTGAGCAAAATCGTAAGCTTCAAGACATATACAAGCGTCAAAATCGTCAGGTCTGACCGAAGTAGTGACGTCTTTCAATGACATCTTATCACAATCTGTTTTCACTTTCCTGTGCTGTCAAACCTAATAGATGGCTTGGTGTCAGTGCATGGACAGACCCTTCTCGTGGTCGTTCTGTTCGTAACTCGTTTCTTGAACTTGACGGAGACGCCGACTTTAGTGGCAGTTGTGGTGAGGTTATGACCGTGGAGGTACTGATGCGCAACAATAGCGATGCGGCAGTTTCATCCTCTGGAGTGTACACTGGCGAGGACGATGCTGTGTCGCTGGGACTCCGTCGTGGAGCAAAACCCGAAAAACAAGGTTGAATCTGTGTTCTCGACTGCGGAAGGAATGTACTCGGAGAAGGCAGGGTCAGAACGGGTGGAACTCCGGAGACGGAGGAGGAGCTCGTGAATATTGCGGAAGTTGGAGGTGTTGGAAGCTGTTGTGATGGAGACTTTGAAGAGCTCGGAACTGGCCGGGTAGATGGTGACTGGGACGAAGTCAGGGCTCTCCGAGTCCGTTCTTGCGAATGTGGAAGCCAGGTAGAGATGGATGGCAGGCGGGAGGGTGAATCCTCAACGGATCCCACTTCAGTCATTGCACCATCTTCCTGCTCGACGTCATGCTTCCTTCGCTTGGACCCTCTGGCGTCAGGAGAGGATGATTGGCAAATGCACTGCTTGCACCCATCTTCCTCGAGGCGCTTCACCTTCTCCGTCAGGTCCTGAAGATACGCCACCGTCCGTACCAGTATCTCAAGTTTGAATTCCTTTTCTCCTGCCTTCACCTTTCCTTTGCCCTTCTTACGTTCGTCGTCTTCATCCTCATCACTGGCCTCTACAGCTTCATTGACTCGCTTGTATTCCGCAGGCACAAGCTCTCTTAAGGCGGCCAGAGCATCATTAATTTTGGTGCGTCTGGCTTTTTCAATGAGCGAGTGATTGATCTTCCGCTGAGCTTCACGTGCTGAGCGTGAAAGCGCCCCAGGTTTGCGACCGCGACGTTTGAGTTGTGGTGCTGGAGAGGCACCATAAGCGTCATCTTCAGCCTGGTCATCGCTGGAAATTGGACTAGACAATCGAGGATTGTCTGACTGCGGAGGTATTGCGACAGCAGCGCCCGAGGCCGAACGCAAGCGCTTTGCCCTGCGTGGGGTGCTTTCAGCGTACATGTCCATCTCTGCTGGACCTTTGAGAGGTGCAATTGCAATGGGTCGGAAGAGATGCATATGACAGTTCATATTCTCATCCGCAAGTGCTTATGAACGACATGCGACACGTTTGTCAGGTGGTGATTGGCTGGGAGTGTGGACCCCGTAACGGATGGACAGCATCACAATAGCTTGTAATGCTCCTTATACAACGTGCCTATAATTACTGGCGGCGCTCTCGAAATCCCTCGCACGACTGGTTTTGAGCGATCCTATTGGCCCTTGGAAAACGCACGTGTGCAAAAGGTTTAAGCGCCCACATCTTATCGACCTTCCACACAAGAGCATTTCCCAGCTCCCCAGTGGCTGGCTACGTGGAGGGAAATTCGCTGGTGGATCCACGAAATGCCGAGCATGCAATCCACGTACAATACCCATTTACAGTGAATTTCTTCCGCGTCACGGATACTCCTTCAGGGGTTTATGTCATTCAATATGTTATGGTACGTGAGATGGCGAAAGACTCGAAGGAAAAAGTCGTCCAGCTTTCTGGAAAGAACCTACAGACCCTCACAGATGCCAGTTATAGCTCATGCCGTTCTATCACGAAAGATCACAAGATACGATATCCAGAAAGATGGCGCACGAGCACGATGATTATCACGTATTAACTTGCATATATGAATATTCACGATTGAATAACCCTTGAAGCTGTCTCAGATAGCATCTTCTTCAAATAATTCAATTTCATGGATAGGATCGCCGGCGATACCCATAAACTTGCTCCAGAACCCATCGTGTTGCTCAAACAATTCGACTACGAGCTTGGGCAAGCGCAGCTCGACTGGTACCACGTAATAGCATCAAGACAATGACACTCGAGGGTAAGCTGAAGCCTGGTTGTTCTGACTAATTATCATCATCCGCAGCTCTCCTTTGACAGAAAACGTGGCATTGACAACTGGACCCCTCAGTGTCATGGCCTTTCGGAGGAAGAAAAGCGCCGCGTACCACTGACGTCCGGCATCAAACATCGCATCCTCGTCGACGTCTGTAATGTTAGCCTACCAGCAGATGGTGACTGTGTTCCTCTCCGCGATGCAAACATGGTTCTTACCGTTGTCTAGGTGTGGAGACGGAAGGGAAAAATCAGGAGACACTGGCGTTACCTGGACGCACAGATGAGCTGTTTGAGAAGGCAAGCCCCAGCACTGATGCTTTGACCCAATTTCTGAGTTCAATTAAGATGCCATCGGGGCTTTTGGACCCAACTGAAATGAATGGTACGAGGCAGCGGGAAACAGTGGTTGGGCACGGACAGCAGCACGGGGCAGTTGGAACACATTTTGTGCACGCCTCCGCGAATGTGTTGTAAGGAAGCCTATGGCTTTGGCGCTGGATGCTCGCTCGGACCTTCACTTCAACATTTGTGACACAGTACGCACTGCCTTCCGTTATATTTCCCTTTCGTATCTTATTTTGCCTTTGTTCTTATCTTACTACCGGTTTTTCCTTTCTCTCTTTATGCCTTCGTTTCGACAACACCTCCATCTTGCTTATCACTTCTTTGCCACTCACATACATATATATAGCCATGTACTTTTTCTAACATATCATCGAATTGCCATCCGGTTTCTGCCAAGTTCACCAGACTCCAACGCCTTCGCTCGAAAGATAACTTATTTCTCGCTACAGCATCTCACAGCTCCCCTCGTCAATAGCATTTCCCTTCGAACTCGAACTCAGCCTTACAGTGTCTTGCGATATGTGGGGGCTGCGGCTATGCTGCTAGTACTTACTCAGTCCATAATTATTTTGGTTGGAGTTTTATTCGCCACTTGATTGGTTACTGAAATCTCTCAAAAGCATTTCATGAACCTGCGAGACGCTGTTCAAAAGTTAACTTAGGTAGGCACAGGTACTATTGCCCCCCCACCTTCATTCTTTTGCTAATGATTCACGTCCGAGGCGTCGCATTACATGATGTGTACTGGCAGGATACATCTACCTGTCGCGAATGTATGACTCATCGATGCATCATCGCTTTCAGCTTTGCAACCTCGACCCGACCATATCACTGAAAGCACGCGTGTTGTTCGGTGCGTCAGGTCGTCGAACAATTCTTTGTTAAGAGCCTTTATATTACACATAGCGAAAAAAACACTAATCAATACACCCATCCGTCATCATCGCTCTCAGCTTTGCAACCTCAACCCGGGGAATGACGTCGATTTCAAATGGCGCTGCATGAGAAATGACTGCGTCATTGAAAGCGTGCGTGTTGATGGGTGCATCAGGTCGTTGAACAATGCGGAAAGACCACAAAAGAAGTGCGAGGGTAATGTACAACGATTGATTCGCGAGGTGCAGGCCGGGACATACACTTTTAATGATAAGTAAACTTCGTTGATCGGTCTGAAAATCGACGTCAGAACGACTTACCGTCTACCAAAGCCAAATGTGATGAATTTCGTATTATCGTCATTAAGGCGGCCTTCTGAATCAAGCCAACGCTGAGGATTAAATGTTTCGGGATCTGGGAAGACAGTAGGATCGCGAGAAAGAGTCCTGAAAAACACGTGCTTAACGAAACAATGTATATGGTGAAGCAATGCTATACCAATGGCAGCCGTAGACTGTTGCACCCTTGGGAATGCAGTATCCTCGCTAATTGCACGCAGGCTAGAATGAGAACGTGGGTTACAACAAATTAAGACACTGACCCACAAAATATCCTTGGTTGCACGGTGGGGAAATCCTGAGAATATATCAGCATCATTCAGAGCGTGCCAAAATTCGAATTTACCTATTCGGACGATAGGTCTCCACCTCAAAGTTTCCAACAAGAATGCGTGCAATTGAGGGAGGGAGCTCGAGTCATTGAAGGTCGGCACTATATGAGAGATTAATTGAGAAATCAAAATATTTGTACCCCTTTGGTTTGGTATTACCTCTGTCAGACCCGATCACTGTGTCTAGCTCTTCATGCACCTTCGCCTGAGCCAGTGGATGACATGCTGCAGCCATAACAGTAGCGGTAATTCCAACAGCGGTCTGAACAGAAAGTAAGTTCGCGAAGTTAAATAAGTTGCATGGCTTACTGTATCAGATCCCGCCCCAAAGAGTGATCCAGCGAGATACGACATCTCATCTATAGAGAGTTTGTGTTCTTCGGTGTTTTCCAATAGTGTCTTGGTGAAAGAATGGCCAGCTTCATTCCGATCCTGCGTACAACAAGATGTAAGTGACATACATTTACCAAAACAAAGAGCCCTTCACCATTTCACTCTTGACGCGCCTTAGTTGATGCCTAAATAGCTCAAGCTCCTCATGATGCCACTCATCAAGTTGTTTGCTGTAACCAGGCAAGTGTCGCAAAAGAGGCACACGATCGACCAGATAAGCTCCTGGGAGAATCGTGGCATGAAAGTGCTCAACAACTTTGTGGATACGGACAACTTCGAGATCGGCGTTGGCAGTGGGAGTAGATTTCCCATAAGTCACCTGAAGAATGACTGATGCTGCATACCTTAAGATACCACATCTATGAAAGGATCACAAAAGACCTTGGGAGTGACGTACCGCTTTGCATGCTTCTGATGGTTCGTCGGGTCACTCAGCACATCCAATATAAAGTTCTTCGCGTTCTCGCGCTGCATATCTTGGTATTCTTGTGCCGCCTTTGGTTGTAAATGAGGGTGTACTGCTTTTCGGAGGCGCCGGAAGCGTTCTCCGGAACGAGCTAGGGTGATACGCATTTCATGTGAGAGCATCTCACTCGCTGCAACGGACCGAGGTCGGTCTACCAGTGATCCACCTTCTTTCTCCATTATCTCTACAACTGCCTGGTAAATAGGTTATTGTCGGATGAAGCTTAAAGTATGAGCAGATAATCATATTACCTCCACGCTACCGATGACGATGATGACTTGGCTACCTTGTCGGAACGACACAACCGGCCCATACTCTCGAACCAAGTTGGTCAGAGCATAGGCAATGCTGAGTAGACGATCTACGTCAATCTACAATATTTTGTATACCACTGCCAAAACTCACTTTACAGCAGGCAAAGCATTGTTCCAGAACCAACGGGCGGGTGGCCCAGGTGGAAGCGGGATGCCCTTCCGACTTGCTAACGAGAATTTCTTGTATAAAACGACGAGTGCCACTACAACTGCGACGATGCCAGCGGCACAGTTGGCACTCTTAGTGAGAGCGTTCAGCGTCCAAATCATGTGGTGTAGGTTGGAATAAGACAGGGGTGCAACTCCGATATCTTGATTGTGTCTGATAAGCTGTGCGTATCTAACATCTTATAGTACCTCGCCCTGTCTGTTATTTGACAACCAATTGAGATGCACCACTGCGATGACAGCGTGATGGGGGTGTGGTCGCTCCAAGAGGCGAATCAGAGTCTGCAAACGTTGATAGAATCGCCGATCATTATCCGACATGGCGACTGGTTGTTCGAGGATAAATACGGTCCGGTGACCTTCAAAATGGTTAGACTGAAGGCACGGACAGCCTACAACACAAGGATCTCGATGATGCACTCACTATTTCAGCTTTCTCTGGAACAAAGATTAACCAGCTTAAAGATAATCTGGTTATCGGTCTTGAACATCACCACGCCCTCTCACCTGGTGTCGCCACGTGTTGGATTATGGACAAGGCCATTCAGTCAGGGGTAAACATGAGGAAGAGGAGCCTAGAGTCCGCTTGATCATTACAAGCGATGTATTCTTCGGAAAATTGGGTCAAGCGCGGAGTAATCTTCAGCCGTGGACTTGTTGGGTCACAAAATTACTGTCACGCAATCACGATCACGTGATCTCTTGCAGAGTAAATGAGGTTTGTGAACTTCAACAGCAATTGATCAGGATGTTTGGATAAATATATAGGGCTAAATGTAATTGATTAATGCTATGTAAAATACTGCTCAGGGAGCGTTTATGGATGTGTCAGCGGGTACTTGTTGCATAGATAGATTGTAAAGTCCGTGACTCACCGAGTGTAACTCGTGCGCGTGAGGGTTGAGCGAAAAAAAAACATGGTGAAAATACTGAAACCGGTGTGAGACGACGGATGTATGAGATGTGGTAGTGGCGCGTACCCATGCTGGGAGGAACTGGAGGCTGCAGGAAGTTCTGGTTGCAAATTCTGTGGTTGGCTTGAACTTGAAGCTGCCGACGCTGTGGCGGCATTTGTTTGTCTTCAAGAAGTCCCTGCGAACATTGAGTGACTGACACAGTCGAGATTTCCTGCAAGATTCGTGCAGTCAGTACTTTCAATCATTGTCCCATCTCTGGGCAGCGAAAAAGCCGGCGATAACGAAGGGGTCATCCTTGCGCTTGTATGATGATAGCGAGCCGTCGAATACCTTGGTTTTGATGTCCTCCTCAATGCGTGAAAGCCGAATCCAAGAGCTGGCTAATCCTTGACAGCTTCCTCTTCAAATGATGGAGGAGCTGCTGTGACTTCAAGTTGGAAAGATTCCTGCAAGACACATGAATGCCATTGCTCCGGTCAGCGACCTATACAATAAGATTTAGCATTAATGCAGGAACTCAAAAATATATGAACATGCCTTGTGTACCCTTGCAGCTAATGGAATATTCTTGCAAGTGCCACGTGCTACATCCACGAGCGCAGCATACTAATGGTTGGGGTCGGTAGACGCCAACAGCCTCTTGCCTCGGCGACATTCCATGAGCCCACCTCAGTGCTCACTTGCTCATGGACTGCAACTGTAGCTTGTGAAACGCTGTTAAATTTAATGTCCGACATCGCAGCCATGGCAGGCACCCTGATCTTCACTAGGGCGCTGTTTCTCAACGGATATGCCAGTATAGTGAAAATATAGCGTAACCTAGTAAATATCAACGAGTCAATAACAAATGGTGCAACTGCAAATAATACATCCATCCGTCATCATCCGAGTTGCTGTCAGCTTCGCAACCCTCGCATCACTACATGAAAGCATGCGCGTTATATATCGGTGCATCAGATTGTGGAATGGGCCTTGATATTACACATAGAAAACGAACCCTAATCTATACACCCATCTGTCATTGTCACTCTCAACTTGACCCGGGGAATGACGTCGATTTCAAATGGTCCTGCATGGGGAGTGATCGTGTCACTGAAAGCGTGCGTGTTGATCGGTGCTTCAGGTCGTTGAACAACGCGGAAAGACCACAAGCTTAGAAGTGCGAGGTACAGCATGCATGGTTATCACTTGAGCCTGAAAGTACATGATAAAAGGATGAATCGATCGTTACTGACTCCGATTCTAGAATTTACGTAATACGCTGGTCTTTCCTATACTCATGAGTTTACAGTCGGCCTTGGAACGATTAGCTACGTACCGTGCCAACAACACGCGCGCTTCGCAAGATATATTTCGAAATGGACTTCTAGTGCTTCAGAAAAGCGGTTTCAAAAAGTTGGGAGACGACGGCAAGCCATTCCGTAGTCGTCCACGTCTGTTATTTGAACTCAAGTCATTCTGGTGTTCCTGCAGGCTGGACAACCCTAGAACAATTGACATTAGCCTCAATAGACGTCGGACGACTTGATATAGCAGATGTGTGTCCTTTTCTGCTGTTCTAAGTACTTACCTCACCCTAAGCTCGACCCCATTTCTATATAGCAATGCCTCCAGCTCATTGCCGACAATTTCCCCAACTCCCCACGCGTCGACTGTCTCATAGGTATCCGAATGGAAGCTACAGAGCCTCCAGAAACAGCCCTTAAATACTACGCTGACATACTTGAAGCCGACTCCGCCAACGTCGTGCGTGCTTTCATATACGTGTCTTTCGTGTGCTTACTCTTACTATAGGCAATCTGGAAGCGACGAATATCAGTCCTGAGGAGAACAGGAAAGGTGGAAAAGGCCCTGAACGAACTCGTGCAATTTGTGGACACTTTCTATACGGACGTTGAAGGGTGGCTAGAACTCGCAGACATCTATGCGTCGTGTAACCAGTGCGTCTTCATTTTATAATACCATCACACGTCCTATTCATTTTGTTTGCTCCTACAGATATGATCACTCCTTCCAGGCACTCTCACATGTTCTGCTCCTAACGCCCCAGAACCCCTTCTACGTCCTTCAAGCCGCTGAAACAGCATACACCTCAGAAGACTTTTCCCTCGCTATCAAGATGTTCCTCACCGTCGTAGACATGACCGATGCTGATGATTCAGAACAGCTTTTGCAAGAATCCACACCTCTCGGGATCACTGTGCGAGCGTGGTTCGGCGTGAAAACTCGTGCGTTTTTTATCTCTGCAAGGGCTGCTTGCTCAGTCGAACATCGATGTAATTTTCTAAACAACAGTGTGCTCGTCGGATAGCACAGAATGCGAACCTCAAGTCTTCATCAAATACCAGTGCGCCGAAGAACCTAGAGTTACTAGATGAACTGGCCACAGAGCGTCTTCGAGTTGCGTATTCAAGTTCGGGTCAGAAGGGTGAGATCGCGAAAGGGAGGCAAGAAGTTTTCGCTTGGGTCGCGACTCCCCTTGCGTAGGCATGCAGTTGATTTCCTTTCTCTTCTTGAGCTACGTCCAGTCCCGTCTTGTTGGCATTTATGATGTTCACTTAGACATGATCAAGATGGTCATCAATGTACTAGACAAATGCTGGAGGTAAATACTATGATAAAACTGAACGAGAAGTTTCGGGCGAGCACGCGTAGCGCCTGACCTGAGACAGGGATAAGCTGCACACAGGGATGGTGAGTTACCTCGCTGCGACTGCACTGTAGGTGTCCTCTTGTCTCTTCTGGTGTGAATTTGAGCCTGAACGATGGCTTCTGAGTCCAAAAGACCGACTCCGATGTACAAATTTTGAGGTCATGTGAAGGCTGTTCGAGATTTCATCTTCTGGTACGACGATGTCCAAATTGTGGGTAGTTCGTTAGACGGCACGATGTGCAAGTGGAACTACAATACAGGGCTTCTTGTCGGGAAAGTATGGAACTTTGAGGGTAGTAGAGAATACGGGATATTTGGGCACTACTAGTGGTGCTCTCACCCGACGGGGAGACGATTACGTGCAGGGGGCAGGACGGAAGCGTTCAGCCGTGGAAGATGGAGAGGTAGATGAAGGGAGGCACAAGTCGGAGGGGGTCATGGCAAAAAGGTGGTCTCCGAATCCTAGTGGATCACTGGATACCATTCCAATTCAAAATGCGAGAGGTGAGATAGGACCGATGACGAAGGATCCGGTGCTTCTCTTGTGCTCTTATATCAGGCAGAGTGAACATCACAATTTGTATTCGAGAACCCGGGCCTGGCCAGGGTGGTGTGAGAGAGTTTCAGGCTCCGAGGACAACAGGACAACAGTGATATTACAACACTGTACATACACCAAAACAAAACACAGGTAGGTACTACTATCAGTACTAGTCAAGGATGATAGGCACCCAACTCTGATTTAAGATAGCACCAATAGGTTGCCAAGCGCGTACCGTACCGATCTTCCTAAAGGTCTTTGGGCCCACTTTATTCACCACAATCCAGCGACGAACCGTCTGAGCTGGTTCCGAGGTGACATCCACAATCCAACAATCCCCCATTTTTGGAGGGCTGCTACAATGAATCCATGCCAAGACGACGAATGGCGTCCTGTGGCCTTCAATTTGGAAGCATAGAACCCTCTTGTTCCACCCCATGATCTCACTACCATAGGTCAACTTTCGCCCAAAGTTCATCTCCCCCATGAGTTCTGAATAGGAACTCGCATGAAGTGCGGCAAAAAGTGCTTCTTGAGAACCTTGAATCTCATTCAGTGCGACCATGTCTGATGTCGCCAGGCCATGCTGGAGTTGTTGTATAATCGGATCTGTGTTGCAACCATTGGCCGTCAGAAACCAGGTACAGAGGGTGATCTTGTTCATCTCTCCTCCCCCGTCCCCAATGTTGATACTCATCCCCATTACGCATCCTACAAATCGAACCGCAATGTGTAATCCATCGTCAGCTATCTTCATATCCTTCTGGTTGTGGTGGTGTATGGTTTCCGGGTAGAGCCCTGCGAGAGCAGCCCCGGGAAACCGTTCGTTCCAAAGATTAGGGGCTGTGATGTGGGGCATCCAATGTCTTCCATCTACTGCATCGGGCTCCGGAGAGTCGTGTAGCAATGGCCATACTCTTCCTGACATTATGGCTTTTGTCATTGTGCGTCCCCACATAGATTCAAGCGCTGCAGTGCTCGAATTGCGGTCAGAGGCTTCAGATGGATTAATTGATACCTTTCTCCTCGTCACTGAGCAACCCATAGAGCCCCAACAGGCGGTCCACGGGGATACATAGATTGTCTGTGACTGATTTGCCAGATGAGGCTTATCAGGTTCACGTGTCCGTTCTGCTCGAGTTCCTCCTTCATCTGGAAACGCAGGTTCCGGGTTTGCCAATTGCGTGGGGCAGAAATGACCAATTCCTTGCCTGGATGAATGAAGTCGTAATCGGTTCCGCCTTGTGGTTTTTTCAGAGAGCCGTTCCGCAATATCTTGTGGTACCAGTCCAGTAAGCGTCGTAATAGATCGACGCGCAGTTCTTGTCCATCAGGGAGGATATGTTTGTTTGGCAACAAAAACTCCTGGTACGTCCACACTCTCCAGAACCATTCATCTCCGATGACAGCATCAAGCACTGCAATACTTTCCCAAATCCTCGGTGCATTGTCTTGCACGGAGGCATTGGCATCCATGATATTGCACGAAAGGTCCACAAGTTGTGCGTGTGCCAACGGGAAATTCAAGTAGTCGCTGGGCACCACGAGGCAGGCTGTTGCGCCGCGATAGTAGTGGTTCATTTTCGGAATCTCGACAGCCTTTTCTTCGTCTGCCTCTTGACTGTTGCTTTGGTTGATACAAATGGCGTCCATCCACATCCATTTAACCCTGTTATCTGCCTTGCAGTATGCCAGGATCGTGTCCCACTTTGCGGGATCTGAAATAGCGACGGGCCATTCGATACTGGGCAGGATCATCTGGTGTTTAATTTCTCCCCACACTTGCGAAACCACAAGATAAGGTGGAATGGTATGGCCTGTCTCCCGAAGGTATGTCTGTTGATCCTTCAAAACCTCATTCTCACAGTCATAGAGTCGTAGTGGGGCTTTCGTAAGGCTGTGATGAGCGGATGCACAGCGTTAATTCGATAACAAATCCAGTATGACCATCCAGCTCTCACATATTTTCCCTCAGGTCATGTTCCTCGCTGTTCATTCCGACATTCAAGCCTCCAAGTCCTGCATCATCAGCTGACTTTACTTCGGCTGCTGCCTCAGGGCCTGCTCCAGGCTGAGATCTGCTACCTGTGTAGTGGAGTGCCTTCAAGTCCAACTGACTGTCGCTTTCAGTGACCAGGACAGGTTGAAAGGTCTGCGGGGCCTCTCGGAATGTGAGTAGGCCAAGACTTCCTTCCTGCAGGTTGTTTAGTACCCATGAGCCGAACTTATGAACATCCTCTGCTCTAGACTCGGACTCTGGATCCATTGAGATGAGTGAAGTGTGGTTGACCTGGTCTATATGTCAAAGACATCCGGGAGTATGAAATTCTAACCCATACCAGAATGCAGCTGCGCGTTTGGGAGTTGAGGAATTGGTAGGCACGATCAGGGCTCCGTCAGTCCGTGACTCGGAAAAATACCCTATGGAGTTAATGACGAGTTTTTGACTCACCCCCACCCTCGAGGGGTTTTTGATACCAGTTTTTAATAGTTTTTGACATACTCAAAAATAGGTTTTTCCTGGTCATTTTGCTACGGGAGCGCAAAGGTCCACTGTATAGGCCCCTACAAAGGTGTTGGAACTGTGGTATACTGTTATTGAGGCGCCCTGTTCATCTCTTCCCCCGGCTTCTCTGAAGCCTGACTATTGGTTTTGGGGGAGGCTTATTTTGGTCTATGTGGCAGGACAGTGAGAAGGTGACGGGACGAACATGTCAATGTGACCTCAAGTGCATTATTCGGTGCTACTTAGGTACTGCCATAAGAGCTCAACCCTATCTGGAAGTTGTGCGAGGTTCGGGGGTGACTCAATTGTGTGTCATTGCGCCCGACGCTGTCGAAGAAGTTCATAAAGTTTGCAATTATCGAGCCGAGTGAATTCTTCTCAATTTGCCAGTTCATCAGTCCATATCTTAACTATTGTTCGGCATTTTCAGATGCCCTTCCATGCTTATATCTCAGAGAGTTGATAGACTATGTTCCTGGGATCAAATAATGATATATTAGAGTTGAAACGTTGACGGCTGGCGCTGAGCGCTGATGCTTGTTTATATATGGCTTCTGCTGTGCCTCGACCTCAGAATGCATCCGTATCGAAGGACGAGAATGAGAAGAGTGAGAATGCACCTACTAACGCTAATGTACAAGTGACTATCAAACCCCGATAACCATCATCATTGAACTGTTCAGCTATCGACGCCTTGCCATCATGTTGCAATTGCTCCAGGTAAGAAAGTCATCTCTTTGCACCAGTATGAAAACCACTCGTGTGCGGAGTGGAAACACCAAGACAATTCTGTTGTACGTGTTACATAAAGCGTATGTGATTGAACGGAAAGAGAAGTACATGAGCATGCGTTGGTATAAATAGGCGTTAAGGCAAATATAGGTAAACAGTAGTGGTGTCCAATCATTGTTGATGACGTCTTTAAAATCTGATGATGCGTCAGTGGTGTCTGCGTAAGCCATGCTTACACAGTATCATCCTGACACGCCTGACCATGATGACCACCTATTTCCTTTCTATGCCACCTACACCATACAATGAGCACCGCATCACGACAGTACTATAGTATCCCTAACATCTCACCACGATCAACCGTGCCTGCTCCCTTGGCACCGCCGCCCCCCTCGCCCTCCGTATCTCGTTCTGTCCCATCGATCTGCGTGTACGATGGCAGAGGGCCATTTTAGGGCTCGTACATGAATTGCGCGTGGTATATCTGAGAACATCACGTCAGCACAACGACCGTACGACAAAGAACGTGCTCACAGACTTGTTGATTCATATCTTTCAATGGGCAGTGATGACACGCGTAGACGCTCATTGCAGTTTCTCGTGCGCATCTCTCATTCCTGGTTGGAAGGCAATGAAAGCGCGTGCATCTAATCCTCCAATTTATGCATGGTCTTCACAGACTCCTTGTGGTCGGAGGAGACGTCATCGAGGCAGTATGGAGTCCAATCCTGTTAGTAGAAGCGAATGACTTCAGGAGCAAGGAATTCCGGGATGGTCCATCCTCAGGTGTTCCAAGCACTCTTAGCCAGTGCGCCAGACTTGGGACGAAGACCGAACGTCTGAGAGATAGACTGTGAGTGCTGAAGGGTGATGCCAGGCGGACGAGTAGTTCACGTGTCAACCCAGGGCCAGCGAAACCCCGCTTGATGAGCTACTTTTCAGAATGACTGCAACTTCATAAGACCGATTGCATTCAACTTGTACATGATCTTGTGTTGGATGTCGTGCAGCAGGCTGCAGCTGCTCATTCCCACCCCATCAATAGAATGACATGACATACGGAAGTACGTCGTCACCGTGTCTACGATGGGCTCTGTGTTGAGTACAAGTATCTGTGGCACGAACGGGTAAATCAACTGCTTGCCGCTCTGTGCTTGTGGTTGCCATGTTGTAGTCCGCGAGAGATACAGTTGCGGGCTAGTAGCATGAAATACAGGGGAATGATTGTATCAAACCGGGGTCGCGGCAGGGGCCAATGACATGATGGGCAGATGAGAAAATGCGCGTGGTTCAACTGCACTGACTCGAAGTACACATAGCACAAGATTTATAGACTTGTAATTGCACAAACAATTAATGCACATATGCATAGTTGTGCAAAGTTTGTCAAACAATCTACTCCCGTTGTATGACAGCTAATAGCCCGAGGCCTCCGAGAAGCGCATATTTAAGTTGCGGGAAATCATTCTGCGTGGCATGATCAGCGTTATCGGGCATGAACGAGAGATGCATGAAAAACAGGCTACTAAGTGGCACGCGTATATTCAACTAGGATGGTGAAAGAGGCTTACCATGGCAATCGTCACGTAGCCAATGTACGGAAGAAACCTGGGGATAAAGTGTGAGTGAATTGGAGGTGTAGTTAGAATATAAGAGATGTGTCAAACTGCACAAGCTCTGCCTTCAAACAGGATGGGAATAAGGCGAAAAACACATACCCGCGAACTTTGCCAATGATATGTCTTCGGTCGAGCCATTCAAGACCCTGGTAAAGGTCAATGTCATCAACATGATTGTTGTCGCCTTTCGTGAGCATCAGTTGATGTTCCCCCGGCGGGAGTTTGAGCTTTGCTAGTCTGGGGCGGGGTATAGTTGTAATTAGTCATCGAATGTCTTTCCCGCAACGAACCACATACGGCACACTGGAGACACTCACCTGTTTTTGATGATGGGGTTCTCCGTAGAATTGTCAAATAGGATGAAGACATCCCGGGTCTCCAGGACGCGGTGCACGATGGGTATTTCGGCGCCAGGGATCCTGTATACTGTGATATCGCCTGTATGGTAGCGTTGGCCTGGGGGATTGGTAAGGAAAAGAAGGTCGCCACGGTAAAACGCTGGTTCCATCGAGCCACTGTAAATATATGATAAATAAATACGCAGAATCCAGTTTAGCGTGGGGAGAAATGGAGGTTTCAAGTTGAATGCCTGATCGAGCGAGGATCGTACATACCTGAGGACAACGACAATTGGAGATTCTGTGTTCAAAATCAGGCCGAGGCCTTTCCATAGCATTAGGCCAGATGCAATGACGGAGGTGAAGTTGAGAATTTGGAGCAGAAACTGAAGGAACAGAGAACGATAGAAGCATATGGGGTCACGTCAAGGACACGTCGGCACAAATGAAACAAAAGACAAGTCAGTACTCCGCAGAATGATTGAAAACGCTAGGACGGACGTGTCGGAATCCTAGTCGACGGAACATCTTGAGCTCATTTGAGAACATCACTACCGCACGAATAGGAAATTGGGAGAAGACGACTCGACAAGTTGTAACTTATAAGTACTGTAGTCTGTAGCTAGTCATAACCTTCAAAATGGAAATTTGTGGCTGTGCATTCTCTGGTACCTGTATCACCACTATCCTTTGCAAATCCTTTGCACTAGTATACTGATGAATCCCCGCTGTCGTCAGAGTCTCTCCTAGGCTTCCATCGAACAACTTATGTAAAATAAAAGGAAATCTGTTTCAGTGGATCCCAACTGTAAGTCCTGCTAGTCTCGTTTCGGGCGTTTTAATGGGGCGGATCCATTTGGATTATCGCTGTTAATTCGAGGCTCATCTAACACCCGTTTTGCAGATATGCCAGCATCTGAAACAGCGGCGTTGTATGTTGGTGATAAGGATGGGACAAGAGGAAGAGTGGAAGGGGTACGCTGTGAGCTTGACGGCCGTATCCACGTGTTGGAGGTGGTAGCAGCAAGTGGTGAAGTTTCCTTTGTCGACGTTCCGGAGTCAGGAACCATGATAGGCAGTGTCTTATTCGGCTGTAAATTGACGAGTTCAGTTGGTTGTGAGTAAAACACGAATCATAGTAAAATATTGGTGTTTGGGAAGTTTGGTGAGGCCAAAATACACGCACCTTTGCGAGTGTCTGCACAGTAGATAAAACAACGAGGCAAGACTGTAGACCCTTCAAACACCACTGCCTTTCAAGCCAGGAGAGGAGATAACGATTCCAGAAAGCCTTGAATATATGGCTGATATTTTCATCTAATGGATTTGGAGCGCGGGAGAGATGAAGGGCCCAGTTTTGACATGCATATTTGAGAGCTTCCGAAGCTGATTGACTTCGTTCCTGTACTTCGGTTGCGAAAGTTACAAAGGCACTCATAACATGAATGATCTTTCTGTCTGGTGGAAAACGAGATTCCAGCAATGCAGAGTTAACGTTGGAATGGTCCTGATGTCTTAACGCGAGGAACACTGGAAATATCAAGATATCTGGCAAGGTCCTGAACTGCTGGATTGCTTGGAAAGCTGGCAGTGGTGAAGATTCTGGAATAAATGTATGCTCGCTGATTGTTTTCAATGTGTTCGAGAATTCTTCCATTGTCACCCAGACAGAGGCCGCAGGAGTCGCCTGCCAGGTTTCACCATCAGGAGTCTCCAACCAGTCTCGCCCGCCCTGGGTCTGCAACCAGTTTCTTCCGCCCTTAGTCTGTAGCCAGCCTCTTCCATCCGAGGCACGCATACAACATTGCAGCCAGTTTCGGCCATGCTTGGTCTCCAGCCAGTCCCACCCGTGCTTGGTCTCCAACCAGTCTTGCCCGTCTTGGGTCTCCAACCAGTTTTGGGCACCAGGGGTTTTCAGCCAGTCCCTCCCACCTAACGTCTGCAGCCAACATCTCCCGCCTTGCGTCCGTAGCCACGAGTTTCCCCCGTTCGTTCCCAACCAGTCCTTCCCACCTTGCATGCGCAGCCACTTTCGGCCGCTGAAACTCTGCAACCAGATTTCCCCCTCTTGTGTTAGCAACCAGGCCAGTCCACCATGGGTCTTTAGCCAATCCATCCGCTTCGTGTCATTTTGCGGGTTCCACTTCGAGATTGACTGCTGAGTCGGCGCGTAAATTTTTTGATTGCCCGTAATCTGCACCTTGTCTCCGATCTCCGGCAAGCTGTCACCATGATGGAACACCCAGTCTACTCCTATATGCGACGGACGGTCACCTTTCCGCAGCTCGTCTCCCCTCTCCTGACTTTTCAGCCAGTCTTTCCCGCCCCGACTCTCTAGCCAGACTGTTCCCAACACGGTTTCCAACCATTCCTTCCCCGACTGACTTTGCAGCGAAGCCTTGCCCTGCTGAGTCCACAACCAATCGTTCCCACCCTTGGTCAGTAGCCAAATGCTTCCACCTAAGGACCACAACCAGCGTGTCCCAGCCCAGATCTGCAGCCAGTCCTTTCCCCCTTGAGTCTGTAGCCAGTCCTGCCCCTCCTGTGTCTGTAGCCAGTTCTCCCCACCCATGGTACACAGCCAAGTTGTCCCTCTCGGAGTTTGCAGCCAGGCACGCCCATCCTGCGTCCCTAGCCAGAATTCTAAATCTGGACTACGGTCCCCTCGAAGCCATAGTAGAGCAACGAGAACTGATAGTGGCTCTGGTAGCTGAACGAGGAAGGACAAAGATTCTTTTAGTCTTTGGGGATCTTGAGATTTCATAGTTCGGCTGTGCTTCTTTAAGTCTGACAGCATATCCAAGAGGGCTGAGCGTTCTGGAATCTCTTTCATCATCAAGCGGAAAGAGGAGCGAGCGAGTATGGAGTGGGGTAAGAGGATGTCGTGTACTTGAGGAAGGTTACAGTTTGAGGGGTCGGAAACATAGTCACGAACGGACGAGTGATAGATATTCACGGGGAGACTGCCGTCCGTAGGGATATCCATGACAGAGCGTAGTTGCACCAGTGCTGTCTCGACGTCCCTGCCTAGGCCAGGGCCAAGAAGTTTTGAGAGTTGTGAAATTGGTAGAGGATCTGCGAGGGCAGCGACGATGGACAAGTGTCGGTATGCCCGCTTAGGGTCGGCGCATGTGGACAGGATACGGTCATACAACTCGTACACTTCCGTTCCTGGTAGCAATTCACTCGCCAGATCCAGCATGACTTGAAGCCGATCGCGGGGATCACTGTCTCCATCATCAATAAACTTCATCATCGTAGACGCCACGATGAAACGTCTGCCCGCTCGGCTGGCCAGCCGCTCAAGCTCATCCCTTGACGGCTGTGGGAAATCAGGATGGCGACTTTGGAGCTCCGTGAAGGAATGATGCAAGAAAATATAGATGTCCTTGTCAACATCTGCACCATCTAACGAGATGGTGGCGGCAACGCCCTCTCCAGAAGTTTTCACAGGTATCTGGCACACCAACGGGTACACCTCGGCATTCTGAAATGCTTTACAGATATGCGATTCCGAACGACTCGTAAGCAGAATGTGGACCACAGGGAGATGAGGTTCACGAAGAGCCCGTGCAAGGTAAAGAATGAGATCAGCAAGCTCGGTTTCGGACGTGCATTCATCAAGAGCGTCGACAACAAATGTCAAAGGCGGACACCCACGCAGTCTCAATTGAAGCCTTCGGAGAGGTTGGATGAATAATGCTTCCAACTGGTCGCGAAGAGATTTGTCAGGGTCTAGAAGAGCAGGATTGTCCCTGATAGTTCTGTTGACATCATTCCGGACGCTGGCGAAATTGCTGGCAAGCTGGTAGACGAGTGTCACAAAGAAATAGCCCGTGGTGCAACGTTTCGTGTGTTTTCGTGAAAAAAAGAATGTTCCCGCGAGCCGCTTTTCGACATGCGTTTCCTCTGTCACTTTTAAATCTCTCATCGTTTCAGCCACAGTGAAAGCAACAGCGGACTTTCCGACGCCTGCCGTGCCATGCAGCCAAATGAGTCGACTCTTCTCTTGGTCGTCTAGTAATCTGCGGATGTAGTTGAGAAGGTCCACTCGGGTCCCTTGTAAACATTTGGGGTGGGGCCGACGTTCGCGAGAGTCATATTCAGCACCCTTGACGGCGACCTGGGACAGCTTCTCCCAGGTTCCTTCAAACGATCCTGAAACTGTTGAAGAGATCAGAAATAACGGAGAGATCAGAGGTGGAAATACCAACAGTGATCTTGATTCATTAACGATGACTCGTGTGAGTCGTGTCACAGATTATGAACTGGAACTAGTTTGCGGAAGTGCTAGTACTGTCATTTAGAAATCATGCGGGTTAGTTACCTCGAGGAACGACGTACTCCTACGAACGTGTTAACAAAACCTTGAAAACGATGATTTGGTATCAGGCGGTCTGGCAGTACTACTAATTGTGTTCGATACTCATGAACTAGGGCCTGGGCAGCGAAATAAGAGTCAAAGCTGTGGAAGGATGGATATCTCGATCTATTCCGGTGTATATCAGCGCCAGTGAGGCTGAGGAAACACCAACTCGTCTGTAACATAGGTTGCGGTTTGGTTGCGGTATGTCCTTGCTGTACATGATGCTGTGCTACTAGTTCCTGGACCCGGTATACCGAAAAAAATCATCTGTCCAATGATCGCTACCGGCTCGCTCCGCTCGCGGTCCGCTCGGTTGGCTTGTTTGGGCAATGTTTGGGCAAACAATTTCCCTTTCGTTGAGGGGCTTCTGGTTCACATCTACGTACCACGAGTTGTACTTCCTCTTTCCCTACTACCACGCAAGGGTCTTTCTGCAGGGAAGTGTGAGTAGTCTCGATACAAGCCTGCCTTCTGTGTGATCATCACACTAATTTGCGATGTCTCCATCATCATTCGTCTATTAGTTTGTATATCAAAAAACATAAACAGCACTGCAGGATAAAGCACGAAAGCGAAAGACTGTAGTAAGTAGGTCGATGTCTGCGTCACTCATCTATTAGTCTGTAGGATAAAAACAGGCAAGTGCAAGGTTGTGGTAAGTACATTAATAAGATGGTTGAAGGCGTCACCTTGAATCCAGCCTGAGATAAAAGTACATGCTCAAATGGCCAAGGAGACAAGATTACAGTAATGATCCACGACCAATCCCACACACACCAACGCTGCGCCGTGGCGACTTGCCTGCAGTACAATAAGAGGATGTCAGAATCAGCTCATAGTTATATCACTTCAACGTACCGTAAATTTCTTCCAGCTGTCTCTTGGATCATTATGATCAAATGACCATATGTGCCAGAGACAGAGGAGGAAGGGCGCAATGACACTTATCACGTAGAACGGTAGGTGCTGGCCATTCAGGTACCCAGCCCATAGAAGACACACAAAGAACGTCACGTCAAATACGCTCAATGCAAGACGAATGCCATCGCCCAGACGGACTGCCATGGACTTAACTCCAGCCTTTTCGTCGTCCTTCTTGTCCTGATATGACATAATTTACACTGACATTTTAGAGTAGAACTAAACGGGCTAGTCACCTGACACGCGTAGATAATGTCGTAAAGACACGTCCAGCTAGGGAGGCACCGTTAGCTCCTCGGAGACAAATACCTTTCTGGCACACTTACCAGCACGACGCGACCCCGACATTCAGGATCATGCCCCAATCAAACTCACCCGTAATTGCCACCCACGTGAATGGGACGGCCCAGCTAACAGCAAAACCTGGGAACTAAATAAGACGGTACACAACTTTCAATTGCAAGAAAGCCATACCAAGGTACAAAGATGGCCAATATATCCAGCGCTTCATTAGCGGATAAGTCCCACCACATGCTGGGAGTCCAACAAGACCGAGTAATAGACTAGACTAACCTGTCAGAGAAGTCTCGATATTTTCTGAATAATCTACTCACGCTGTAGGGCCAGCAGTTGAGAACATGTAAAAGATGGCAGCAACGAGCACGATCAGAAGAACTGAGGCCTCTGGCATAGTGACAGCTCCCGACGCGATCGGTCGGTTTTTTGAACGTTCTGATCGAACGTTGTCAGGCGATTAGCGATGATCAGAACGGAATCGACGTACCAACTTTGCGATCGAACTCGCGATCAATCATGTCATTTATGACGCAACCTGCACTATGTACCAGTGTGCCTAATAACGCATAGAACAAAGTGTTCATGACAACTTTATTCATGGGTAATGCTACATGGTATGATGCCGCCAGCGAGCCCCACGCTAGGTACAATAACATCAGCCGACGAGTAGTGTCCCCCATGCATTTTTCGGCTTACCGAAAGGCCAGAACGTGGAGTCAGACCCCACTGGAAACAAGTGAAGCCTGGTGAGCTCGAGCAATGATCTTGCCTTGGAGGGCATTTGTAATGAGTGTGCAAGGGGGAGAGAACTGGAGTGGAGGACCACATCAACCAGCCGTACTCATTTTATACGCCTACGTGAGCAATGGAACAACTTACAGCTGTGCCGTGAACGGAATAAAAGTAGGAATTGATACACTTCTCAAAACTTCTTTTGGCCCCGGCCAGAGCCTCCGACTCGGATTCGATCCTGATGCTTGCCCCAGAGTGCTAAATGGAACAATCAGAACACTGTGATTGGTGTAAACAAATTGAATCATAATATTGCAACGTTTGCACTCGGCTCAGGATCGACAGGTAATGCAGAAATCCATACTAAAAACCATTTTCAGTATGAGTACTACTCACCTGCGGGAGCACATCGGTACTAGTAACTTCGATGCGTTAATGTTGATATCAACAAAGTGCGCTTCGTTATGTTGTAAGTGGAATTAAGGAACGAGTCTCAGCATTGCAGACAGAACCGCTATTGTTGATGCACGGATGTGCACGTGCGACGCGACGCGGAGTATGATTGTTGGTATTCCAACACGGACGCTTATATACTTGTTTCCTTACCCTTTTCCCTCAGTGACTTACACGAGACTGAGGATACGTTCCGTTATCACTTACACGCCGCCTAAACACTAACGATATTTCAATAGATTGACGTGTGTCTAGGTATATAGCAATACAGTCACTTACACGAGACTCGTGTGTCTAGTCTTTACAGCTATGACATTGATGAACGAGTCTAGGAACAGAATAATGTAAGTGCGAGACAGCGTGCAAGGTAAACTGTACCGTACTCAGGTATGTCCTTGCTGTATATGCTGCAGTGCACGACAGACACCCGACTCGGAGTCCAGAGTGCCGGCCCGCCGTTGTGAGAGATTGTGTCCCAGGACCTAGAATAGGGACTGGTTTAGCAAATTTAAATGTCGTTCGTACCGATCACGGTTCCGGACGTCTTAGTCATCCGTGGCTCCTTTCTCTGCATCCAGCGTTTTTTGACTTCATACGCAAGTATTTTGGGTATTTCGAGCGCGCTTGAAGCAGTATCCTATGGGTCATTTTTTGCCTCGTCGTACGTGCGGGGCTTTCTGAGCCGCAACATCTTGAGATTTTGACTCGTGATGCGGATCATCATCTCACAAGCCATTGAATGTGATCTTTGTATGGTTTGCATTATGTTGACTTCTCCCTGGTAACTGATGGAGGTCCTGGGATGCCCGGAGGAATGTGGCGAATAACATTAGTACCGGCGGCAATGCTAATTAAAATCGATAGGCCACCGCTTTTGTTTAGTCATGGAGCTGGCCAAACAAAAGGGTCCTGCCTTAGGCTGCCTATTATAATTTATGATACTTCGTCGGGGCGAGATACCCCAGAATGGCACTGGACCTGCGCAACTTCTATGATATGGTATGCGGTTCGTTCAGCATGAGCTCAGCATTAGCACTTGCATGCTCCACTCAGGGCTAGCAACCGGCCTTGGATGACATTTGGGCAGACATAGTGACCCATTATTGTTGTTGTGCCAGAGACGAGTTCGAGGCAGCAAAAACAACTACAAAGTTCGCACGATTACATTCCCACTTACTATGTGTGTGCGATTTATTCCGAGTCGCTAGCGAATGGTTGAAGCTAGTCTGCTTCTTAGCGGTCAATTTAGCACTATCAGGTGTGTGGTTGTACTATTCCAATTGGATTAAGGGCATGTTACGCAACTCCATTCCACAGCTATAGCTTTCTGGGTTGATTGCACCATACCCAAAGGCCGAAACATCATTGCGAGATTGTTTCGTAACGGTACCACTCTTGGTCAGAATACAGTTTGCAATTCATTGTGGCCGTGTTCGAGGCTTTGTTGTAGGTGCTGTTCGAGTCGTTACTACTAATGTATGTTTGGATCATTGTCTGTTTTTTCTCTGCTGATTTTCGACGGCAGAGACCAGACGCCTTCGCTGCTTTGTAGGCTATGCGGCAGAGCAATATTTCTGATGTGCATTGGTCACTGTGTAACGAAAGCTCAAAATAATATATTCGGCGCGTTTTGAGTAATCCAGAGTGTCATGATATTACGAGGCAAGTTCAATTTAGTACTTGTTTATCCATAATATTGCTATGGTGTGGACTGTGAATTTTCAGTTCGTCTATCCCCACCGAGCCCCAGGGGCTCGTGGGTTTAATTGCTTTCTTGCAAGAATCGAGAAACATATCGAGTCTTGAGAAGGGATTTGCACGTTCATGCGATTAACAAGCTGTTTTTGTCGGATGTTGTCTGGGACAAATTTGCGCCTCGGTTATCATCATGTGAGTAACCCAGTCTCTTATACTAATATATCTTGTCGTTCAACGTCTTGTCAAGAAATGATAGGCGCGTGACGGTTGGCATATTACTATGGTGGCATTTATTGACATGAGCACACTTATTTTAAGAGATGCCGCCAGAGCCAAGATTTTTGCAAACAGCTGAGTTCTGCTCGTTATGACGTATGGTGTAACTTTGACGCGCGTACCTATCAAAGACACTATATCGTGGGTACGAACATGTTGGGAACAAGTGAGAAGCATAACAAGGGTATTGGGGTATTACTGACCTCTGCGAATCGGGAGAGCCCGATCCCGAGGAAGGAAGAGAGCGTCACGAGACCTCGAGCCCGCAGGCCTGAGCTTGTAATGTTCAGCATTTGCCCAGAGTGGTCTATCTGACATGGCCTAGAATTTGAAGCGACCGATTTGGATGCCGATATGATTGCCAGGGTCGAGTACCATTGAGCCTTGACTACGAATTAGGGGTGAGTCCAGTATGTGAGCCGACATGAGAAAGGCTGCCGTCAAGCTTTTAAATTTGGCCGGGATGTATACTTTGGAATCGACGGATGGGCGTGCGTCCGCAGGAAGGCACAAGGTACTTTCATATGTCATAACCATTAAAACCGTGGTGATAGGGAAATGCAAGATTTTCGCTGCGAGTTTTCTTAATACTTTGCTTGGGTTGTTAACTTTATCGATTTCTGCACGACCTCTTTGCAGAATTAACAGGCTTTGGTGAAAAAAGCTCCGGATTTTTAATGAGCTGGAAAATCTTGTATAGAAAATATGGACAGTGATACCCCAAAATTAATTTTCGACTCTAATTAAACCTCGGATCATGAGAAGGATACATAGACGCTGAGTGCAAAGAAGGCTGCGAAGGTCGGTGGAAGGATATGGCAACGTGGCCAGCATGGATCCTATAGCTAGGTTACAAAGTGTAAGTACTTAACTGTAGGCACCGAAGCGGAAATTATAGTTGGATGTAAGTCGTCCGAACAGGGGTGTTTGTTTATCCCGTTTGAAGGTCTTACGGGGTCTCGGACCTGGAGCACCGCCGTAGTGGAGGTACTCTCGTCACCTTTACTATTTTCTTTAGCGCTTGTTCTTGTGTCCTATCAAGTCAAACGACGACGACGACGACGAACGAACGATAGCGACGAACTCGTTTTACTGACTACTTAGATTCCACTCGGAGGTCTACTTGTGATGGACCCGAGCAGTAGCGGTGAGCACCTTGCCCAAGCAATTGGCCCGTGAGTCCTTCTTCGTCTTCCCTTAAATCACCACTCTTCTTTTTTTCTTCTTTCTAATATCCTTACAGACAAGTTCGCTCTCGCGTGACCGTTGTCTGCGCAGAGGTTTGTGCAAAATTTCATTGCTGTGCTAACTCACTCACACGTCTAATAGTGCAAACGTCTCAAACTGAAATGTGATCGTCGAGCACCATGTGGTTCTTGTACCAAGCGTGATACGGTCGCAAGATGTATATACTCCCCTGCTGCTGCTGAGAAAGTGTCCGTTCATGCCTCCCTTCCTCTCTTGCCAAATTTGATTCCCCCATCCCAATAGTGACCTTCATTCCCTCAACAACAGACTCATAACAGTCGAGTCGCAGCTCGCTCAAATATCAGCACCAGGTGTCCGTTTTCCTTCCTCTTCTTCATCGTCTACAACCATCCAATTACCTATCCACACCGTCAACTCGTACAACCCACACGAGCCCTCCATAGACGATATCACAGCTATCTGGTGGGAAGAGATTGACATAACAGAGTCGTTACCAGTACAATCGTCTAGTTCCGACTCACGGGAGGGGTATATTAAATCTGAACCTGCATCTCATCCCACCCTACCCTTACCCTCTTCAAATCCCCCGTCATCTCTTCCTCTCCCCCTCCTGCTGCCCCCAATCTCCTGCTACTATGCCCCACATCCGTCTTCATCCTCTTCACCCATTTTCATGAAATCCCTGCTCGCCCATCTCCCATTCGCCCCACGCCGCCGCACCCGCCTATATGAACATGCAGAAGAAGCCTTTAGGATGATCCCTGGGCCCTGTTTCAGCTGGCGCGTCTGGAAAGAGCGCGCAGAAGGCATATGGAGATATGGGGAATGTGAGAGCACATCATGTTCAACAAACGACTCCTCAGACGAGCCATCTCGTCCGAGTGCGTCGTCAACGAACCCGAACGCCTCAAATTCTTCCTCTCGTACACCCGCAGACACAAGTAAAACAGATACAGCCCGCACTATTTTTTTCGGTCCACTGCCCGCTCCTCCACCTTCGCCTCCGCCTTCGCATAAGGCTCTTTCCCAGACTTCAAGTAAAGCTCTTACTCCATCCCTTCCCTTGTTCGCATCCGTTTCGGGTGCTTTCGCATTGGCATTATTGGTTGAAGAGAGCGCCGCTAGCGCTAGCGCTGCCCTGCAGAGCTCCAGCTCCACTCATCCTGGACCTCCTTCTGAATCTGAAAGGGCCGCACACAACGATAGGACGGGTACCTTACTGGGGCCAAAGAAGTCGAGGAAAGATCCGTCACCGAAAGAAAACCTGACCTCTCCTGCGCTTCTTCATGCATTGTCTCGACAAGCACTATGCGTGTGGGAGGGTGGCGTAGCCTTGTCCAATTCAGGGTCAAATTCAAATAGTGCACATGCGAGCGAGTACGACTTGGATTATGTAGCTGCGATTGTGCTCGGCGTGCTGTTTGTAGTGCTTTGCGATAAAGGATGTACGACGGAGAGACATGGAAATGGAAGTGCTACGAGCAATACGAAGGAGGGATGGATTCTAGGAGAGGTGAGCGGTATATCCCCTTTGTTTCCAATCTTCTGCGATCTGCGGTGAATCGGAGCAGGCATGTGACTTCTTGATGGAAGTTGCGCACGGGGCCTTTCAACTTTAGTTCTCTGCTCGGTCTCCACGATCCGTAGATCCTTCCCATCACATCGTGATCGTCGCGATCATTCCTTTTCTGGGTGTTGACTGTTCTTGTGCCACCGCTTCTATCGCGTTTCGACTCTAATGTTCATGTCTTTTAATTATTTCCTCTTCCTGTCCTATTTCTGCCTCGTTCTTGTTGCATTTGGCTTTACCGCCCCCACTGTATTCCACAAGTTTTCCGTTCCCTTTCTGTACTTCAGCTCCGGCCGAATGCATAAAGAAATGTTAACTGACTCTTACTCTCACAGATCGGCAAACTTGTCAACATCGCACGTACTATGGGGCTCGGCGTCGACCCTGACCTCACACCTGGCAAGTATGGCCTGTATGAGAGCGAGGCGCGCCGGCGGGCATGGTGGGATATTTGGTGGTGGGATGCGTGAGTTACTGAATCGCATCATCTAAATCACATTAATTTAGTTTCTCCACAGATATACGTCAACTCTATCTTCACGTGCTCCGCTCATTCCTCTGCACGCGTTCAGCACCCGCCTACCGCTTGATGTTGACGAGGAAGTGTTCACGTCCGCGTGTACGTCTGCACCTCTCCTAAGCCCGACGGGCAAAGAGGGCGTGGGAAGGTGGTTTGGGATGAGAGTAAGGTCAGTGATACCTAGCTACACCCTTTGCGCGTCACTGACTTTCTCTATCACTACAGACTCGCGCAGCTCGTAAAAGATATCAACTTCCGCACTTCCTTACTATCATCTCTCGAACAACCCTCAGTCCTGTTATCCCTCGAGCACGCGTCCCAATGCGAAGTCGAGATCAAGCAATGGCTATCAGATCTCCCACCCGCATTTCGTGGGAACGAGGGGATGGGCGAGGAATCATGCGTGCCCCCTCAGTCTTCCATGGCGCTGTCATCCAACGCAAGTCATGGAGGCACACCACCGACACTCCTTGCTCAGCGTCTTGACATATTGATGACGACGCATAGACTGGCTATGGGGTTGTACCTCCCGTCCTTACGTCCCCATTCGTCCCCGTCATCTCAATCTGACTCTCACTCTAATGTGAGACGTGAAACTAGCCCGCAGATTCATCAAGCACGCGTAGGCGCGCTCACAGCTGCACATGGAGTTATCAGAGCTGGGAGAGATTTTGTCGAGCTTGCGTGTACGCGGCCTGATTTGGTACGGAGGAAGGACGGGCTTGGATTAAGTTTTTGTTGCGGCCTCATCTATGATGTTCATTCAGGTATACTATTTTTCGTTCCCTTCTTCACTTCAATTTTCTGATCTCGTGATAGGATTTAGCCGGGGAGTTGAAATGGGATATTCGAAAGCGTTGTTTGACGCCTCTATTGTTTGTGCTACCAGTGCTCTCCGTGACCCATCGGCTGTGTGGGCGCGCACGGCTGTGGAGGATGCTAAGATGGGTCTTGGGCTGCTTCGGGACCTTCGGGATCTCTGTCCTGCGTTGGATCTGAGTGTTCTGGAGGCGCTCATCCGGAAACTCGATTCGGGTGGTTCAGGCGCTGGGAGTGGGTCAAAGAGGAAGAGAGAGGGATGGGATGAAGGTGATGGACGGGATGCTGTTCCTGTACCTGGTGGTTCGGGTGGGGGTGGTAATGGCGAGGAAAATGTTCCTCTCATCCCCGTCCCTGTCGTTTCTACCCAGGAACCCAAGCTACGTTCTGCATCTCACGTTGGTTCCAATTCCAATGCTGCCGAGAACACCTCGACCACGAATGATGCCAACAAGGAGGACAGTTCGGCCTCAGAACCAAGACGGACATATCCTGCGATTGTCATTCCATCCAAGTTTCCGCCTCGGAAGGATCGTGTAAAGGATCGAGATTTGCTCAAGGATGGTCAACGTGAACGAGAGCAGGGGGACAAAGGCAAAGACCGCTCAAAGGAGAAAGACAAGGATCGTAAGAAGACCTCGTACCCGTCCGTTGGATTTCGCGTGCGTCCTGGAAAGGAGCCGTCTCCGCTTGCCAGGGTGCGGCCTGCAAGCGTTGGCACGCCTACAACAACAACAACGACACAGGGAATATCTGGTCAGTCAATGCCGACATCTAGCCAACCGGTCTCCATGTCAGATCAGTCGATACCTGCGTCCAGTCAACCGATGCCAACGTCTAGTCAATCAATGTCTGCATCTCAGCACTCCGTGATGTCTCAGCCACCTTCCGTGGCTCCCCTCCAACCGTCTTCCCTCGTCTCAACGCCCATTGATCGGTCTTCCTATCATTCTACGCCTACTTCTATGTCACAAGAAGGCGGGGTTGATTTCTCATTACCGTTTGGGGCTGCTTACGAGCCTCAGCCTCAGGTGTGTTTCTTATCCTTTTTTCACATCCACTCACCCGCTCAACGCAATTTTAGCCTGCCCAAAAATTCACACCTTATGACTATGCCAGCTCTTCCGCTTCACCGTTTTCATATCCGGACACCCCCCAATATGCGCAATTCGGCGGCCCTCCCTCCACACCGACATCATTTGCTCCTCCGTCCCAATTGCCCCATTACTCAGGAGCTGCTCCACAGCCGCAACCATCTTTTCCTACACAAATACAAGCGTCTCAATTTCCTGCATCCCAAGCGTCCTACAGCGAGCACCCTCTTCCGTCTCAACAACAGCAACAGCAACAGCCGGGTCGTTTCAGTTTTGGCCCGCAGTTCCCTGAAACTGGTCTTGTGAGGGAGTATTATGGATCGCAGGAGAAGCAGCCCGCTCAACGGCAGGAATATCAACAGGAATATCCTGGGGAGCAGCAAGCGGTGTATGGCGTCAAATCGTCATTAGACCAGCACCTCGCCTCACAACAGGGGTACGCGGGGGGACAACAAGGATATATGGAGCAGACGTGGACTGAGGGGAGCGAGGGTCAGTATTGGAGCTCATACCCTGCGCAACCTCAAGTGCGTTATCAAGAGTGATCCGCCCTCCCCTCCCGCCCTCTTCACTGCTCTTTCCTCAGCTTCCAGTTCCAGTCTTCGCCCATGTAACTAATACGCTCGTTATGCCCATTATGCCTTGATGTCGCTCCTTGCCAATGCTTTCCCTCGCCATCGCTATATGTACGTCTAGGTTACCCATCGTATCTTCTGTTTTTCGCTATCGTATCTTCCTGGAATTTGTCATTAGCTATATAGCTAATTTTATGAATGTCTCCCGTATAGCTCCTGTTTATTCCTTTTCTGCTTATCTTGTCTATTCGTTCTGTTCTCGTCCATTCATCTCTATCTCTATCTGTGTATATATCACACCACTCTGATTAATGGCTGGAATCACTGTTTTTTCCATTTCAGTGTATTTTTGTTTTTTTTCGTGTATTTCTTCAAATTTACTGTCTATACAAGCATCATCATTTAAATCCATAGACTCACTTTTGTTTCTTCATTGTAGCCTCGGTGTTAATGCGAATGGTTTTCAATGCTTAGGTATGCTCGTCCGAATGCTTCCGGTAATTCTTTATAGAACATCTGATGTCGAAACGACTTTTTTGCTATTTCTTGCGCTCCAGGGGGAATCAGAGAGGAACATGCAACCCTTTGATGCGAGGTCACTCGCGCTTTTCATATATCGCACTCAGCGTTGCACCTTACATTTGATAGTACGGAAGCCAGCGTTTTGTTTATGTACACAATCCTGTCTACAAGAATTCTAGGCCAACCCCTGGTGCAGCTAGCCTTTTTTGCGGCAAAGGTGGAGGAGGTCGACAGTCTACCTTCTTCAACTTCTCCCATATCATGCACGTACTCCAGTGGTATCCACTCGACGCACACAAACACACCCGCGGGGCATAAGAGCCGTCAGTTTTGATTCTTCCATAACTGCCGAGGAAGGAACAGTGATGCGAAGATCCCTATGCAGACCAGGGCAATCATATAATAATAGATGATCCATGCGTGGTGGGGATTCTTGATAGATAACGAGAACGTGGATGTAGCGGATGCGGGGCCGATGGCTCGCACGATCGACACTCCCAGCTGAGCGATCCCATTCGTTGCACCAAAAGACGCTTGGTTCGGAGACGCTGCTGCGATATAGATAAATACGCAAGCTGAAAGAGGTCGTGGTCAACACAAGGAATAGTAATACGATGCAGGAACTGACCATATGCAAGATTTAATATCATCGAGAGAGCAAGTTGCAGGCCAACAATCGCCCATAATACGAAGCTCAAACCCTGTGCTCTTGCGACAGCATTGAGGATGGGGAAAATGACAATCATTGGAACTCCGGCAGCCATTGCTGCAGAATATATTATCTTTGAGCCGAATCGGTCATGCAGATCGGCGAAGAAAAGGATTTGGAACAAGCCGTTGATCACACCATAGATAGCTAGGATGTTACCGATTCGCGGAGGATCTAATCCCAACCCACCGAGTTCTATCGGTGTGGCGAAGAACAGAGGTTGTATGTCACGAAATGCGATATCAAGAAATGACAAAGCAGCGTAGTTTCCAGCAGCTATGATCACTCTGGGAGTCAACAGCGAGCGAAGAGGTAGTGGTTTGGAGTCATCGCCGTTTGCAGGTCGAGCAGCATCTTCTGCGCTCAGGGAATCACTTGATCCTGTTGGAGTCACGGGGCCAGGGATGGTATCTTTGTGGTATTTGCTCCTGAGAAAACGCCCGAGAGTCACCCTGGTGAGTACAGTCTGACAATCACATGTCATCAACTCCTATGCTTGCATGCTAGTTCAAAAGAACGCACCTCTCGCAAGAAAAGGAACGTCACGATCCAAGCCAGTGCAGAGAAGGTGGCAGGTACAGCGCATGCAAGGAAATATGGATAAGTCTTCAAGAATTGAGAATGACCGAAGACGTTCGGAAATTGTTCAACTGGACGTGATAACAATCCACCTACAAGGGGGCTGCAAAGATTATCTCATTTCCAGATACGATATAAATTATCACATAGGTACGTACCCAATGGTCCCACCCGTTGACCAAGCTAAAGGCATATATGCATACGCCTGGGCCAAGTTGGTAGAGTCGGTAATGTCCACCATCATACTTTTGATTACGCCGACGTTGCCGTTCAAAGCACCGTTAAGAGCACGGCTGAGTGTTGGAAGGTGTTGAAAGAAGATAGATCAGAACCATCGCAGCAGAACAAAATGATCGAACCTTAGTACGAGTCCAGAAAATGTTGTAGATAGGCCGAAACAATACATAGAGATAGATAGTCCAAACAGGCCTGTCAAAATGACAGGCTTCCGTCCAATGTGGTCCGATATACGACTCCAATGAAGAACGGTGAGCGCTTGTGTTGCAAAGAATAGGGAGTACTGCATATACTTGAAGGTGAGGTATAAGCATGGTGCAAGTCAGACTCACCATCAGTCCGACATAGTACCCTACACTGGTTTCATCGCCATTTGTAATCCCGATATCTCTTATTAACTGGTACGCGGCAAGCATCAAAAACTTATCAATTGATTCAGCCATGAAAAAACAAACCTGAGGTGCGAAGGGGGCGATAACTTGTGAAGTAAGTGGTTCCGCGAGCTGGAGAAACAGTATGATAGAGAATTGACGCCAAGGCAATGGTGTCCTGGCCTTCCGCTGCAAGGGCGGCAGCAAAGGCGTCTCTTCGTCCAGCTGTTGTTGGGACATGATCGATCGCACCCTTCGAGAAGTGATGAATTGGAGAAAGTGAACTGTATAGAGGTTCTGTATGATACTACTATAAGGCTTGGTAGGTTAATTAATGTAATATATAAGCGAAAGATATGCGACTCACACTGAGTCACATCCAAGTTATGCTATAGCTACAAATAGCACTTCTGAGTGAAGCCGGAGGCTGGTCGTCAGTCCCACGAAATACTGGAACGATCTCGACGGTATCGATGAATGAAAAGGCATGATTCCATCTATCGTTGACCTAGAAATGATCGGCGGCAAATCGGCGGTTCAGTAACCAGTTCCCTGTACATACCTCGGCCTGAAGCTTCAGCCATCCAAAATGCGCAATTTGAATGGCGGATAGCCACCATCGAGTCAATCCTGAAGCAGAACTCTTGTGAATGAAAGGTCATATTCAGCCCCAAGCTGGCCAGCGGCTAGCTGGTCAAGTCTAAAATAAAATGTCGTTCAAAAGTTGATTGACTTGTTAAGCTTTCAAGTGAGGCCTTCGGAAGTTCGGCCCGACACCAATCTTTCCTGATTTGGCCATTACCGCGCCGGTTAAACCCCAAATTCTGTGCCAAAGTTGTCGGTGACGTCCCTTCTATTTCATGTTGCATCCGCCGCTCATCATCTCACTCCCTGCCTAAAGCTTCACCTCCTACAATGCCTAAATTACCTCCTCCCTCTTCCGATCCTAACTTGTCTCAGTACGTGCAGTTTGGTATGTTCCACACCAACAACATCGTTTGTTCCGTCTCAAGCAGGGCCATTACTCAGTACCCGCTCTGTAAACACAACCGTCTTTCCCTGCACAAATACAAGTTAATCAATATCCCTCGTCTCAAGTGTCCTGCAACAAGCTCCCTCTTCCGTCTTGACGGCAGCATTTCAGCTTCGGGTCACAGTACCATGAGACTGCGTTGAGTCATTGGAGAGTATCGTGGGACGTAGGACAAGCAGCCTTTCAACGGCAGGAGTACCAACAGGATGATTGGGAGCAGCGTGGGGTGTATGGTATTGGAACTATATTAATAGTCACCTCACGGAACGACAAACGCATACCAGAAAACAGTAGGGATAAGTATGGAGCAGATGAGGAGCGGTGGCGTACTTACACTGAAGGTCAGTCTCATCGCGTTGTCACTTATCAGGTCTCCTTTTCTTTCCTGCCTTTCATGTTTCTTCAGCTTGCTCTTTCCTCGGTTTTCAGTTCAAAGTATTCGCTTACATAGAGTTTCGATACGTTCATGATGTCCGCCATAGCTCCATGTCGCCCATTATCAATGCTGTGCTTTCGTTATCGCTATGTGTCCGTCTACGAACATCCTGAGCATCTGCGAAGACTCGCTTATGTTCTTCTCATCACCATATTATACATGGGTAACATTATTGAGAGTGGTTCACTGCTCTGATCGAAACAAGGTGTTTAATAGCCTCCCCGTATTCGTACTACGATTGTATATGAAAAGGTCAAAGAATGCGGCAAAAAACAATGAACTGACGGATGTATAACTACACTAGCATACAACTCCTCATAATCCCAGATGATTGATGACCGCTGGTATAGTATCCTGTCCGTCAAAGATGAGGACACTGGATGTTTGAGAAGAATTATCACATACGTCAAGAATAAGGCAAAGGACCTCTATAGATGTCGAGTATGCACTCAAGTTCAGAGACACAAACTTTGCCGAACGGGTTCCCATCTGAATAGGACGACTCAAGAAAAAGGGAGGTGCCAGTCGAGTCTGAGTCTTCGGTTAACTGCTGTAGCATCCTGGTAACTTTGTCTTCTTGATGATAGTAGTCGAACAAGCAACTACAGACACGCTGCCCACTTTCCCATAAAAAACTGGACTCGAGTTTGGGGGAATCATATTTCGGGAAATCTTGGACTTTCTTTTGAAGTGACTGATTACGATACGAAAGGTTGGTATTAATGAGCTTGAAGCCTTCACTAATGGGTGAATTATACGGCTGAGTGGAAGTGGTTACTCACTTGGCACCTCGAAATCACTATTGAGTATCGCTGAAACAACGACAGCGCAAATCGGATTAGGGTTATCGCGGCTGGTAGTGGCTGCAACTGAAAACTCGACGATTGCAGATTTCGCAGTAGCATCAACCTTTCCCTTAATTCTGGTGTACGGTTGATCAGCAGCAAGAGCTGCTTCTTGGACCTTGGGAAACCACGTCTTGTTTGTAGCCCAGCTCCACATGTCTGGAAGCAGAGTCGCCGTTGCTGATAGCCCAGGGTTTTGCTCGAGAAGGTACGCGACAACACCTTCCACATGGTTATCAAGAGCAATGTGTAGTACTGTTCGGGCAGTCCGGTCTCGCAAAGAAAGATTACAAGATGGTTCAACGAGCGCTTTTACGATGGGTAGCGGTTGGATTTCGGCATAGCGTAGCTGATTGGAGAGGAGATAATGGAGAGGGGTATCACCGTCAACTGTGAAATTGGCATCCGCACCGCGTAGGCGAAATTTGCGTACAGATTCATGTGACGGTTCGTGCGCCCTAATAGCCATATGCAGAATATCACTAGGTAGGTTGACCCCTGTTTGTGACAGCAAGAAATCTACGGCGACTTCGCTACTAGTCGCAGCTGCCCACGAAATTGGAGTATAGGAGCCGTCATCAATATAAATTCCGTAGTAAAAACCGGGTCTGAGGGAAGAAAGCTTGTTGAGGCGGTCACCTGACTTCAGGAAAATACCGAGGCAATCAGGGCTCTTGGCAATGGCAAACATCAAGGGAGAACCCCAACCACGGGCAATATCCACGTCCAGGAGATAGGGATGTTGCTTGACTAGAGATTCGACCATCCACGGCTTGCCGTGCTCAAGTGGGATGAATAGAAGTGAGGGTAAAGTCACGGCAGCACTCAACCACCTATTGGTAGTAGTAGTGAGGTGAAATTCACTCTTTTGAGTTGCAAGAATATGATGTTTCTTGGTGTTTCGAAGAAACTCCAAGTTCAGCCGTGACAGGGCGTCCATAACATCCGGATCCTCATCCGAAACATGTCCAAGGTGCTTCCATCCTAGAATTGCATAGCTTAGCAACGGATGGTCTTTGCTGACATCGGCAACATCAGCACGTTCCCAAAAAAATGGACTTCTTTGTGTAGCTGGATGTTCACCTATCCAAACATCAGCTTCGTGGCTCATAGTACATGAAAGATAGAATTGCACCTTTTGCGCAGATCTCATCCACAAAGTCACATAACACATACGTGATCAAGAGCTCGCAGATCCGTGCGTGCATATCTGAGATTGATTTCAGAATCTTATTAGGGCGACTGGTCAAATATTCCTGGTTGGATAGCGCATCAGCGCATGAGTAGGATGATGGAGTTCAATATATCATACTTTGACGCTATAATGAGATAGAGTGACGACACCATTTTTTTCGTTGTAGGTCACGAGACTTCCGCATGCAACCACGATATCCATAGTGTCCGTAACGCCAAGGTCCTCATTAAGACTCTGCCGTCCCACTTCGATCATCATCGCTTCATTGAGTTCGTCAAGAGTCAAAGGGGTGAATGCGCCGGCTACCAAAAGCAAGCAACGCTGGGCAATCGAGAAATCATCTTGCCCTCTTTCATCGATGGAGTTAAGAATCCTATCGTACGTTTCGTATAGTCCTGCCGGAAGGTTGTCGAGGGCTTTCCGAATACTGTCAGGTCTTTTGCACTTCATGATGACATCTAGTTGACACTGAACCCAGCGAAACCTGCGTGTGATCATACGACAATAAATCTCCGAGGAGCGAGTGAATCACGATGCCGCTTTACTTACATCCCTTCGGCTTTTCCTGACAGTTTGTTTAATATAGTCTCTTTGAGTGGTTCGGGTAGGCATGACAGGCGCTCTCGGGTCTTGAGCTGCTCCGTGATATGCAGATGTATATCTGCTTTCATTTGTTTAGCGCGGTCCTTCAGCGATACGGTGGGGCGGTCATGGAAAGCTTTTTTGATGTCTGGCTCGCTTCTACCGGTGACGAAAAGTCGTAGTCGAGCGTCTTCGGTAAGGTTTGCGAGATGTCTGACCAGGTCGGGGTAGTCTTTGCATTCGTCCAAGGCATCAATCACGAGGACTGGTCGGCGAACTAGCGTAGACGCTTCAACAAGAAGCTTCAGTAGAAACCCCAGATCTGTGGGATGCGGCTTTCCATCGCGTTGTTGCTGCCAGAGGTTTCGTAGAGAATCAAAGTCCCATTCTGTGTTCGATTCTTGCTGCTCGCCTATCTTTGTGATCCAGTCGTCTTTAGATTGTTGAAGCAGCTGAACAACCAAGGAGCGCAATACTGCAGCCGCGTTTGTCGTCTTGTCGTCTCGAAAATTGCAATAGAAGAAAGCGAGCGTCTGTGCTGCTTGATCGCTACCCTGAATCTCGTCTACAACGGCTGAGCTGAAACATCACAAGTCCATGTGGGCTCTGAAAGTTCTCCAGACGAGTTCAAACTTACGCGAGGATAGTCTTTCCATGACCAGCTGTTGCCAGTATGAGCGACCTGCAAGTAATGGCAAATGATAAACCTAACCCTGGCCATTCAACCATAGGAATGCGCGATCCGAGTTGTTCCAAGCTACAAACTGATCGTTTTGGAAAATCCAACGACCGGTCCCGGGGTTGCGCTGGCCACGGGAAGTGTCATGTTTTTCAGCACAAGACACAGGGTTCATCCATTCAAGTAACTCTCGACGTTCCTTGGCTATGCATGCTTGAACGGATTGAGGAGGAAACTGACAGTCAGCGACTCACCTTGTTCGCGCACCTTTTGTGCAGCAGAATGTTCCTGGAGTGTCCGATTGACTTGCTGTATTTCATGCTTGACTTCCTTGAGCGTGTTCCTTGCGATAGCATTAGTATTAGCGATCATCACAAGTAGGTAAGATCACCATGTGTCAATTGCTAAAATTTTCGTAATCTCGCCACAGTAGTTTTTCAATCTATCGATGATCGCGCCTGCTTCCTTTTCCTTGAATGGCCACGTCAATCTGGAAATCGTCTTCATTTTCCCGGCCTGTTCGTTTGGCAGAATGCTCTTTAGTTCCACCAGTAATTTTGCGACTGGTCCGTCTGTAGCCATCAGGGTTGAAAGTGCATGGCTGAGATTGGGTGGAAGAGAGTCGTCCCTCTCGATCGCCATGACTGTAGTGAGGACGCCACCAACTGCACTGAGCTCATTGAGCAAATCTTGACAGGACGAGTCGGCGTTGCAGACGGAAGCAACATATCCATACAAGAGAGCTGAAGCTTGGGCTATTGTTTGAACGAGCTGAAGAATAGTGAGACCGCTGGTGATGGGATCCATCTAAGCAGTGGAAAACCACCACGGTGACTTTAAATTAAGGAAAGGCGCCCCGGGCCGGTAGTCCATTGTTGATGCATTGCGAGGACCCATCGATGATCGATAAGAGGGACTACATAGATAAATGAGTATAATGCGATATGATTGAGTTGCAGGAATAGAAACTTTCACCCAAGAATAGCTTGAGATCATCAACATGAAGCTAGGAAGCACTCCATGACGCACCCCTTGATTTGCAAGCTTGGGAGTACCCTAAGCCCTTCGTGATTGTCCGACTTAAGAGCTCAGGCGTCCTTTCTGAAGGGTTAAACACGAACCCACTAGCATTACGGTCCTCCAATTCCTGATGCCCAGAAGGGTATATCAAATTCGGACCTTCGCCAACTACGCCCCACACCCTTGCCCACCTGCTTCCAAGATTTGATACATCCCACCTCCCATCGATCGGAACGGAATCGACATACCAACTTTGCGACCGAACTCGCGATCAAGCATGTCATTGATGACGCAACTATATACCAGTGTGCCTAACAACGCATAGAACAAAGTGTTCATGACAACTTCATTCATGGGTAATGCTACATAGTATGATGCCGCCAGCGAGCCCCACGCTAGGTACAATAAAATCAGCCGACGAGTAGTGTCCCCCATGCATCTTTTGGCTTACCGAAAGGCCAGAACAATGAAGTCAGACCCCACTGGAAACCAGTGAAGCCTGGTGAGCTCGAGCAATGATCTTGCCTTGGAGGGCATTTGTAACCGGTGTGTAAGGGGGAGAGAACTGGGGTGGAGGTCCACATCAACCAGCCGTACTCATTTTATACGCCTACGTGAGCAATGGAACAGCTTACAGCTGTTTGAGAAGTGCCGTGAACGGAATAGAAGTAGGAATTGATACACTTCTCTAGACTTCTTTTGGGCCGGACCCATACTGAAAATGGTTTTTAGTATGGATTTCTGCATTACCTGTCGATCCTGAGCCGACTGCAAATGTTGCAATATTATGATTCAATTTGTTTAAACCAATGAAACCTCATTTTATTATGTTCTGATTGTTCCGTTTAGCACTCCGGGGCACGCATAACGATCGAATCCGAGTCGGAGGCTCTAGTACTCACCTGCGGGAGCACATCGGTACTAGTAACTTCGATGTGTTAACGTTTCAACGTTGATATCAACAAAGTGCGCTTCGTTATGTTGTAAGTGGAACTAAGGAACGAGTCTAGGAACAAAATAATGTAAGTGCGAGACAGTGTGCAAGGAAAACATAAACTGTACCTCAGCGTTGCAGACAGAACCGCTATGACATTGATTATACCTAGAACGAGTCTAGGAGCAGACTAATGTAAGTGTGAGACAGCGTGCAAGGAAAACATAAACTGTACCTCAGTGTGCGTGTTCCTCCATGTGCTACATAATGTGGTGATTTATTTTGTCTTCAAGCGTTTGCTGCACGCGTGGCGCCACTCCACTACTCAAATTCTACCCAAGCCCGTCGCTCACTCGAGTGAATAGACGTGTACTCTTGCGAAAGCCTCGTCTCGTGCCACATTATCCGACGTGGAAGCATCTCGCTACTGCTAGTAGTAACTCGAGAACAGAACACCACCACACACCGTTGTGCTCCTTACCTTCGTTCCGTGCCATGGTTGTGCCTTCATCGCTCTGTTGGGGTATATGCTGCACAATTTGAGTGCATTAAGTATCAATTCTAAGAAAGAGCATGATGGCGTTTGAGAAATAACGGGTCCAGGTGTAGGGTTATGTAACCTTGGGCCTTCGGAAGTTCGGCCCGATACCAACCTTTCCATTACCGCGCCGGTTAAACCCATCGACGTTCTTGTTCTGATCCTCGCTGTATAGAGTTCAAATCTAGCTAGCTACCTAAACCTGTCTTTCGCCAGGAACTCTGAAAAAACTACGTACGATCAGAAAGTGCTACAAATCAAAGATTCCAGGGCTGAGCCTTGTCTGTGCCAAAGCTGCCGGTGACGTCTAGGCCCTCTATTTCATGTTGCATCCGCCACTCATCATCTCACTCCCTGCCTAAAGCTTCGCCTCTTATAATGCCTGAATTATCTCCACCTCTTCCGATCATAACGTGCCTCACTACGTGCAGTTTGGCGTGTTCCACACCAACATTGTATGCTCCGTCTCAAGCACTCCATTACTCAGGACCCGCTCTGTAAACACAACCGTCTTTCCCTACACAAATACAAGTTCGTCCTCGTCTCAAGCGTCCTTCAACGAGCTCCCTTTTCCGTTTCGATGGCAGCGTTTCAGCTTCGGGTCACGGTACCATGAGACTACGCCGAGACATCAGAGAGTATCGTGGGACGTAGGACAAGCAGCCTTTCAACGGCAGGAGTACCGACAGGATCATTAGGAGCAGCATGGGGTGTATGGTATTGAAAATTATTAATCATCACCTCGCGGAACGACGAGCACATACCAGAGAACAGCAGGGATTAGCATGGAGCAGACGAGGAGCGATGGCACACACTGAAGGTCAGTCTCATCGCGTTGTCACTTGTCAGGTCTCCTTTTCTTTCCTGCCTTTCATTTTTCTTCAGCTTGCTCTTTCCTCGGAAAGCATTCGCCTACATAGAGTTACGTTTATCTATCTGCCACGCCTCCATGTCGCCATTATCAATGCTATACTCTCGTTATCGCTATGTGTACGTCTACGAGCATTCTGACACCAGCGTTACGGCGTAGACTCGCTTATGTTCGTCTCATCACCATATCATACATTGGTAACATTACTGCGAGTGGTTTGGCACTGTTCTGATCGAAACAAGGTGTTTGATAGCCTCCCCAAGCCAGATAAGGAAAGCAGTCATAATAAAGGCAGTGACTCACGGTTACATGAATTCAGACGTACTCGTACTGGTCGACAATTGTACATGAGAAGGTCAAAGAATGCGCCAACAATGAACACGACGGATATACAACTACACTGGCCTGTCCGTTAAGGATGAAAACACTATTTAAAAAAAATTACCACATACATCAAGAATAAGGCAAAGGACCTCTATAGATGTCGAGTATGTACTCAAGTTCAGAGACACAGGACGTGTGACTGCGCAACTCAAGAAAAAGGGAGGTGCCCGTCAAGTCTTCATCTTCGGTTAACTGCTGTAGCATCCTGGTAACTTTGTCTTCTTGATGATAATCGAACAAGCGACTAGAGATACGCTGTCCACTTTCCCATGCAAAGTCTAACTCGAGTCTGGGGGAATTATATTTCGGGGATTCTTGGACTTTCTTTTGAAGTGACTGGTTACAATATGAAAGCTTGGCATTAACGTACAGGCCGAATGCTTCACTAATCGGTGAATTATATGGCTGAGTGGAAGGGTCACTCACTTGACACCTCGAACTCGCTATTGAGTATCGCTGAAACAACGACAGCGCAAATCGGATTAGGGTTATCGCGGCCGGCAGTGGCTGCGACTGAAAACTCGACGATTGCGGATTCCGCAGTAACATCAACCTTTCCCTTAATTCTGGTGCACGGTCGATCTGCAGCAAGAACCGCTTCTTGAACCTTGGGAAACCACGTCTTGTTCATAGCCCAGATCCACATGTCTGGAAGCAGAGTCGCCGTTGCTGACAGCCCAGCGTTTTGCTCGAGAAGGTATGCGACACTATCTTCCAGATAGTTATCAAGAGCAATGTGTAGTACTGTTCGGGCAGTCCGGTTTTGCAAAGAAAGATTACAAGACGGTTCAACGAGCGCTTTTACGATGTGTAGCGGTTGGAGTTTGCTAGAGAATGGCCGATTGGAGAGAAAACGATGGAGAGGGGTATGACCGTCAACTGTGAAATTGGCATCCGCACCGCGCAGGCGAAATTTGCGTATAGATTCATGTGACGGTTTGTTCGCCATAGCAGCCATATACAGGATATCGTTGGGTAGGTTGACCCCTGTATGTGACAGCAAGAAATCCACGGCGACTTCGCTACCAGTCGCAGCTGCCCAGGAAATTGGAGCATAGGAGCCGTCGCTAATCCAAATTCCGTATGAATGGGGGCTGATGGAAGAAAGCTTGTTGAGGTGGTCACCTGGCTTCAGGAAAATACTGAGGCAGTCAGAACTCTTGGCAATGGCAAACATGAAGGGAGAACCCCAACCAGGGGCGACATCCACGTCCAGGAGATAGGGATGTTGCTTGACTAGAGATTCGACCATCCACGGCTTGCCGTGCTTAAGTGGGATGAATAGAAGTGAGGGTAAAGTCACGGCAGCACTCAACCACCTATTGGTAGTAGTAGTAATGGAGCGAAATCTACTCTGTCGAATTGCAAGAACACGATGTTTCTTTTTGTTTCGAAGAAACTCCAAGTTCAGCCGTGACAGGGCGCGCATAACATCCGGATCCTCATCCGAAACATGTCCAAGGTGCTTCCATCCTAGAATTGCATAGCTTAGCAACGGATGGTCTTTGCTGACATCGGCAACATCAGCACAACGTTCCAACCAATATGGTTGTGTAGCTGGATGTTCACCTATCCAAACATCAGCTTCGCGGCTCATTGTACGAGAAAGATAGTATTGCACGTTTTGCGCAGATCTCATCCACAAAGTCGCATAACACATACGTGATCAAGAGCTCGCAGATCCGTGCGTGCATGTCTGAGATTGATTTGAAGATGTTATTAGGACGACTGATCAAATATTCCTGGTTACCATAGTACATCAGCGGAAGAGCAGGATGACGGAGTTTAATATATCGCACTTTGACACTATAATGAGATAGAGTGACGACCTGAGTTTTCTCGTTGTAAGTCACGAGGCTTCCGCAGGCGGCCACGATATCCATGGGGTCCATTACACCAAGGTCCGGATTAAGATTTGATTGTCCGACTTTAATCATCATTGCTTCGTTGAGTTGATCAAGCGTCAGCGGGGTGAACGTGCCGGCTAGCCAAAGCAAACAACTCCGGGCGATCTGGTAGTCACTTCGTCCTCTGCGTTTGATAGCCTGAATAATCCTATCATACGTCTCGTAGAGTCCAGCTGGAAGGTTATCGAGGGCCGCCTCAATGTCGATACGTCTTTTGCAAGCCACGATTTCGTCCAGTTGACACTGAACCCAGCGAAACCTGCGTATGATACAATATAGAGTTTCCGAGGAGCAAGCGGAGATTGCTCTACTTACATGCCTTCTGCTTTTCCTAACAATTTCTCCAAAATTGTCTTTTTCAGCTCGTGGGGTAGGCGTGATAATTTCTTCTGAGTGTTGAGCTGCTCAGTAATATGCGCACATATATCTGCTTTCATCTGTTCTGCGCTGTCCTTCAGCAGCATGGTGGGAAGACCATAAAAGGCGTCTTGGATGTCTGGCTCGCTTCTACTGGTAACGAAAAGTCGTAACCGAGTGTCTTCAGCAAGGTTCACAAGATGCCCGACCAATTCGGGGTAGTCCCTGCATTCGTCCAAGGCGTCAATCACGAGGACTGGTCGACAAACCAGCGTAGACGCTTCAACAAGAAGCTTCAGTAGAAACCCCAGATCTATGGGATGCGGCTTTCCATCGCGCTGGTGCTTCCAGAGCTTTCGCAGAGAATCAAGGTCCCGTTCTGTGTTTGATTCTTGCTGCTCGCCTATCTTTGTGATCCAGTCGTCTTTAGATTGTTGAAGCAGCTGAACAACCAAGGAGCGCAATACTGCAGCCGCGTTTGTCGTCCTGTCGTCTCGGAAATTGCAATAGAAGAAGGCGAGCGTCTGTGGCTTTGCTTGATTGCTACCCTGGAATTCGTCTACGACGGCTGAGCTGAAATATAACAAGTCCATGTAGGCTCTGAAAGTTCTCCAGACGAGTCTAAACTTACGCAAGGATAGTCTTTCCGTGACCAGCTGTTGCGAGTATCAGCGACCTGCAAGCAATGGCAAATGATAAACCTAACCCTGGCCATTCAACCATAGGAATGCGCGATCCGAGTTGTTCCAAGCTACAAACTGATCGTTTTGGAAAATCCAACGACCGGTCCCGGGGTTGCGCTGGCCATGGGAGGTGGCATGTTTTTCTTCACAAGACACAGGGTTCATCCATTCAAGTAACTCTCGACGTTCCTTGGCTATGCATGTTTGAACGGATTGAGGAGGAAACCGACAGTCAGCGACTCACCTTGTTCGCGCACCTTTTGTGCAGCAGAATGTTCCTGGAGTATCCAATTGACTTGCTGGATTTCATGCTTGACTTCCTTGAGCGTGTTCCTTGCGATAGCATTAGTATTAGCGATCATCACAAGTAGGTAAGATCACCATGTGTCAATTGCTAACATTTTCGTAATCTCGCCACAGTAGTTTTTCAATCTATCGATGATCGCGCCTGCTTCCTTTTCTTTGAATGGCCACGTCAATCTGGAAATCGTCTTCATTTTCCCGACCTGTTCGTTTGGCAGAATGCTCTTTAGTTCCACCAGTAATTTTGCGACCGGTCCGTCTGTAGCCATCAGGGTTGAAAGTGCATGGCTGAGATTGGGTGGAAGAGAGTCGTCCCTCTCGATCGCCATGACTGTAGTGAGGACGCCACCAACTGCACTGAGCTCATTGAGCAAATCTTGACAGGACGAGTCGGCGTTGCAGACGGAAGCAACATATCCATACAAGAGAGCTGAAGCTTGGGCTATTGTTTGAACGAGCTGAAGAATAGTGAGACCGCTGGTGATGGGATCCATCTAAGCAGTGGAAAACCACCACGGTGACTTTAAATTAAGGAAAGGCGCCCCGGGCCGGTAGTCCATTGTTGATGCATTGCGAGGACCCATCGATGATCGATAAGAGGGACTACATAGATAAATGAGTATAATGCGATATGATTGAGTTGCAGGAATAGAAACTTTCACCCAAGAATAGCTTGAGATCATCAACATGAAGCTAGGAAGCACTCCATGACACACCCTTGATTTGCGAACTTAGGAGTACCATGAGCCCCTTCCTGGATGTCCGACTTAAAAGAGCTCAGGCGCCTTTCTGAAGGGTTAAACACGAACCCACTAGCATTACGGTCCTCCAATTCCTGACGCCCAGAAGGGTATATCAAATTCGGGCCTTCTCCAACTACGCCCCACACCCTTGCCCATCCGCTTCCAAGATTTAACACATCCCACCTCTCATTCACCTCACGCCCTGGCTTGCACCCCTTTGATTAATGATCCCGGGCCCTGTGTCGGCTGACGCATCTAAATACTGCGCAAAGGGATCATGGAGGTGGGCCGAGAAGAGCAAGAGCAGACCCTATTCTGCAAACCACTGTTCTGACGAGTCACCCGTCCATTGTGTCAGAGTAGTACATCGTCAAAAGAACACCGCAATCGCTTTCTCCCGCAAATTTCCAAACAGGTAAAGCGGATATAGCGCCAGTGATTCGGTCTATCTGGGCAGTGAAAACGCTACCCTGGCAGCGCCGCATTAGATCGAGGGCAGGCGCCCATTGGCCTATTTGTAACTCTGAGACCCTGCATTGGCGTTTATTGTAGATGATTGATAAAACTGATATGAAACAGATGGGCAGGAATCAGGAACGATAGTGAAAATATTTCCCAAGAGCCAGGTCATTGGGCGTATCTGGATTCTATTGTAATGGAAGAACATCAATGGCAGCACGAGGTCAAAAGTGCGCGGCGTAACTACTTACTGATAATCGCCAAGGTTCTGCAAAGTCACGAACTCAGGCTCACCTCAAAAGTCGAACTGTGTCTTCTGCAAACTGATCCCCTCACGACCGATCTGCAACTTGTGTCAACCACAGAGGACAAAGTGGTAGGCAGTGATCTTGAAGTAGGATGAGAAGACTAAAACGATTGACTCGGTTGAGTGCAAAACACTGGAGTCTTCAAAGGCTCCTACTAGTCGCGTCATGAGCAACCTGACTGAGGAGGTTGACGACGATCAAAAAATCACTCCCTCCAGAACGTCGACAGTCGATCGCGAGTACCACCGAAATAACCCTTTTGCATGACTCTGGGTACAACTGGACTCGCTGGCGTATTGGACTCGCGATACGTTCAACGCAACAAAAGGAACAGTGAAACAAACACATTGAACCTAGGGTTAGGGTTATAATTTAGGAGGATCCTGGCAAAAAGTGCTGATTGACGCGTCCACGCGACTTCGGACGCGTTCTTGTTCTTCTCAATACTTACACCACTATCCGACTATCTCAAAAAATGACTGACGTTGAGGGCTCGCCAGCCCCACGACGCTCTCAGCGTGATAAAAAACAAGTAAAACCCTATGCCTCAGGTCCGTGCCCCTTCATCTTCCTCGTTGGTACCGTTGATTCGAGATACACGAATAGGAAGTCAAAGTCCGAACAAGCGCAAACGCAATGCGGAGGAGGACGACCAGGTAGACGAACAGGAAATGGGTGACGCTGAGGTTGAAGCAGACGATGAGGATGATGCTGACGGAGTTGACGACGACGACGACGACGACGAACCAGATACCCGCCCTGCCAAACGGAAGGGAAAGGCCACTGCGTCACGTAAAGCAAAGGCGAAATCTAAGGGTCCTCCTCCTCCAAAGAAACCACGCATGGCGAAGAATACTGTGCTGAAGCCTCAGAAAACCCCTAAACCTGCCAAACGTAAAGTTAGAGCCAACGGAGACTTCGATGCAGACAAGCTGGCGACCGAGACCAAGATCTCTGCAGACAATCCTCTTTTCAGTGCGTCGGAACCCACTACCTTGTATCTACCTTGTTCATTTTTTGTTGTAGACGCTATCATGAATCCGTCCGCGGCACTGCAGTCTACCGCAGAGGACTTTTTGGACTCGTTAGCCCAGACTCCGGGTTCCGCTCAAGCAGAGCTTATCAATTGTATTCTACGAGCATGTGGGTGCAATGACTCAGTGGATGCAGATGAAGTTCTAGACTATGACGGTGTTGTCGACTCGCTTGATAACTTTACTGAGGGACTGAAACAGGTACGAGCAAGACACTTTGAATCATAAGCTATTGCTCACATTACCTAGGAAAATTCACCAATATACCCCTTGACATCCAAGTTGCCAATTTTCAAGCGTTTCCGAGTGTCCTTGAGTGAGCTGATCTCACGCCTGGTTTTAAGTGCAGCTGACGTCGGAGCGCTGTACACGAGTGATATGGTAACTACATTGCAGACCTGGGTCGTTGCGATGAGCAGTTCACAGATTCGAGCGTTCCGGCATACAGCAACGGCAGTTGCATTGGAGGTGGAGACTGCACTGTGTCAAGTAGCAGCAGCAGTTGAGAAAGAGGCGGAGATTGTTGGGCGACAGCGCGAAGGAGAACGGAAGAGACGCGCAGCAAATAAAGCGCAAAATGTGAGGGAGAAGGATCTGGATGGCAAGGCGGCGGAGGTGAGAAAACGTCGTGCTGCCCTCGCAGAGTATCTGAAGGAGATCGTGGATGGGTAAGTGTCTTATTTACTCTATTTACTCTAAATCCTTTCACTCATGCCTTCTCCCCAGTGTCTTCGTGCACAGGTACCGCGATCTTGACCCGCACATCCGCGCTGAGTGTGTGCGTGCAATGGGCCATTGGTTTACACACTACCCTGCCCATTTCCTTGACGCGTCCTACCTACGTTATGTTGGATGGGTTCTTTCCGATAGTGCCACGCCCGTCCGCCTCGAAGCTGTCCGTGCTTTATCAGCAGTCTACGCACAGGCCGAATACATCAGTGGCCTCATGAATTTCACCGCGCGCTTCAAGCCCCGCCTTCTCGAGATGGCAGCGCATGATACAGAGCTCGCCGTGCGCACCGCTGTACTTGGCGTCCTAGGTGCAGTCGACCAGCACGGCTTGCTGGAAGATGAGGAACGAGAACAGATGTGTCAGCTCGTGTTCGATGGCGAGGTGCGCGTGAGGAGGGCGGTGGCAGGTTTTGTTGGGGGTCTCTGGAACGAACTTGTTGAGGAGCGGCTGGCGGGACGCAAGGTGGGCGAGAAAGGAAAGGAACGAGCGGGCGCCAAGGCGCTGGCAATGTTGCTTGTGCGTTGGGATCGCGAGCGTGTGGAGGAAGAGGATGGAAGCCAGGACGGTTCGCAGAGAGGAGTGGCTATGAGTACAGACATTAAGGGGCGTACGGCGCTTGCTGTGGAGGCTCTGTGGGATGATGTAGATTCTGCGAGCGGGTGGGAGGGGCTTCTTGAGATGCTATTGCTCGATCACTCTGCCGGAGGGGGCGAGGAGGATTTGGATGCCGCAGACGACTCCATCGCTGCTTCTGCGAAAAATACCGTAGACGAGGCGTGGCGTCTGACTGAGACAGAGGAAAGTGTGTTGCTAGAGGTGCTCATTGCGTCACTCCAAAGAGCAAAAGCTCTCGCTGGCACTGCGAAAAAGGTGAGTGCCACTGGTTATCGAGTATGACTTGAAGGCTAAGATTCATTGGTTGCAGGGCGAGGACGAGACGCTGATATCAGATCTTACTCGTGCACTGATTAAGGGTCTACCGAGGTTATTCATCAAGTACCAGACGGACGCCAACCGGATTGCAAATGTGTTGCTAATCCCACCCTTAATGAACATAGAACTATATCTGGAGATGCGGATGATGACTGTGAGTTGTGTTTGACACCTTTGATCCATTTTTGTTCGGTTATCTAGTCTCTCGAATATTTCCTCTTCTCGTTCTCTGACACTCTTCTTACTTCTTTGCCTACTCGGCGATACTCACGTGTGATCAATAGGCCTACGCCAATCTCTGGGACGACATCACTAAGCAATTTCTCTCCCACTCCGCCCAAACGGTGCTCGCTTCTGCTGTCGCCTGCATCATGCACCTTCTCTCTTGTCCCTCGCTCAGCAACACCAACAGCACAAAAATCCTGGAACTCGAGGACGAGCTTGCAGCGCAGCTCCGTGACGCTGTTGGCGGACGCGAGGAGATCGAGGTAGCCGGATTTAATGAGGACGAGGTGCTTGCGCTAGGTGCTGTGTGCGCGCGAGTGTGTGCACTAATAGGGATGAGAGATATGTGCGGATGGATGGAAGAGAGCGAGGGCGGGAAGCAGAGTTGTGTGTGGGATATTATTGCTGCACTCGTAGAGCGGGGACGGTTGGGGTATAGGGAAGAAGAGAGGGTGTGTTTTATTTTGTGTGTTTTGTCAGTGTGGCTAATTGGAATGGTGTAGATGATCGAGCAGGGACTGCAGGTTCTCGGCCTACATATCATGTGGAAGACACGGAGCTTGCCCGACGCTAAGGAGGCGACACTAGAAGATGAGAAGTATATGGAAACTTTGCGTGAGCAACGGGACTCTCTGCTCGAGAAGTTGGTAGAATACGCAGTTGGCACGCAGTCGAATACTGCCGAAGCTGTTAAACGTGCGGTATGTCTCTTCCACTAGTTTTCCGATCCGGGAGATATTGACACCTTTCTAGGCCTTCCAGAATCTTATAACATTACACATTCTTTTCTGCGCGGAACAGACAACGACACCAGATGGACGTGTGCTACCGACTGCTGCATTGCCACTTGAGCTTGATGACGAGGTGCAGTATCGCTGTGCAGGATTCATCCAAGCTGCGATCGAGCAGTACGCCGAGCTTTTCGAAGAGGGACAGGCGCCTGCGCAAGAAGAGGCAAGTGAAAGCGGAGAGAGCTCAGGCGAGGAGAATGTGCCTGCGAAGGGCAAGAAGGGTAAAACCAAAGCTAAGTCGCCTGCCATTAAAGGTTAGTCTTTGTGTCAGGTACTTTCGTCGATCGCTGAGATTTTCGGTCATGACATGTAGAGCAGCCACTGACACGCACCCGTCTCGAACAAGAGTACGTGTTCATGGGAACGATTTCCACGTTCCTAAGGGCTATTCGCGCAGGCGCTGTGCATGTGAGACATAGCGCTGTGCTACTCGCACATTATGGACGGCTTGGACCTGCGTTTGATCTTTGCACGAAGGTAATCATCGATTCTCTGCGCGAAGAAGGGATGTACCGGGAGAATGGCAATATTGTGGTTGATGTTGTCACTCAAGCACTGAAGGAGGTATGTCTTATGCGTGTTCTTTGCAGACGGTCGCCAAACAATACTTCATTCAGTCATTTACACTTGTCCTTGACTCTGTTGTACGCGGGGAAGACCATGTGGTTGCTCTCGCCAAGCAGCTCGGGCAGAGCTTCATGATCCGAGGTGCACAGCTCTCGATTATCAAGAAGCTTGACAGCCAATACATCGTGCAAACACATACGAACCTCCTTACTTGGATTGTGAAGCGCATTGGCACATACGAGGCTGCCAAGAATAAAAAGGGGCGCAAAACGGCTATCTTGTTCTTCAGGGTCTTGCAACCTCTTCTGGCTGCTGTCGATAGCCGAGACGCCTTAAAGATGTAGGTTGCAAGTGCTTCGAAAGGAAGAGGGATTAACTGACAAAATGGCTTAGCAAAGCTCACAGTGGATCAAGTTCTTGCTCAGGCTAAGATCGAGGTTCCGCCATCATCCAAAATTTGGGAACCCCAGCGAGCGTACGAGAAGAAGTTGTCTTCGATTATGGCAAAGGATAAAGGTACGTACTACGTGCTTGAAATAGGCTTTCCGACTTATCCCCTCTACCAGGTGGTGCAAAAGGTAGAAAGGCTAAAGGCGCAAAGAGTGCAGCAATGGTCACTAGCGACGAATCAGAAAGTGAACCAGAACCTCAACCAGCTGAAGAAGAACCTCCTGCCCCAAAACCACGCCCGAAACCGCGTCCTCTACGCCGCCAGCGGTCTCCTACCTCGTCTTTGTCGGAGCTTGAAACAAGCGACCCAGAGGCTGGGGTTCAGGAAGAAGCCAATGAAAAACAAAAACCCGAAGCTAAGCCGGAGGTCCAGGCGGAGCACGAGCACGAGCACGAGCAAGAGCAAGAGCAAGCCACACCGAGGAATCATTCTCGTCCCCAAGCAACGTATGGCAGGTCACCGACAAAGACACCACCTGTCCCTCCTGTATCTAATGGTATCACCCCTCCACCTACACGAAAACGGCAGAGGACAGATGAGGATGATGAGGATGCTGGAGAGAAGAGTGGAGTTGAAACTATGGAAGCTAACAGTGACGCTGATACCCCCGGAGATGAAGCCCCTCGAGAACAGAGCCCGTTGACTGAAATCATTTTCAGGAGAAAACGTGCTCGTCATTAGTACGAGCCAGGATTTTTTATACTTATTTGTGACTTGTCAGGCATGGCTTTATCTTGCTATTTACTGTTATACTGTAGGTAGGGTTAGAGACCAAAATGTAGCCGATTACTATCAACTGGTCTCATAAGAATCTGCTGAATCTTCTCTTGTCTCAAAATCGACCATTTGCAAGTGCTTGCAAGCATCACTTCAAGTTCTCCTTTGCAATATCCTCTCGTGACTTCCTCTCGCGGGCAAGCGACGAGCCCCCGAGACAGCACCGGTATTATCCCAACTTTTGTGCATTCCTGTCAATCAGACCTGTCACTACAAATCTGATAGGCGACCGCCGACCAGGCTGGTTTATTCAGGGTCCGAACGTTACGAATCCAATCTTCCCTCGTCGACGGGATATTCTTGAACTGTATGAATGCCAACACTCGCCTATGCTAGCCTCGTGTTCAGCATCTTGGCCGCTTTCGGCTGGTAAAGCAGTGGCTCAATGCTTCTAAGGCGACTCGCGGACGAGGGTCTTTGGAGGAACGCGACGTGCACGAGCAGAGGAAACGAGATGGGCTGGAGCACTTTCATCTCCAGACCGTCTTCAATGCACGTACTCGTGCTCCTCCAGATCTCACTACTCCCATCTGACTTGTCCCTCAATGCCAACATGTGGACTCAGTAAACGGCAACATCCAGCATCATCATCTGCACCACCACGTTCGGTATCCTCTTCTACGCAAGTAATCCTCGTCAACATCTGGACAATTCTTTCCAGACACCAGGAGCCAAGCTAATAAGAGTTATCTTCAGAAAAGTCCACCCGGACAGATCGCCTTTGACTCCTGATGGCGCATTCAATAAAATGTCTGTCATACATTGAATACTAGAAATACTTATCAACAAACCCGGAAGTTGTCCAGGCTGCAACTGGGATGGTACCTCTCGTGCAATGGCCGCGAGATCTTCATCTACGACTCGGATATAATAATTTCAAGACTTATCGGGACAAGGAAGAGGTGTTTGTGAAGTGTGGCAAGGCCATGGCCGGCGCCCATAGTTGCTTGAAATCCATTAAGATCTTTGTTTGAAAGGTACTGTAATCATCCTCCATCCGGCCGACGACTTGCATAGCTAATCTTTCGGGTATCTGAATTCAAGTTCGCTCGCCCAGAGTAACGTGCAGCGCCCATTTTACAACTGTCATAGCATTGGATTGGACATAGCGCATATCGTAGCATAAAAATGATGCAGGAATTACAGTTTTTGCTGAGTGAATGCTCAACCGAAGCCAAAATCCGACGACGCGTGGTGGAATTGAAATGCAGAAAGCGCTGCACTTGCAACTCAAGGGGAAAGGGAGACGAGATATAAAAAGATGCGAGTATTGCGAAACGATGATTGAGTGAGCGCTCCTGTCCTCCTTTTCTATCATGACAGTAGTCCATCGGCCCTCCAGCCGAAGGAGAGAATGCCTCTCGAGTGTGTTTATTTTTCGGGGTTGGGGTTCCTGGAAGTAAGATCGGTTCATTAGTACTTCGAAATACCAACAAAGAATATGGGCGTGTGAAGGATCGGCTCATCGATATCATCAAGGACTCAGTACTCACATTCTCCGCTTGCCTCCAGGGAGCGTCGTTACGTTCACGAATCTGTCAGGCCAGTTAGCTTGAACTACAGAAGGGTTAAAATTATACATACCTGCGGTTGTACAAGATGCGCTTCTTAGCACGGCCCTTTGGCGTTTTCTTCTTCTCCTGCTTATCAACCTTTGGTGTTTGCGACTTAACCTTACCGGCACGCGCGAGAGATCCGTGAACTGTTCATGATGCAACGGTCAACATGTGCGGATTGCGAGCGCGAGCAGCCTTACCTTTACCCATGGTGCTTGACGATGGCGGACTTCGACACTACATGCACGTGAGTAACCAATTTAGTGCTGTATAGTTTAGAGAGATAAGGTTCCGGCAAATGCCGAGGATAGAACGCCACCACTGCTCTCCATCTGATGAATATTCAGAAGTGCAACTGAATTAATCGTAAATTATTATAAGTACAACGCACACCATGTACCACGCATGTCGGTCGTTAGTAAATAGTCCATGTATAATTCCAAGTCCGTATCAAGGTAGATAAATATCTATGCATCAGTTCATCATTATGCCAAGCTGCGCCAACATAATTTGTCGCTATCAAGACAGAAGGCAAGGGGTATCGATGTTCCATAAAGTGTTTCACAGGCACACGTCGTCATAGAGCACACTATGTATGGCTCTATTTTCTCGAGCGCGAGGTCGTATGATAATCACGTCGGACATTGGTCTCGAGCTAAGCGGCACACATCTGGGACCAAGCAACCCAGACATGGAGCGTGGCCTAGAAGATGCCTCGCTAGAAGTCTCTTGAGGAGCCAGGCCCAACATCTCGTACAACTCTCTCTGAGCTTGCGCCAAGGCTCGAGCACCAGAAAATGACGTGTTCGAAGTGGATCCTATATTGATAAATGTCGTCAGATACAGAACTATTAGTATAAATGGAACGTTAACTTGCCTAGAGAGCTACGACCAGACGTGTTTGACGGGACAATGCCACGCGGTGCGTATAAAGGTAGCGGCGGCACCGGAGGGATGTCGTCTGAGGTGGCAGACATCGACATCACCAGGCTTGTGCGCGTACCTGAGCTACTGACAGAAGAACGCTGACTTTGACTTTTGCTGATAGAGCGCAAGCCTGCTTTAGACAGACGTATGCTCGACTTTCGAAAGGCCGAAACTTGCGCAGATCGCCTACTTGACGGCCTTAACGCTGCCGTTTCTTCAACTTGCTCTTTGCGGCTCTCTAGAACCTGATCCGAAAGATTATCAAAATCTTGGGCGACATCCTCCGCTTGTTTCCATGCCTCATCTCTTTCAGCCTCCATTGAGTGCATTTGTTCTCGAAGTTTCTGGGATTCGGAGACCTGATTAAGGAAGACCGAGTTGACCTTCCTCAAAGCTATGGCAAGTGCGCTGGCAGAGTGTACAACGTGTAAACTTTTCAGTTGACCTAGCTGCTCGACAGTAGTATGGAGCTCGTCAGTGAGCCGGTCAAGAGTGCTGGAGACTTCAGAAAGCTCTTCCACGGTGCGTGCAGCAGTCATAGAATCGCACATGTCTGGACCATCCAGATGTCCAGCGAGGGTGCCCATAAGCTGCCACCGCTTGCGCACGAGCATCTTGTACCTCATTTTAACGTCGGTGTGGTGCATCTCAAGGCGATGGACTTCCTCAGGAATGTCTACATCTAACGTCTCTGTCCTGAGAAGACGTATTGATGAGGCTTCCGCAGACTGCTTGATGGCTCTTGAGACAATCGTTTGAAGCTCATGCCGCGTAAGCGTCCACTGAGCCGCCTCCAAGGTCATCCCTCGCCACCTCGGGGGTGGTGTCTGGAATTTCGGCGCCGGTGTCGAAGCAGCAGCAGTCAGTTTGCGCCATGCGTAGCCTGATCCGGAACCATGAGCATAGCCACTGCCCACAGATGACACAGATCCGCCACGCTCCCTGATCCAGGGTACAAATGACCCAAGCGGTTGACCAGGACCGCTAGGTTTGCGTGGACCGATTGGCAGTGGTGGTCGAGCCCTAGTTCGACTCCTGATGTTGGAAGGCGGGCTAGGGGTAGCAGAAATGGACGGTGGACGGACGAAAAAATTCATTTCCGAGTTGGTCTCCTGCAACGATGCACCGCCACTAGTACTTGTTGCCAGAGACATATCATTCTCATTTGAAATCGCACTGTGATATGAGGGAGGAGCTACGAATGAAGGCGTCAACAATGGTGATGAATTGACAGATGATGGTGGCAACGGACTCCTTGGAGGAGTAGGGGGAGGGGGCGGCGAAACTGAGGGTAAAAATGAGGTACCAGCGACATGAAAATCAGATTCAGGGCGTTGCGATAAAGGATCGGAAGCTGAGGATATGCCCTTTGAAAATGCCGCTTGCGGCTGGGGGCTGAGGAACGGAGGGCAGTTCGGTGATAATACGGCAGGGCTGGATAAATTAGTGCTGGAAGGTTGAAGATTAAGACCGAATGATGATAAGTTAGTGCCTGGTGAATTGGATGGCGAGGTCAATGAGGATATGCTCCCAGAGCGGGTATATGGAAGGGAGGGTGATGCATGTTTGAATTCTGGGAGGGGCACAGACGTTGAGGACAACGAAGGCTTCTCGACCAGAGTGTGTGATTGTGTTGTAGATGTGAGTAAATTCGGGGAAATGATCGAAGGGATTGATAATGCAAAATTGGATACAAGCGCTTGCAAAACTTCGTCCTCTTGCAGCCTATCGCTGCCTGTGGATACACGATGGACTGGAGAACGCATAACGGGGTCAACAGGGGATGATTGTAGCTGTATTGCGACTTCAATATTCTGGTCAGTGGTTTGGGTCTTCTGCCCTGTAAGGGAGGACGCTGGAGCGGGTGCAGCATCCGAAGTGATCTCTGGGGGGACAGGTTCCGACGAAGGTGTCGACGATGACGCAGTAGACACCGGCCTGCAAAGGTTAAGAAAACTATTATCTCCCACTGAACCCTCTTCTCGTAGTGCAACACTCAGTGTCATCGCCCGAGACAACGCGCCTGTGCCAGCGAAAACTTGTGGTACAGGATGGGTCGCCGATCTAGGCGCCTGAAGGCGTCCAGGACGCTGGAGTGCTGCTATGGGCACAGTAAAGTTAGGCGAGAATAATGGAGTGAAGATGTTTGGAGTCTCGGGGAAGGTCTGTTCCCCAGTGGAAGCGCTCGAGGAGGGGTAAGTCGATGAACTCTGCGAACCGGGGCTCACGTTGATAGCGTAATCTAGGAGGTCATACTCCTGGCTGGCAGTCAAGCGTCCAAGAGCGCGTTCTGCGCGCTGACTTTGTGCAAAGATCCCTGTACCGGAAAGTGGGCTAGTATTGGGAATGTCCGACTCTGCAAAGGCTGTCAATGGCATCTCGACATGGCCAGCAGGAACTGCAGAAGTAGGTACCAGAGGGAACTGGGATAGTGCTGAGGGACACTGCGCGATAGAAGAGGCAATCAATGCAGGGGTGATTGGTGTTTGTGGGACGAGGATTGAACGAGGGCGTTCGCCGATGGGAAGCCTGATCTGTTTTTTATTGCGTTGAAAAATGCTGATCGGTCGTCCATCTGACGTCTTGAAACCTAAAGAACGTTGAATGGCAACGGAAAAAAAAACACGGAGACGCTTACTTCTCCCACTCCTCAACGATGGCGTTACTCCCTGTGCTCTTACTCTGCGCTTCCGAAGGCTAACATCACTGGATTTCGTCTGCAGAGCATTGGCATCAGAACTAATGGATGCAACAGGCTGTGACGGCTCAGGATCAACAAAGTGATATCCATCCAAACCATCTGTTGGACTAGAAGGGATAAATTCTGATGATTGGGCTGAAGCGCTTGATACGCCTGTTCCCGTTTGATGAAGTGATGGGTATGATGAAGCTGTCGCGGGTGTGTGAGAAGCAGTGTTTGGAACGTCCGAATCAGTCTCATCCATCCTTGCGAGCATACTGCTTGCAGCTATAGAGCTACCACTTTTCATTGGCTGTGCATCGCGAATTGACTCTGGCGACATTGGTGTTGTCGGCACGGGCGAAGGAACCTCTGATATTCGAGAAATGCGTCTAGATAACCCTGAATGCATGATGATATCAGGAGACACATAGTAAGCTCCAAAGGGTAGGGACGCCGTGGTAGATGCGCTGGTATTTGGAGACTTTTGTTCTTTATCTTGGATGGCAGACTTTCTCGCCTGATCCAGTAGGAGTACTCCTGAGCCTGGAGGCAGGAGAGGCACATGGGATACAGTTGAGTCACGACTCGAGTCATGTGCAAGCGCGACCTCCATGAATAGATGGTCGTAACCGGGAAGAGTGGCAGAATCTTGACGCGTCATGCCACTGCGGTATCGCGATCCCCGATCACTCGACGACAAAATGAACGAGTTTCCGATAAGGGCACGAGCAAGTGTGGTACCGGATATAGCGGACATATTGTCCGAATCCATGGGGGATGGAGGGGAGGTATTCGAAACCGGCTGTTGATTCGTCCCCAAAGATTCGACACCCACTGTTGACCGCCTAGTCGGAGCTTCGGTAGGAGCAGTTTCAACTTCTGGTATGAAAATGGGGGCAGGGATCGACTTCTTCGAAGCGGAAGGTGCCTAAGAGTATAATCAGCTCATATGTTTCTCTCTGGAACTCTGTCGAAGTGAAGCGGAACGTAATTTCCTGCCGCAACGACCGACAAGCAGAAAACCAGTGTCAAAAGACGTACCATGCGATCAGATGGCTGCCGAGAGTGAGATATATTGGCGGTGACGGCCTCCTAGTGTCATAGTGAGATTTTGGAATTGGCGAACGTGTTCAAGACGCACTTGGAATGTACTAGAACCCGGACTTGAATACTCCTTCACAGTATCCAGGCCGGCAGTTTCAGCTATCGGTGATTCTTGCAGTGGGTCCATAGGAAGGCACCATGTAGAACCATGGGAACCAAGCCCTCCGTTCAGTAGCTCCTGCGGAAACCAGTTGTCCAGAGGCTCTGGATTGTAGTCCAACTGGACCAAAGATCCAACATTTGGTCGGGTGGGAGAAACGGATGTAGAAGGTCTACCGATAGACGAATCTCTGTCTGAGGGAGGATCCTCTGTCGTCCTAGAATTGGGTGACTTCTCATGGATATCGAAGATCTCTTCTGGAGGAGCGGGTGGAGATGAGGTAGGCGACTGGTGCAGCGGTGGAGGAGATACTATGCCAGAAGATTTTGTCACCTTCGTCCTCCGTTTCATATTCTTTCGCATGAAATTTGTGAGGATCATCCTCCCTCGTTCTATATGGCCTCCAGGTTAGACTGCCAAGGGGTGTCGCGACCTGGTAGATATACCTAAACAAGATTAGACTCGACGAACTGTAGGAATATTGCCCACGGGTACGCGGAACCGCGATTGTCTAGATCGTGGGGACAAGAAAGATGTAGGAGGTGGAGCAAAAGAAACGCTGGTACATTTGAGTACATTCCGGCATTCATAGCAACCTTTGGCAGTTGCACATCAAAGCATCAAGGCATAAATGTTTGTCCCTATTTGTTTTGTCTGGAGATCACATTATGTCGCCTGCTTTGCATGGCCTCCTTGATCATCTAACACAGCTTGAACCCGGTGTAATCATCTATATCCCATCTGCGAGTGCGCGTAAATCGTATGACGCTAATACGCCGCACGACCCGCCCGTCTGTCCAGTCCCATCTATGACCATGAGAATTCACGGTTTTATGAGCGCCGGCGGTCAGACGCTGATTTATATGTAGCACAGGCACATTTGATAGGACGAATAGTTCCATGTCAGCTTGGCTCTCCACGCGCTGTACGCACTTCTCTTTCATCATCAAAGGCACAGTCCATATCTCCCTGTTGGTCTCTTTTATTTCCCAGGTCACTCAAGTTGAATCTACACCACCAACTGAGCCTGCATCTCACCGCCTTCAAGATCAAATTGTGGCAGTGATCGCAAACGCATACGACCCGCTACCACAGCCTTTGAAGCCCAGTACTAGCGACGCATCATCTCCTACAGCCGCATGCAGTTTTATTTTTGAATTATTATATCCGATTGGACATCGAATTTTTGCATGACATAATGCCCCGCATGTCACTCAACCTTATCCGAGTCCTGGAACGTTAACTATCTAACCGTAACGGCAGAGGATTTCGGTTTGATCCTTCAATCAAATACGGTACCAGGAGTCGCCAGCCTCAGCCTCAGTTCGGTTGTACGGCTCACCTCACCCCCGGATGCGACATCCTAGGAAGCGAATCAGGCGATAGGAACGTTATGCGAAGTATCACAGGTACACCTTATCGGGCTCTGAATCTACGGTACTCACGTGTTCAATTATAGCAGCTACTTACGATGGAAACGACGCCTGCAATCTTATGCGATAGGAATAGAATACACATACCTTTCGGAAGGGCGACGGCGTTCATAACGGCTTCTGACCAAGCAAAATAATTATTTTGGCTTCCATTATGCCCTTCAAATAAATAAGTTGTGGTGCACGACCGAAGAGATGGTATGAGCTTATGCTGATCAGAGGTATGTAAAGGAAAGAATTGTGACGATAACGACTGTGGTAAATATCAAATGATATACCAAGGATGCAAATGCAAATGCGAATATGAATGAGTGAACGACGATGCGAGGTATCCAAGTTTCCTGGACGTCCTGGCAGATGAAATGTAGACTTGTAGTTGTAAATTGCGGTGATGCGAATAAGTCCATGAAGTGAGGTGAATTAACTAAGCAATTGGAAGGAACGGGAAGCTGTCGAAGGCGTCTAAGCCCGCAACATGGTTTGAAAGCGCGAATAGCTGATGCGATCATGCAATGGCAAGCGGGTAAGCTGCTAGATATGATCCGTCAGGGATTCCATAAATAAAATACGTTATGATATCGTACATACCATAAAGATTGGCCGGATCAAGTGTTTCGAAACGGACGCAGCTTCTCCAGTACGTTTTCCATGCTAGACTGAGGGTCGAGCGTGTGATCGGTCGGCAGAGGATGTGCCATAAGTGCTCCAGATGTCACTGACGACATCGATGACGATGAGATCCGACGTAGGGCCCGAGAAGCACGCCGTTCTCCTTTCGTCTGTTGACGTTCCGCTCGGCTGGTCTCTCCCTGCTGTTCCGGGATGGCTGATAAAGATGAGGTCGTCGATGAAGCCAGCATCGGAAGACACAGAGAAGAATGCGAAGACGAGGCAGAGGCAACAATGCCAAGTTCTGGAAAGGGTGGTTCCAGGGATGCCCCAGACGGGCTAGATTGGTCCAGATAATCAAGGCCAAGTCCTCTACGAGAGCCAACAGACGCGTTTGTTGTCGGTGGACGTGCGCTCTGGGACGGAGTCTCACCACGCGTTGAATCCATGACCCACGCAGCGTCGGTTCCATTTCCATCATCCAACGTGATCAAAGAAGCTCGTGCCAGGCTCTCCGCCGCATCAATATCGTCTGCACCACCATTGTGTATGACGAGCCAGCGCAAACCCTCTATCTCTCTGACCTTTTTTCGGATCTCTCGCTCCAGCATCTGAATGGTCTTGGACATGGATGCCTTTTCGTCCTCAAATTTCTTGGTTATAGTGACGGCATATTCTTGAAGTTGAGCATACTTTCTATTCTGTAAGGCAAGCGCATTCCTGAGGTCATCCTCGGATGCGAGTAGCTGAGGATCTGCAGGGGCGTGTTTGTTTTGTGGGCTCGGTCTAGGAGCCATCCACGCCGCAAGCCTAGCCGAACTCAGCGAGGTCGCTGCCGATACAGTGTTAGCTCGCGGTCGTGGCACTATACCCGGGGAGTGAACAGTCGAGTTGAAGGAAGCATTGTCGGTAGGGGTAACTGGCAACGAGTTTATCGGTAGCCTGGGTGCAAACCGAGCTGAGAGCGGTGGCGAAGGTAGGGGGGCAGAAGGAGGAGGGCCGCTGGATAATTTCTCTGAGGAAGAGGGCGCACGCTGCAAAGGAGCGGGTCGCTTCATAGCCGATGCCTTTGGCAATGTGCTGTGATGTCTAACTCTCCTGCTACGCACACTACTGTCTGTAGCACGAGACGCATCTGTATCGCTTCCCGAAAGACTGAATGCGCGAGCACGATCGCTTTCATCTTCGGAAGGAACACCGGCGGTACCAACGCGGTCGCTCCGACGTCCACGAGATATCGAGAAGCGATGTTGAGGGCTCGTGGCTGGCAGCTTAAGGCTGCTACTAGAGTGTTTGCTTGAAGGAGTGGTTGGCTCTGTTTTAGATGATCCCTGCGAATATCGAGAAGATGACTTCTCGCTCGCCATCGAAGTGAGGCCAAAATTCGAAGGAGGGATGGGGAATTGGAGGCGAGGGGTTGATGGAGGAGTGGGACTAGCGGGTGTTAAAGGTGTAACAGAACTGGGTTCCGCACACTTTTTTGAACTGTTCGCAGCGTTGACAACAACGGGTGGCAGGGTAGAAGCTTTTTGAGCAGACTTGGTCGGTTTTGAAGGATGCTCTGGAAGTGTAAACAAATCAGAAAAATCATCCATCAGTTCGTAGTAAGGAGCGTTTTCTGTAGGGGGTTGAACAAGCGGTTTTGGTGTGGTGGATCGGCTGTTTACAGTGCTGGAGCTGTGAGATTCGAGGGAAGTAGCATGACAATCAGCTACAGAGAGGGAGAGAGTGGCGGACGAATGAGTGGGAGGGGTGTTTGTTGACTTGTACGATGAAGAGTATCGTGCCTTGAGAGTTTTGCTAGGAGATCGTAAAGGAGAGAAATGGGCGGCAAATTTGGAGCCCAATGACGGCGGCGACACGTTCAATGGAGGAAGGGTAGAAGGAAGCCTTTTGTGGGACGGAGAACCATCTACAGTTGTCAAGAGCCTACAGCGATATGCGATCAGTATTTCATATAAAAAGCAAACAATGGTTTTGGCAAAAAAGTGAATTTACAGTCAGGACTGTGACTTATACGCCTTGTTTCTATGTATAGTCGGATGTACGATGAGCAGATATATAAGCATATATGCCGACATTGTAGACCAACTCATCCCCGTTTGGCCCATCAACGAGAGATCGTTCCTTGACTGAACGACACGTTCGATCATCAACCTAAACCAGATGAAAAACTCACTCTTTGCCGGATCCCGAAGGAGAGTTGGTAGACTTTCTAGGCAAAGCTGAAGATGAAGCAAATGGTCGCTCGGTCTTCTTCCTTCCGAGGAAGGGCAGCATAGAGCGCCTAGACTTGGGCTTTTCTTCGGATGGGGTGTCTGTAAGAGCGCCAGTTTTGGGAAGCTGACGCGAACCATGCGAGCTGCGGAAGATGTCTGAGAAATCTGCCGTCCTGGTTCGTGAGCGTGGTGGAGTTGGAATGCCAGTCATGATGAGGTCGAACGAGGGCGAACGACTGTAGAAAAAAACAAGCCGGTAAACGAGAGCTTTATGCCAGGCGCGTATTTCAAAACTAAAATGCTTACAATTGCCAAGAATTTTAACCGAAATGCGGGCCCGGGACCGACAGGAGGGCGCTGATTAATTGAACGGGGATTCTGAAGGAGGAATGATGAGTGGAAGATATAGTATCAGTGAACTTCGAAAGCCGACGAGAGTGCAATTGTCATGGAGGAGAAAGCAGAAAGAAAAGCGACGGGGCGTACAACGGGAAGATGTAAAAGATTTATTTCAGCACAAGCACGGCCCTGCCAATATGGCAAAATCCCGTCCGTGCAATATATAACGTTTCTTCTGGAATCTGCGGCTTCTTCGATGTTCCTCAGTTATCGTCATTTTCGATCAGTACGTCACGAGTCACATAAAACTTTGGACTCTGAAGGCCGATTGAAACGCTCGAGATAAGAAAAAGAACAACGAAATGAAGCAGACATGTGGCATTCTCATGGGAAGAACAAAAAAAGGGAACCAAAGGGCGCTAAGGCGTCTAATTCTATAGTTACTTTTGGAGCTCAAGAAGGCTCCGCAGCAACTTCAAACAACCCCAATCCAGGGGGGCAGCTAGGCTCGTGACCAGCCTGGCCTAATACAGACGGATTGGGTTTAACCAGCAGGCATCCTCAAATTCTGGCGTGCGGCCGCCAATACTACTGATGCTAGTGAACCATACGCGCTTCCTGACTTCTTGCAACCCCATGGCGCAACAGTGGTTTGACCAACTACGAGCGATGGGCGCCGGGCTTCGAACGTGCAACCAATCACTGCATGAATAGCCTGTGAATGTGTCAGACCATCGAAGACGTTATCAAAGTCATCGCCCGGCATTGGGCAAAGATCGCACTACTCATCGACATTTGCGGATGGACGAAACCTACATATCAGAATCTCGGGACCTAGTACTAAAGTCTAGCGGCCTCCGATGCAAGTATAACCATGAGTTTAACTCTTTCTGAGCATTTTCCATTGGCGTCGCGGGTCATTCCGGACAGGTACTCATGATGTGCGATGGCACGGATAATCATGATAGTAAAGTGAAACGCGGCAGCCCACTGCCAGTGGGTACGTGTTTGTGTCGTCGCTCCAGGTGCAACTTCTATTAGCGCTGTTCGTACAAGATAATGGGCTGGGGCTCGAGGATATGAAACATACAAGAAAGCTAGTGGGGAAGTTCCTGCTGGCAGAGATCAGTTTGATGGCCGTTTGGGTCGGGGCCATTAATATTGCTCTAGAAGTTTCAGAACGATAAGTAAGGTGATCATAGCGTAGTGAGTACCCGAAAGATGCATGAGCGGCTAACTTACAAGCGGAGTTGAAAACCACACTGCACCTTCTGGAAATTACTATAGGACATAGAACGTCTGGTTCGAGAATCCGATGGGAGTACTCATGGCAACTCGACATTGAACGCATCGGCCGGTTTCATTTGGAACCTGCCAAGCACTTAGCAGTCTGCGTTACAAAAGTCAATCCAAGGAAAGCAGTACACTATACAACATGTGCAACTCGAAGGAAGAAATGTATCATATCAACCCCAGCGTAAAATTACATGTCATAAGTAAAGGATACGGTGGGTACCAATTCAATGCTATGCAGCTGCGTAACAAACACATAATATAAGTACAACCAGTAACAATCATTTCCTTCAAGACCCAGAAGAGCCTGGACCGCTGTCCCCTTGCGAAGTCTCTGGGTTCTCAATCACCTGACAAAGTTCGACATCCAAGGCCTGCACAACGCGTAGCACAGCATCAAAGTCAGCCTGTGAACATATCCCCAGACACGCCCATGCTGCCTGTTTCCACTCCAACGATTCCACAGCCTGATGCACATCTCTAGCGAGATCCAACAGCTCATTGTCCGGAACACCGTTATCCCCTCGCAGATGCTGCCTAGTCACTGTCACGAGGTCTGGCAGTACGTCAATCGAGAAGGATGTCGGTAGCTCTCTCCACATTGTCCTGACGCATAACCGCCACTTCTTTTGGACAGGGCTAAGAGGAAGAGCCTTGTCTGAGGGATCAGTAAATGCGAAGATTCCAGCAAGGTAGCATCTGAGAACCCATGGCTCGTGTTCAAGGGCTTGATTGACTAGAGAAGTGCACCGCGTGAGATGTCCATCACGGGTCAGACGTTCATGCCACTCGTCGTTCATTGCCAAGGCAAATATGAGGCGGGCATAGCAGCAGTCTCGAGTGTAGTGGAAAGAGGCATTGGGACGACTATTGTCGTGGATTGGCTGGTCATCATTTGGATATACGACAGTGAAAAGAGCGCGAGAAAGCTCATCTAGGAGTCCTGTATCCACACCCTGTGGCATCGAGCCACTTGTAATAGAAGCCAGGTCTGCTCGAGCGTCAGAAACAGCTCTCAGCGCAGCATGCCGGACGCGGTGGGGTCTGGTGGGGCCCATACAGCGGATAAGCGCCGTGATGTAGGAACGTCATTTGAAAGAGCTCCCTAGTCCGTGCATGGCACTCAGTGCGAGCAGAGCATCACCTTCTGTTTCATCGTCTCCTTTTTGACCTGCTTCACCTGCTAGGTAACCGATGAGCCAGTCAAAATCTCCACAGCTGGGTATGCGTCCGTCACCGTGGCACCAGCGCAGATCACCAAACCAAATCAAGCGCTCATCGTCCGGAAGTGAAAACCAATCGGAACGCCCATGGACAACCATCGTTCTGAGAGCGGTGCGTGCGTCAGCCTGATGCTTCTGTCGAATGTCCTCTTGTTGTGTACTCATGAACTGCAGGCAGGCGTTACGGCTGTCCATGAACGCATCGCGAATAAACCGGCTCTTGCCTCCCCAATGATCTTGGGTATGTCTGGGTTTCCAACGAAGGTATCGAGGGATTTCCAGCGACTGGCTGCAAAAATGGGCCATGGCTTTAACATACTTCACAAATGCTTCCTCCATGTCAAGACACGCCTCGAAGTTATCACGGAAGCGTGTATAGATTACGGAAGTATCGAAATCTTGCGGCCATTGCACGTGAGGTACCATCCCAGCTGCAGCCTCGAAGAATTCCAGGTTCGTGGATATGTTTAATATCCAGCGTATAGCGGACAATTTGATGGGTGTGTCATCAGGAGTCACAGTCGATGTGTCCCATGTGTTGGATATGTCCCATCTGTATGGAAGGAAATGCTCGCAGACAGCTAGAGATTTTTTGTAGATAGCTCCCACCATCTCAGATCCTGGGGTTTGGAAAGGACTGTCTGGATACAACCTTGACAAGAGGATGGTACTTGCATAGAAAAAGATACCAGACGCCATGGTGCAGATAATGACGCTAGATATCGTCTTTTGCTGGATCCACACGTTGGCGCAGAGGGACAAACCAAACAGCAGTAGCGAGATCTGGAGGAGGATGAGGAACGTCTGCAAGACGGTCTGGAGGTGAAAACGCTCTAATCCATCCAGTTTCTTCTGCCTCTGCATGCAGCGTTCCTCCAGAGACCCCTGCCCGCGAGCTGCCTTATAAGCGTTGAGCCATTGCTTTCCCATCACAGCCCCAAACGCAGCCAAGACGCTAAACGCGAGACTGGCATATGCGAGTGCTTGCATCCAGACAGTGGAAGAAGGATACCCCGTGGACGAGGAAAGATTGCTGATATCATGCACAATATTTGGGGCAGCTGCGATTTGGATTAGCTGTAGCAAGAGGACATTGGTAGTTTCGCCTGGGTTAGGCTGCATTCCGACAATGAAGGTAGAGTTGACGGCCGAGAATAAACCAGCCTTGTTCACCTGTTAGAATCTGCATAGGCAAGTATATAAATGATCGCACAAAAGTTAAGATGATGTTCATATCGCCATTCCCTCGTGAGAGGAAGGTATCATCGTACTCTTTCGAAACTTGGTCGTACATCGTCCAAAACTTTGAATCGTCTCCTTTGTCACGTTCTTGAGCTACAGGAAGCCCTTGAGCAGCGTTGAGGACCTGTTCATCGGCTTTAAACCTTTGATCCAACATAGTCAGATCTCTGATTCATTATCCCGGCGTACCAATTATCAAACAATACTTACACATCCTTAGCAGGTCCTCCCTCGATAAGCGCGGCAGGTTCCTCGCTCGCTATATGCGGCTTGATTGCATCCCTCAGGCTTGAAGCCCACATGGGTTACACATAGACTCAGTCCAGTCTAGCTCGCTACTCACTTGCTTGCTCGGATGCCAGCATCAACAGGTTGTGTGTGATAGTCTGGGGTGGACATAGAGGTGGGGGAAGGGTGGGAGATTCAGAAATAGTAGTCGTTACATATGCAGTTGTTGTACGGCAAGTGTGAATGCTGAAACGTTGACATTTGTACCGATCATAATCGTAAGGTGTCCTAAGTATGACCGGTGTACTATGAAGAAGCCAACTGCTCCGCGCATCAATCATGATTGCGCTGGAAATTACTCTCTGCTCCATCTTACGTAAGCTACAGACTTCATCTCTCAACGTCATGATACTATCGAGTTCCCTACTCCCAACAATATAATGCACCCCACATCTTACATATGGTAGGAAACAACTCACACAGCTGTACTACTTTGTTGCAATCATCATTCGTTCAAGTTTTTACGTCCAGCACCTGGGTCCGAGTTCCGATTTCTGCTGCACATAGCTAAAACCTCTGGATCATTCACAGCTTGTTATTCTGCTAGGCAACTTGGACGTTTACAACATGCATCTGGCAGGTTTTCTCTCGGACTGTACTTCATAAATTTTGCTGCGTATGGCTAACCACGAGTCGACATTGTCCACCTCATTAGTAAAGTCTCTCTCGATGTTGAGTGCATGGCATCATGTCACTGCATGCGAGACATTAATAAGTATTCTGCAAGCTTACAACGAATTATAAATACTCCATATATCATGCGTTCAAGTGCTCAAGATGTTCCTCTGCTCCAAGGTCTTCACTGCTTGAGCAGCAGTAAAGTTCGTCCAGAAGTAAGCACTTCCGACATTGCACAACGAACTATTTACATGCGGTGCCATCAATCACACTGGCCCAGTGAGAAAGTAGAGTCATGGCTCACTGTAGCTCATTCAATCTCACTGCTCAGGGCCCACTGATTTACGTAGAAAGGCTACCATGCCAGTGAGTCAATACATTCTGGATGAAATTACTCATACTCACTTCAACAAAGCGTAGGTCGAGTTTTCACTGGGGTTCATCATTCGACCCCTTTGTCACTTACTTTGCATCATGTCGCGGGTGGAGTTCGAACATTCCTCTAATTCTAATCATTACCATTTAATTACCATGCGTCCACGGCATTTGTGGGCATTCAAAATGCCTCTCCAACGCCAACGCTGCTTACTTTTATACTCATGAAAATGTATTAATGTGGGCAAAACTTGCAAGCGCTATTGCGTCAGCAAATTGGTTGCACCTGGATGGCAGGACTTCACAGTGGATGATCCCCAGAATCTGAACCTGCCTTGTATATACATATCTGCACTTGATTCATCATCGGCCACGTTGCCCCAAAAGAATGAAAGCCCAAGCAAGTATATCGTTAATAACAACATAGATAGAAAACTAGATAGGATGACTCGCATAGTAGAGGCTTCGCGAAGAAAAGTACAAGATAGCGCAGATCAGGGAAAGCCTGCTTCAGTAAGTTCATCGTCGTTCGAAGTCCTTCCCTCCCGGTTGCACTTCGCCACTGCATTTCATCTTGAACGACATTCGTGATAAGCTCGGCCGATCCAGGATATACTACGATACTCCCGAAAGAGGAACAATAACTTTCCGGATGCTAGGGTGAGCATGCCACGCTGAGAGCTGTCTCTCTCACAGCTTTGCTGTACCTCGATGGAATTCTAGGTCAGAAACACTACGCATGCACCGAAAGGGATAAGGTCAATTCCGTGTGGTGGACTAGCGCGGCTGTTGGCAAGTCGAAAGGTGAGGAGTTCCATGTCAACTTGAAGACCTAGCTGCACGCAACCCTAAAAATGCGATCACGACCTGCAGTTGTCACACACGTCGACCCCACGCATAGCTTCAAAGATACGTCGTTTTAGCACATGGTGGGAAAACGATATGAACTCGAATTTCAAAGACTTCACAGGGCAATTCAAGATAGCTAACAGTACTTACAAGACAGCACAATCAAGCGCTTGAAGAGGCGCAGTATATTACAACTCTCGAGCCATGCAGAAACACGGCGTATCTGCCTTCTACACCGTGACTAGTGTCAGCGGAACCGATCCATGAGAAAGTTGGAACGACATACCATAAACGGCGAGTTCGTGAAACACCCTTCAGAGATCCTAGCACCTTCTGGACCTCTGATCAAGATAGAGTAACCTCCATCCAGAGTGGTGTAACGTCTATGCAGGGCAGCGGACGCGGCTTGGGCGTTTGCCGCATCTGGATTCCGCAAGAGTGCTTGACCCGCTTGCTCTCGAGTCAACACCCTGACTGGGATCTGGGTGCCGGAAGGCACGACCATGCGGTATATCGCGAGCCGACGATTGTCGATGGAAAGGGTTCCGTTTGCGCCTGAATCGAAGACGCGGATGGGATCAGGGAAATGCTCTCTCATGTAGGCAAGGGCGCCTCGTGGATCATTCAGCGCAGCGTTGACCACAGCTCGAATCTCGACTTGGCTCTGAAGGGTGATATTGTATACACAACTGCTGATGCTATCCTGTGTCCAGCCGATTGCCCCCACAGGCACGGTGCTGACTGGAATCGGTCTAGTATCGTCGCTGGCAACTTCACTGTACAAAATAGCAGTGATTGCTACTGAGATAGCCTGTATTCCAATGTCAGCTGTGAGAATAGACGATTAGATGTCCGTAACTCCGTACTATGAATCCACCCCAGACCAACGCCATGTTGAAGGTGCAATGGGACAAACTATGATGGGGTGAAAGGCATTCCTCTTTTATACCCAGGTTCTAGGAAGCATCATGCACATCACCGAATTCACTGTGAATCGTTCAATACAGATTACACCTATCAGCTTATCTGGGATTATCGTAACTCGATTCTTTTTGTGATGTCTGCATGCACCAAAGATGCCGTTATCAATCCTTCATCGGTAACAAGTATTGGGATCTCTAGGAGGGGAAAGACGAATTGAGAAAGTGCAGAGGAGTAAAGTTATTATTGTACCAGAGATGTGATCACCTTCAAGTTCTTTGAGATTCATAGATAAGTTAAATGAACTACAGGATCGGAGCTCGAGACCGAAAGATAAATATGTGCGAAGGGGGGAGAAGAAGTGTAAGCATGCATTATCATTTTGAATTTTGAGCGTCAAGTGACAGCTGCATTGTCGAGATGGGGAGATTCGAGGTCCGTTCGTAGTGGTATTGACATCGTATCGAGCGCAGAAGGTACGAATAAACTTCTGCAAGACTTTGGACAAATTGAGGAGTATTTCAAGCTGCTGGTTCGTGGCTCTCTTTCGCCGTGACAGAGGGTCCTGCGGACCGCGCTCACTCCCCTGCCAGACTCGAAAAAGGCAGTGTGACACCGACAGTGCACAAACTCGAGAACACTCGGATCTGGCATTTGATGATGTTGGTTGGTTGGCGCTTTACCAGGGCAGTGACAGCTGGTCTGGCAGCCAGGACCGAAAGAGCCGTCTTCTGGCCGCTGGCTAGATGTTCTTAGGGTTTAAGGCCTAGACATAAGCTCGTGTCTGCATTTGAGTCTTTCCCCCATATTGGGTATACTTCTCCGTAGATAGGTCATTGGTCCACTGACATGTAGAAATGTGAAGCTAGTAGACGAGTCTCAGCGTTAATGAAAGCACCGCTATGCATTGACAGTACCTAGTAGACGAGTCTAAAGACAAATAATCGTAAGAGACAACGAGCGTGCAGACAAACACAATACATACCTCAGCGTTAATGAAAGAACCGCTGAGGTGTAAACAACCGTAGACAATGATATGATATAGTATGTCCGAGATAATAACAAGCGAAAACAAACATTGACGAGTTTCAACATGATCATGAGTAAAGTTTTGAATTTTGAATTTTTATATTTCGCCATCTAAAATCACAGGGTGTGCAATCACATGCACAGATTATGTAGTCCTAATTTATTAGGCTTAAGAAGGAGCGTGCCTATGTAGAACTAGAAGTACAAGCAGTAGGGGCAGCGGCCAAGCCCTCTGATGAGAGCCTTTCGCAAGGTTCGAAACTGCTTTACTAACGTCCCTCTGCTCAACCTCACTGCACCCTATCCTAGGAGACGGTGGACAGGAGTGCTAAGTACAGGATGCGGTCGGCCTAGTATGCTCAGATGACCGTATCTAGTAATGATTAAGTATCGCCTACCATTAGGCTCGTGACCAGCTTATATAACCATGGACAAGTTTAACATCTCAGACGTAGTAAAGACCAGTTACCAGTCTAGTCCACCATATTATCATTCGTCCAGTCATTTCTATTCCTGATGTTCTCAGATGAGCTCGAGACGTTCCGTCGACTAGGATTCCGACACGTGTGTCCTAGCATTTTCAATCACTCTGCAGAATACTGACTTTTCTTTTGTTTCATTTGTGCCGACGTGTCCTTGACGTGACCCCATATGCTTCTATCATTCTCTATTCCTTCAGTTTCTGCTCCAAATTCTCAACTTCGCCTCTGTCATTGCATCTGGCCTCATGCTATGGAAAGGCCTTGGCCTGATTCTGAACACAGAATCTCCAATCGTCGTTGTCCTCAGGTGTGTATCATCCTCGCTCAATCACGTATTCAACCTGAGACCTCCATTTCTCCCCACCCTAAACTGGATCCCGTATATTATATCTACAGTGGCTCAATGGAACCGGCGTTTTACCGTGGCGACCTTCTTTTTCTTACGAACCCCCCAGGCCAACGCTACCATACGGGTGATATAACAGTATACAGGATCCCTGGCGCCGAAATACCCATCGTGCACCGCGTCCTGGAGACCCGGGATGTTTTCATCCCATTTGACAATTCTACGGAGAACCGCATCGTCAACAACAGGTGAGTGTCTTCAGTGTGCCGTACGTGGTTTGTTGCGGGGGTTAAGTCGATGAAATCCGATGACTGACTACAACTATACCCCACCCCAGATTAGCCAAACTCAAACTCCCTCCAGGGGAACATCAATTGATGCTCACAAAAGGCGACAACAATCATGTCGATGACATTGACCTCTACCGGGGCCTTGAGTGGCTCGACCGAAGACATATCATTGGCAAAGTTCGCGGGTACGTGTTTTTCACATTTTTCACATTTTTTCCTTCCTGTTTCGAGGCACAACTTGCGCAACCTGACACGTCTCTTTTCCCACTCAATCTTCTAACCACGCCTCTACTTCACTCACACTTCATCCCCAGGTTTCTTCCGTACATTGGCTACGTGACGATTGCCATGGTGAGCATGCATTTCTTGTTCATGCCCAATAACGCTGATCATGCTACATAGAATGATTTCCCGCAACTTAAATACGCACTTCTCGGAGGTCTTGGGCTATTAGCTGTCATACAACGGGAGTAGAATTTCCCGGAGGAGAGAGGGCCTTTACACAGCAGACTCGTATTGCTTCTTTCACGTATGGTGACGGCGCGTGCCCGAAATAGCAACAGTCATCTCGATTGGCGACGTTCAACATCATGATATCTGATTCCGCAAGGAGGTGACACTTCGAACATGCGTCTCCCAGGTCAACGAATCTTACACCAATATTGAAAGGTAAGTCGCGATAGCACTTAGGAGATATTGGATGATGCGATGATATCACCAACGCAATTTGCAAGCCAAGTATCTAGGCCATGCGTCGTATGTATGAGTCTAGTTGAAATCTTCGGACCCTGGTGTTCAATGCAACTCAGACCACCAATGTTCAGTGAGCGAAAGGATTGCTCCATCATCAATGAGGCCGGTCCCTGTGTAGAGCAGATACAACGTGTATCGCTCGAATGCTGACAAGTTCGAAGGGGAATACAGATGACATGGATGGAAGTTGACAAGAAGCTGAGTATGTTCGGTATATTTTGTTCGATGACTGGATTCACTGAAAATATGAACAGAACATGCATGTTTATATATATATGGGAAATATAGATGTTATGAAAGCACGAGTGGCGTGAAGGAAAAGGAAAGGAACCACGAGGGTCACGATGAAAAAATATCCTGATTAGGATGAAAAAGAGTGAGGCGATCCACTTTCAGCGATCTATAGCCGAACAGGGTTGTATACTCTTTGTGGCGGGGTAAGGAGGAGAACTGTAAGGTTAAAGCCGTCCAGTCAGCGTCATGAAGTATCTCGTGAGCGTTTTGACAAGTCATCTGATGTGTAACTTTTCTTACTCCCATGAAGAAGCTTGGACTAGTATCGGGAAAGGCACAATAGTCAGGGAAATGTAAGTAGAACCGTAAATACGAGATCCAGCTGACTTCAGTCTTACTAGGGAGATTGAATCATTGTCCGAGGGGAAATACGCTGATTGCCAAAACGGAGAATTATGATCAATCAAAGACGAACGTGTATGAAGCAAGGCGTGATTGCTTATGTGAAAGTGAGTGCCGTATGTACAAGAGTAACGCCAAGAGTCATCAAGTGACTGAAATCGTCGTTGATGGGTAAGTTGTTTTGTAAGAATACTATTCATACACAACTCGGCGGCCAGAGCTGAATGACAAGTCATTATCACAGCACCCAGCCCCGTTCCCATCATGATGTTATAAGGACCTGCTGATCTAAATCCTTTGAATCCATACTAACCAATCTTCCTGCCAGTGTCTCGAGCGTTATATATGAATTCTGTTCATCCTCCCGTACTAGTCGTAAGTGACCTACTTATGATACATGTTTGCATCTCAGCTGAATTCCTTGCCATAAGGTTGGTGCTGGGCCAGTGGGTCTGATAGCAGCGTTGACGCTCCTTCAAAACGGTATCCCAGTCCGCATCATCGAGAAAGACCATCACCCCCGCATTGGACAGCGTGGTGCTGGAATGTGGGTTTGTCGCACATCTACTTGTCACATGATCCCGTAATCTCATTGAATACATGCTCTGTGTAGCCACGCTCCCTCGAAGTCTACAACTTCCTGGACGTTTCAGAAGTCAATAGTCTGGGAAAATCAGCCCTTCCCAGCCGTTCGTACAAGCCCGGGACGTTGGAACCTTTGAAAGGCTCATCGATGTTCTCGCATCTGGAACCTACTCCAGCCATACCATTCGTGGGTAACACTGTCGCTTAATCAAACCTTCATGCTGATTCGATTTTTTTTTAGCATGCCCCCAAATTGATGGGTCAACAGCTCCTAGATGTGATTCTGCGACGCCATCTAGAGAAGTTTTCTTGTTCTGTTGAGATGGGCACCGAACTGCGCTCATTCGAACAGCGCGATGAGGGCGTCACTGCTATTCTAGCAAAGAACGGCATATCAGAGACTTTTGATACGAAGTGGGTCATCGGTGCTGACGGTGCTAAAAGTGAGGCACAGTTTAATCCCTTGAATGAACGAGACTGAAGGTGCTTTTGCAGGCATAGTGCGAAAGCAAGTTGGACTCACATTTTTGGGTGAGAGTAGAGACGATACCCGGCTTGTGACTGGGGATATCCGTTTGACGGGCGTTGGCCTGGATAGAGTGGTATGTCCGGTTTCTACAAATTCGATGAAAAACTATTCTAAACCAGTCTTGAAGCATTGGCACCTGTTTGGAAACTTTAATGAACGAGGGTATGTTCACTTGAGGCTTGGAGATGTGTATATTGACGGTATGCAGCCTCTCATTGCGTGCAACGGATGAAATTGGCGAGGATGGCTGGCAATTTTACCTTTACGGCCGTGAACTAGATCTCACGAAGATAGCTGAAAGCGAAGAGCTTGTCTTTGAGACCATCGCGTCGTTAATACCAACGGAGATTACATTCAAGAAGGTGGTCTGGATGAGCGACTTTCGGTACGTTTTGTGTTCCTGTCTGTGTTGATGCACATTCATCAATTTGTTCCAGGGCCAATATCCGGATGGTGAATAAGTTCAGCGAGGGTCGAGTGTTCGTTGCGGGTGGTATGTAGTTCTGTTTCAGATGTGTGTGGCTGTACTCATACATGTCGTCCTAGATGCTGCTCAGTATGTCTATCTTTGAGTGTCCTCTTTGTAAATTGTTGCTAACACATCCAAGTGTCCACAGCCCAACGGGTGGTCAGGTATGATTGATCCGATTGTTGCTAACACTTGCTTATTTGTCTATGGACAGGGACTCAATTCAGGTGTACAAGATGCAGTAAGTCGGGTAGATGCAGCATGTATGTTATGACTGACCGCGTCCTACACTAGTTCAATCTAGGATGGAAGCTTGCGCTCGTCCAGAAAGGGCTCGCCGACAAATCTCTTCTCGAGACATACAGCGCCGAGCGTTTGCCTGTGATCTCCGAGATGCTCGAGGTGACCACCTCGATTCTCAACAAGGCCACAACGTCTGGGGACCTGTCAGCCGGACGAAATCCCATCCTCTACATGCTCGGGATCAACTACCGATTCAGCACCATCGTACTCGATGAATTTATTACTTCAGCTGAGAGGAAGCCTATCAACGCATATGGTGTGCTTGATGAGGGGCATCTGGAAGCTGGGGATAGGGCGCCTGATGCGCCCAATATGTTGCAGGTGGGGGGCGCAGAGCCCGACACGACGACGCTTTTCGGTCTGTACAGACCTTGGTACCACACAATGCTTGTATTTGCACCGAGTCTCGCTGATGCTACCCCGATCTTGGGTGCACTGGAGGCATACGACAAAAGTGTCGTACGATCGGCAGTCGTTCTGCCATCATCGGCATCAGTGACGCCTGTCACATCCCCTGACCTCATTCTTGTTGATCGGGACGGCTATGCCTATTCGGCTTACCTCGTAGAAGCTGGCCAGATGAAGGTGTTTGTGATACGGCCGGACGGAGTGATTGGGGCGATAGTTCATGGTGCAGAAGGCGTGAAGAAGTATTTCTCAAAAATATTTTTGGATGCGTAGTGATCGGAATATTCGTTCTTTACTTACTATTTTTACAAGCACAGATCATTCCTGTATAGGTCCGAGTCATGCAATGTAGTGGATCATATTTGCAACTGAAAATGAGGAAATAAAAGCGATACGATCGACCAAGAACCACACACCAATGTGCATGACACTTTTGTGCGGGTCGCTACATCAGCAAACTAGTAGGTGCCTGTATAAACTTGTACAATCCTATACAATTTTTTACAGACGCACAGAACCTACAGCAAAGTATGGAAAGCTGGACGTGCGCGCCTACTACAGTGATGGACCACTTTGGTGCCGCACTTGTAGTTCTTGATTATGGTACTTGTACTTGTATTTTCTAGTTGTATTCACGTGATGCTATGAGTACTCGTAGCATCGCCTGGCCATGATCATTGTCATGAATAATATTGTTTCGAGAATCGACTCAGGATGACGCGATCACATGACCTGCACGATGTGTGGTGGCATAACGCAAAACGAACAAACCAAAGTCTTCCTTGGACTTACTCAACAGAGTCAACACATCATTATTTCAATTTTCATGCATATGAACGAACCCGACATGGACGGCAACGAGATCATTCTGTTTTGTCTGATGAACGAACAGGTGGCAGCACTCCCAATCGACGATGAGACAGTAACGTTTGACTTTGGACGCGACCCGATGTTGTAGCGTTCATCTCTATTACTCAGAAATCAGTGCTCAGAATGCAGAAATTGTGTTCCTTGAACTTAAAGTGCGTGGAGGATCTGTCTAGTAATACCTATGCTGATGCCTCTGGTATCAAAGCGTTTGCACTGGCAGTTTTCCTTGTCGTCTTTGGTGAAGCACGTCTTTCAATCTACGGCTGTGGAGGCACTGAAGGCTTAAAGGAGAATTCAAGAACCAGGTTTGCGAGGATGCTAATGAATGAGAAGACAGACATGAAAGGTAAGCGCATATGTCTTTCCTTTTCGTTGGGATGTTGGATATGTAAATGATATAGAAGTGTTCGGATAGCGTTGAGGGTTGATTCGAGTTTCTATAAGCTGATACAGAGTATGTATACATAGGCGCATGAGGGGCTCATCGCACTTGTTTAGATCCTTCCTGGCGGACAACGCAGAAGAAGACATCGATCAAGACCAGAGAACACATTGATGAGTACGTGTGTGCCTCAACAATTATACCGCTACTGATTATCTCTGTCTTTGTCTCAGTTACAGAGACAAACCCGCTCGGCTTGATATCCTTTCTCTAGTCCTCGGCCCAATTTTAGAACTGATGGGCTTGTGATGAAGCTAGGTACATAAATTGTTTCACAACCACTATGAACGAAACAATATTTGTACATCTGCTGACCGCTGCCAGAGTTTCAACATCTCGATGGCAGTACACACCAGAATACTGGGGAAGGTATTGCTCTCATGTTGTCCAGACCAACCAGCGGTACCCAGGAAAGGGCATCCTGGTGTTGGAAAACGAAGGTATGAATTCTTGTTCGATGTGATGGGATGCGCAACGAAATAATTTTATAGGAACCCATTTGTTCAGCTCGAGGAATCATCCTTGACTAGTGAGTCACCAGGACTGGGAAATCTACATGCCGAACGAAGCGTAGACGATTACAGTCAATAATTATATGATATGCACGAAGCATGCACAAAACTAACAACAATGACCGCCGCTGCAGGATCGCTAAGAAAGAAGAGTCGTAATCAGCTGCTAGCTAAACGAACGACACAATCCTGCCATTGGACATGTATTAGGCCTGGTCGTCACTGTCAACTGCTATCGGACAATGAAGGATGCTTATGATAGATGCTACATTCACGCGCACGTTTAGTTGGGATTCGGTGTGCGCTCGGCTCTGTTCTTTCACTACCATGATGTACAAAATGCACAGTCCGCTTTGATAAGCAGGACCATTTGCTCCTATGCGGAAGGCGATCATGTGATGCACCACTCAGTGTGTGTATATAACCTCCTAACCAAGTCTCCTCTTAGTAACAATGTCGATCCAAGTACCACTCTTCTCAAAGTCGTTATCTCAAATCAAGCGACCATTGCCTCCTTCAGATCCACCAACCAGTCAAGACATCGTACATGCAATTGTCTTCCTTGAGAAGGTGAAGGAGCTTTTTAGCCCTCCCTGTAAGTTGTGTTCCGCAGTAGCGGCCTGAGCCACTAAATACATAAAACGCCCATAGCATTCAAGAGAAAACTGTGCCGGGACTACCGTGTGGCCACTGTTGACGACCTCGCGAAAGCGCAGCTGTATCTACACAAGGTGTGTAGCGCAGCCACGGCTAGGACAGGTGGAAATGTAGAGTCTCATGTCATCTCGGATGCCATTGAACCCATCCTTAGAAGGCTCGACCAGATGAATGAAACATTGGTTCGGGTGGTGGATAATTCCGGGACTCACGGTCTGGAGCGACGGCTCGACTCTGATTCCCAAGTAAGTGAGTGTCGACAGAGGTCCGGCTACCCCAAGCAGTCACCGGTTGAAAGTACACACTGGGTGTGATAATTTCGATACTTTGATAACAATTGCTCATGTTAACAATATGACAAGAATCATTCTTTCAACGACTTACAATTGTATGACCAGATTCCGATCTCATGGGACCGTGAGGATAAAGACCCAGAGCACGTTAGTATGTTTATCTTCTCTTGTTCACATTAATAACATGTTCTCGATAGTTCGAATTGCCGCCTTTACGCACGAACAACGACTTCACCAACCTCACCGATTATCAATTGGACAACTATCTTTATTACTATAGAATTGACGTTGATAACCAAAGTACTAGGCAGACGAAAATGCATTGCCTCCGATACTTTATTATTGCTTGTTCGGTCAGTGTTTTAGATGTCTATCTTTTGTAACACTGCGTTGACGACATTGCCGTTAGAAGTCTTGTCTTGCTGCGTCTGACCCAGTACTTGTTTCGTGAAAAAAGTTTTACCAGTCAATCTACACCCATAGTAGTAGGATTACATGTCAATACAGGGCGTATACATGTGTCCGTTTTGCCACTTCCTGGTGTGTTGCTTGTGTTCCCTAACTTTCTCCTTGCCATTCATCTCCCCGTGCCGCGTCTTCCAACTAGCCGCCACCCCAAAGGCTATCCAAAAGTGCTATGAATCAGCACCCACTACACACGACCCTTCCCCCGCACAGGTACAAGGGCTCAGATGGTTATCTCTCGCACCATCTACACCCTCTACCCCTTCGAGAACGGGCGACAGGAAGTTACCCTCCCTACTGAAATCTGTCGTCTACATTGACATCGAGTGCAGTGTATTATCGACCAAATTCAGGGAAGTAAAGATGCGTGTATCCTATGAAAGCCCCCAACTCTCTGTCGTCCCATATCACCTGCGAAGCCCTTTTCCTCATTTGAATCGCCTTTTAAAGTTCTGCTGACACCACTTGGCGAGGATGAAGAGGACATGCGGGGTTTGTAGATTCAGATGAAACGGATGATATCCATGTGGGCACACGAGGAGCTCATCATATCTGCTTAGCCTCTTCCTTGCACATCGTCCGCCTATCTCAGTTTCTCTCTCCTCGCACAACGCCATAAGCTTACCGGTGACCCATCTCCCAATGACGAGTCTCCAGGACAGCCATGACACCTGGCGTCCTGCCTCGCATGTGACAAATTTACGTTCTTGACTTGCCAAAGTGTCAATCATCTGCCAGGGCACACAGGTTGTGGATTATCCGCGTCCCCTGGCCACCTAGCATGGAGTCTTGGACAATCGATGAGTCATTCCGAATCCCTCCTTTCACTGGAAGCTGACACTTGGGAGACGCCTTGCTGATAGTCTCGAGGATCAGTATCATTCTCTGCCCACTGCATTTTGGCATAGCCTCAAACCCACTATACTTTGGTTAACAGAACCTGAAGATAACGCATACAGTATATGCTGGAGCGGCACAGACTCAGACACCGCCGAGGAGCTGATTCCTCAACCAAGTACATGGCGCAAATATTTCGATGTTGTACGTGCACGCGTTGTTACGGCCTTTCTGCTCGACTTCCATCTCATTCGGCGAGAACTCTTGAATTGTCTTCGACATGATGAGTCACAAGGACCGGCAAATCTACATACCGAAGCAAGCCTAGACAGTTACTGTTACGGTTAGTCATTGATATATGCATGAAACGCGCACAAGAGTCGCGAGACTAACACCGTGCCAATGAACGGTTCAGGACCGCTAAGAAAGAAGAGTCATTTATCAGCTGGAAATTCTGCTCGCTGAACCAACGACCCAGTTTGACAACAATTGGCCGAAGAGAAGATCTTGCAGCTGAACATGTGTTAGGCTCGGGCCATCACTGACAACTGCCCTCGGATTGCGAGGGGTGCTTATCGTAGACGCTATGAGAACAGACGCTCATAAGTGCATGTACACGTTTAGTTGGGACCTTGAAGCGCCAGCGAGCCTTCGATCCCGTAGTGATCGACTTGAGGTGCCAATAAGTAACACGCTGACAAGGTGTGGTTCATTAAGTAGAATACCCTGGATGTCTCAGGGGGTGTCAGCTGTCTATATCGAGCTCAAGATAGCCCGATGCAGGACATGACATTTTAGGAACCCCAGTGCCCTTATTTGAGACGTACCCCATCAGGCCGTTTCAGGCGCGCAATTGCTTCGAAGATGAGATGAGTTTAACATGGTGAAATTATATACAAACATTTGATGGGGCATGCTGACGGCCCCACTCGGTTGCTGAGGCAAGCTAGTACAAGAATGGGATGCCGTGCAGTAAGAGGGCAGCATGGCCGGGCCGGTTCTTGTTGTCTGAGCGCCCAACCCTTGAAAAATCGCAATCAGCACAATATTTCATCGGTTATTCGAGATAGCTATGCATACTTTCACTGTGCGAGAGATATCGATTGCAAATCCCCTTGCATGTGTGCAACGAATGCGCCGCAGTCTCGAAGCAACGGAGGATGATCTGGTCGACCTATAAGATCCTGGTCTGACTTGATCTAGGAAGTCGACAAGTCAGTTGCACCACGACTGAATCACATGTGAGTTATGATATGAATTGCTTCGAGTGAGATGCACTTTGAAAATATTACAAGTCTCACTACGCTAAGAGAGTCTGGCTGTGCTCTTGATAAAGGTTATATAAAGGCTCACCGGGTAGAATTATAGCAGCTGGAAGCATGACACGATTAAAATAATCAAGCATCGGTTGCCAAGTTGAAGGCATGTGCTGATGTGACTGAATCATTGCCAGGCTTTGATATCTCTTGCGTAATGATAGTGCAAGCTAGGAATGGACACACGCCGGTGTCGGTACTTCACATTCAAGTGAATCCAGAGTTGGACATTAGTAATGTTTAGTACAAGGCAAGCACTACAACTCACCATGGCCGCCAGCTTGGAATGAAACATCAGAAGGACCCGACGGGACGCAGTTACTGCCAGTCAGGACTGCAGCTGCAAACCAAAGGTATCGAAGTTCGAACAAAGAATTGACATGAACCGTGCAACCGTTGTCTTACCAATATCAAATCGGCTGCACTGGTTCGGTTCGCTATGATCGACATTCCGAGTCAAATTTGCTTACTTACACGGATCATTACTTCCCATCCGCTTAGCCCAGGTGCCATGTTGCAAACATCAGACAAGAGCGCTAGGCCTAATCAACATCGTGCTCCTTTGAATCGACGCCCGCTAGTAAATACAAATAGTGAACAGGATGCATACGATACACCCGTCCACTGATGCGCTTGCTACTTATCTGCCTCTTCCTCTTTCTCGTTGGCCTAGGAGCAATCCAAGCTGCACCTACAACACTGGATACAGCAGATTCAGATATCAGTATCAGCGACCGTTTTCGAGCCCCATCGTTGACGACTAGAACCCTATGGACCATCATCTCCAGCTCCGTTCTCACTCTTTTTGCGTGCACATACAGTGCCATTCACCCTAACATTCCGAATCCTAAGGACAGTTATACGGGTATCCAGATGCGACGACTTGGCATCATAATAAGGGCATTGATCCCTCCTGAACTGATGGTCACATGGGCTATGCGTCAGCTATTCAGCGCTAATCAAGTCACGAAACAGTTCGAGAAATCGAAGTATCCTAATGTTCGTCTGGACTGGAAGTCTGAAGGTGAGTTGTGCTTTCAGGAGCTCTGTGTCTCACAACTCACTATACACGTCTTTAGAAAATGAGTCTGAGACTGCACCTGAAAATGACTTCCTTCGTTTCTTTCGCTTCCTTCTCATGCCTTTTTTCTTCCTCTCACCTTTGTTTCGCCTCCTTCACCTGCTTGCTAAAGGTGTATTGTCTGTGCTGGCGTCTCTTCGGTGTTGCGTCTGTAGCCCCATGAGGTGGGTTGCAAAGCGGATTAAGTCAGAGCAATCCGAGCCAGAGCATTCCAAGTCTGACTCGGAAGGTAAGCCTGGTTCGTGCTCACCTAAACGTTGACTTATGTCCATCCTTAGATCGCACGTGGACTCAGGCACACAGCCTCTTTGTGCTGACGGGTAGTTTTATGCTTTAACAAGGTCGAAGGGGAATACAGATGAAGGATGGATGACAAGAAGCTGAGTGTGTTCGGTATACTCTGTTCGACGACTGAATTCACTGAAAATATGAACAGGACATACGTGTTTATATATCTATAAATGTTATGAAAACACCAGTGGCGTGAAGGAAAAGGAAAGGAACCACGAGGATCGCGAGGAACAATATCCTGATTATGATGAAACAGAGTTTGAGGTGATCCACTTTCAGCGATCTATAGCCGAACGGGGTTTACTCTTTGGGGTGGGGTAAGGAGGAGAGCTGTAAGGTTAAAGCCGTCCAGTCAGCGCCATGAAGTATCTCGTGAGCGTTTTGACAGATCATCTGATGAGATGTGTAACTTTTCTTACTCCCATGAAGAAGCTTGGACTAGGAACGGGAAAGGCACAATAGTTGGGGAAATGTAAGTAGAACCGTAAATACGAGATCCAACTGACTTCAGTCTTACTAGAGAGAATGAATCGTTGTCCGAGGAGAAATACGCTGATTGCCAAAACGGAGAATTATGATCAATCAAAGACGAACGTGTATGAAGCAAGGGGTGATTGCTTATGTGAAAGTGAGTGCCGTATGTACAAGAGTAACGTCAAGAGTTATGTCAAATAACTCAAATCGTCGTCGATGGACACTAGTCATACACAGCTCAGCAGCCACAGCTGAATGACAAGTCATTACCGCAGCACACCGCCCCGTCCCTGTCATGATGTTATAAGGACCTGCTGATCCAAAGCTTTGGAATCCATACTACCTCCTGCCAGTGTCTTAAGCGTTATATATGAATTATGTTCATCCTCCCGTACTAGTCGTAAGTGACCTACTTATGATACATGTTTGCATCTCAGCTGAATTCCTTGCCATTAGGTTGGTGCTGGGCCAGTGGGTCTGATAGCAGCGTTGACGCTCCTTCAAAACGGTATCCCAGTCCGCATCATCGAGAAAGACCACCACCCCCGTATCGGACAGCGTGGTGCTGGAACATGGGTTTGTCGCACATCTACTTGTCACATCATCCCGTGATCTCATTGAATGCATGTTCTGTATAGCCACGCTCCCTCGAAGTCTACAACTTCCTGGGCGTTTCAGAAGTCAATAGTCTGGGGAAATCAGCCCCTCCCGGACGTTGGTACAAGCCCGGGACGTTGGAACCTTTGAAAGACTCATTGCTAGTCCCGCATCTGGAACCTACTCCAGCAATACCATTCGTGTGTAACACCGTCGCTTAATCAAACCTTCATGTTGATTCGATTTTTAGCATGCCCCCAAATTGATGGGTCAACAGCTCCTAGATGTGATTCTGCGACGCCATCTAGAGAAGTTTTCTTGTTCTGTTGAGATGGGCACCGAACTGCGCTCATTCGAACAGTGCGACGAGGGCGTCACTGCTATTCTAGCAAAGAACGGCATATCAGAGACTTTTGATACCAAGTGGATTATCGGCGCTGACGGTGCTAAAAGTGAGGCGCAGTTTAATCCCTTGGATGAACGAGACTGAAGGTGTTTTTGCAGGCATAGTGCGCAAGCAACTTGGACTCACATTTTTGGGCGAGAGTAGAGACGATATCCAGATTGTGACTGGAGATATCCGTTTGACGGGCGTGGGCCTCGATAGAGTGGTACGTCCGGTTTCTACAAATTCGGTGAAAAGCTATCCTAAACCAGTTTTGAAGCATTTTCACCTGTTTGGAAACTTTAATGAACGAGGGTATGTTCAATAGAGGCTTGTAGATGTGTATATTGACGGTATGCAGCCTCTCACTGCGTGCAACAGATGAAATTGGCGAGGATGGGGATGGCTGGCAATTTTTCCTTTACGGCAGCGAACTAGATCTCACGAAGATAGCTGAGAGCTGAAGAGCTGGTCTTCGAAACCATCGCGTCGTTAACACTGACAGAGATTACATTCAACAAGGTGGTCTGGATGGGCAACTTCCGGTACGTTATGTGTTCCTGTCTGTGTTGATGCATGTTGATCGGTTTGTTCCAGGACCAATATCCGGATGGTGAATAAGTTCAGCGAGGGTCGAGTGTTCGTTGCCGGTGGTATGTAGTTCTGTTTCAGATGTGTGGCTCTACTCATCCATGTCGCCGTAGATGCTGCTCAGTATGTCTATCTTTGAGTGCCTTTTTCGTAAATTGCTGTTGACACATCCAAGTGTCCACAGCCCAATGGGTGGTCAGGTATGATTGATCTGATTGTTGCTAATGCTTGCTTATTTATCTACGGACAGGGACTCAATTCAGGTGTACAAGATGCAGTGAGTCGAGTAGATGCAGCGTGTGTATTATGACTGACCACGTCCTACATCAGTTCAATCTAGGATGGAAACTCGCGCTCGTCCAGAAAGGGCTCGCCGACAAGTCTCTTCTCGAGACATACAGCGCCGAGCGTCTGCCTGTGATCTCCGAGATGCTCGAGATGACGACCTCGATTCTCGACAAGGCCACAGCGTCTGGGAAGCTGTCGGCCGTACAAAGTCCCATTCTTTACATGCTCGGCATCAACTGCCGATTCAGCACCGTCGTACTCGATGAATTTGTTACTTCAGTTGAGAGGAAGCCTATCAACGCATATGGTGTGCTTGATGAGGGGCATCTGGAAGCTGGGGACAGGGCGCCTGATGCGTCCAATATGTTGCAGGTGGGGGGCGCAGAGCCCGATACGATGACGCTTTTTGGTCTGTACAGACCTTGGTACCATACAATGCTTGTATTTGCGCCGAGTCTCGCTGATGCTACCCTGATCTTGGGTGCACTGGAGGCATACGACAAAAGCGTCGTACGATCGGCAGTCATTTTGCCATCACCGGCATCAGTGACGCCTGTCGCGTCTCCTGACCTCGTTCTTTTTGATCGAGAAGGCTATGCTTATTCGGCTTACCTCGTGGAAGCTGGCCAGACGAAGGTGTTTGTGATACGGCCGGACGGAGTGATTGGGGCGATCGTTCATGGTGCAGAAGGCGTGAAGAAGTATTTCTCAAACATATTTTTGGATGCATAGTGGTCGGAATATTTGTTCTCTACTTACTATTTTTTACAAGCACGGCTCATTCCTGTATACGTCCGAGTCATGCAATGTAGTGTATCATATTTGTAACTGAGAATGAGGAAATAAAAGCGATACGATCGACCGAGAACCACACACCAATGTGCACGACACTTTTGTGCGGCGCGGTCGCAGACAGTTCAACCACCATTTCAAGTTGATCCTAGGCCTGATTATGCATCGATTGTCACTTGCAGCCGAGATTATGATGGCAAATGGGATCGACAAGTGCATCAGTAACTTCATATATTCCTTTTTTTGTACTTGCCGTTGCTTCTTGAACAATCCGAAAAGGCTTTAGCTTAATGGTCTGGCCGAGTGATTACGCAGGTCTAAATTGTACATGTTTGTTTCGGCTCTTTCGTCGTCGTCAGTCAACGGCCTCTGTTCTGCCAATGAACGTGTTCAATTGTATGTGTTTGGTGTGTAAATTTATCTCGTCAGCGTTTTGACAAATCATCTGAGACTCGATTTAGCTGTGACCATCTTACCCTTAGCTTCAAAGCTTCAAATGAATCAAATCACGTTGTGACGCGTGACCTATCGAAAATAGGTTCACTCCGAGCCCGTTATTTCTAGTTTGTACGCATTGTGTTCTTGTTGTGGTCCGGCAAATGATAATTGAGGTAAGACGATTTTTGGTCTCATTGAAGCGCTGTATGTTTTTTTCCGTCAAATTTACCACATGTCACATTTTAGCTTCATCTTGCAAATACCAGTGTGACGGTCACAGTGAATAGCTTCAATTCAGAGCGTGGTGTGACGTGTGACGAATTTAGTGTCGTAACTCTACAGTACTCCAATGAAGAAGCTTGGACTAGGAACGGGAAAGGCATAGTAGTTGGGGAAATGTAAGTAGAACCGTAAATAAGAAATCCAGCTGACTTCAGTCTTACTAGGGACATTAAATCATTGTCCGAGGAAATACGCTGATTGTCAAGACGGAGAATTATGATCAATCAAAGGCGAACGTGTATGAAGCAAGGGGTGATTGCGTATGTAGAAGTGAGTGTCGTACCGTGACGTACAAGACAATGTCACTTAAGTCTTAAGAGTCATATGGAATGACTCGAATCGTCGTTGATGGGTAAGTTGTTTTGTAAGGATACTAGTCATACACAGCTCAGCGGCCGCAGCTGAATGACAAGTCATCTGTTACCACAATACCTATCCCCATCATGATGTTATAAGGACCTGCTGATCCAAATTCTTGGAATCCATACCAACTCATCCTCTTGCCAGTGTCTCGAGCGTTATGAATTCTGTTCATCCTCCCGTCCTAGTCGTAAGTGATGAGCTTATGATACATGTTTACACCTTAACTGAATTCCTTGCTATTAGGTTGGTGCTGGGCCAGTGGGTCTGATAGCAGCGTTGACGCTCCTTCAAAACGGCATCCCAGTCCGCATCATCGATAAAGACCACCACCCCCGTATCGGACAGCGTGGTGCTGGAACATGGGTTTGTCGTACATCTACTTGTCACATCGTCCCGTGATCTCACTGAATGCATGCTCTATGTAGTCACGCTCCCTCGAAGTCTACAACTTCCTGAACGTTTCAGAAGTCAATAGCCTTGGGAAATCAGCCCCTCCCGGACGTTGGTACAAGCCCGGGACGTTGGAACCTTTGAAATACTCACCGATGGTCCCGCATCTGGAACCTACTCCAGCAATACCATTCGTGCGTAACACCATCGCTTAATCAAACCTTCATGTTGATTCAATTTTTTAGCATGCCTTCAAATTGATGGGTCAACAGTTCCTAGATGTGATTCTGCGACGCCATCTAGAGAAGTTTTCTTGTTTTGTTGAGATGGGCACCGAACTGCGCTCATTCGAACAGTGCGACGAGGGCGTCACTGCTGTTCTAGCAAAGAACGGCATATCAGAGACTTTTGATACCAAGTGGATTATCGGCGCTGACGGTGCTAAAAGTGAGGTGCAGTTTAATCCCTTGGTTGAACGACACTGAAGGTGTCTTTGCAGGCATAGTGCGCAAGCAACTTGGACTCACATTTTTGGGTGAGAGTAGAGACGATATCCAGATTGTGACTGGGGATATCCGTTTGACGGGTGTTGGCCTCGATAGAGTGGTACGTCCGGTCTCTACAAGTTTGATGAAAAGCTATCCTAAACCAGTCTTGAAGCATTGGCACCTGTTTGGAAACTTTAATGAACAAGGGTATGTTCACTTGAGGCTTGGAGATGTGTATATTGACGACATGCAGCCTCTCATTGCGTGCAACAGATGAAATTGGCGAGGATGGGGATGGCTGGCAATTTTTCCTTTACGGCCGCGAACTAGATCTCACGAAGATAGCTGAGAGCGAAGAGCTGGTCTTTGAGACCATCGCGTCGTTAATACTAACAGAGATTACATTCAAGAAGGTGGTCTGGATGAGCGACTTCCGGTACGTTCTGTGTTCCTGTCTGTGTCGATGCGCGTTCATCGATTTGTTCCAGGGCCAATATCCGGATGGTGAATAAGTTTAGCGAGGGACGAGTGTTCGTTGCGGGTGGTATGTACTTCTGTTTGAGTTGTGTGGCTCTACTCATCCATGTCGCCGTAGATGCTGCTCAGTATGTCTATCTTTGAGTGCCTTTTTCGTAAATTGCTGTTGACACATCCAAGTGTCCACAGCCCAATGGGTGGTCAGGTATGATTGATCTGATTGTTGCTAATGCTTGCTTATTTATCTATGGACAGGGACTCAATTCAGGTGTACAAGATGCAGTGAGTCGAGTAGATGCAGCGTGTGTATTATGACTGACCACGTCCTACATCAGTTCAATCTAGGATGGAAACTCGCGCTCGTCCAGAAAGGGCTCGCCGACAAGTCTCTTCTCGAGACATACAGCGCCGAGCGTCTGCCTGTGATCTCCGAGATGCTCGAGATGACGACCTCGATTCTCGACAAGGCCACAGCGTCTGGGAAGCTGTCGGCCGTACAAAGTCCCATTCTTTACATGCTCGGCATCAACTGCCGATTCAGCACCGTCGTACTCGATGAATTTGTTACTTCAGTTGAGAGGAAGCCTATCAACGCATATGGTGTGCTTGATGAGGGGCATCTGGAAGCTGGGGACAGGGCGCCTGATGCGTCCAATATGTTGCAGGTGGGGGGCGCAGAGCCCGATACGATGACGCTTTTTGGTCTGTACAGACCTTGGTACCATACAATGCTTGTATTTGCGCCGAGTCTCGCTGATGCTACCCTGATCTTGGGTGCACTGGAGGCATACGACAAAAGCGTCGTACGATCGGCAGTCATTTTGCCATCACCGGCATCAGTGACGCCTGTCGCGTCTCCTGACCTCGTTCTTTTTGATCGAGAAGGCTATGCTTATTCGGCTTACCTCGTGGAAGCTGGCCAGACGAAGGTGTTTGTGATACGGCCGGACGGAGTGATTGGGGCGATCGTTCATGGTGCAGAAGGCGTGAAGAAGTATTTCTCAAACATATTTTTGGATGCGTAGTGGTCGGAATATTCGTTCTTTACTTACTATTTTTACAAGCACAGCCCATCCCTGTATACCTCCGAGTCATGCAATGTAGTATATCATATTTGTAACTGAAAATGAGGAAATAAAAGCGATACGATCGACAGAGAACCATACACCAATGTGCACGACACTTTTGCGGTCGCAGACAGTTCAACCATCATTTGATCCTAGGCTTGATCATGCATCGATTGTCACTTGCAGCCGAGATTGTAATAGCAAATGGGATCGACAAGTGCATCAGTAACTTCATACATTCCTTTTTGTGTACTTGCCGTTACTTCCTTTGAAAACCGAAAAGGCTCTAAAGGGTCTGGCCGAGTGATATGGCTAGTACGCAGGTCTATGTTTGTTTTTGATTTATCGGCTCTTTCGTCGTCGACGGTCGTCAGTCAACGACCTGTTCTGCCAACGAACGTGTTCAATTGTATGTATTTGGTGAGTGTAAATTTTCCTACCAATTTTACCAACAGTATAGGCTCGAACAAATCATAAGCGAGCCGTCCAGTCAGCATCATGAAGGATCTCGTGAGCGTTTTGACAAATCATCTGATGGGATGTGTAACGTTTCTTACTCCCATCAAGAAGCTTGGACTAGGAACGGGAAAGGCGCAATAGTGAGGGAAATGTAAGTAGAACCGTAAATAAGAGATCCAGCTGACTGAGTCAGTCTTACTAGGAAGATTAAATCATTGTCCGACGAAATACGCTGATTGTCAAGACGGAGAATTATGATCAATCAAAGGTCTATGTGGCGACTCAGCTTCTCAGGCAATTTCCCACCCTTCTTGTTTCGTACTACTATCACTTAGCACTCGCAAGTACTCGACTACTAAACTACACTCGTTTCGTCGCACCCGCCCACCACTCCCCCTTTAGCCACTAACATCTAATTCACGATTTGTTTAAAAATTCTTAAAACTGCACGTTAAAAATTAACTCGACGCATCCTTTCAGTCTATTACGATAGTTAAAGTCTGACCGAGCTGCTATGGCCCTGCTCACCCATCGCGGCTCATCATGGTCGATGCTTCGGGTCGCGGAACCCTTCGTGTCCGAGCCCAAAGAGCCTCATGTACCCTTCCTTACTTCTGTAAAATCAATTTATGTACTCAGCCAATAATAAATCTGATTGTCGCACGTTACCACGAAAGCTGTCAGCTACTACACATAGACGAACGTACGGATGATTGCGTGAGTGTCGTACGTACTAGAGTAACGTCACTTAAGAGTCATATGGAATGACTCGAATCGGTCATTGATGGGTAAGTTGTTTTGTAAGGATACTAGTCATACACAGCTCAGCGGTCGCAGCTGAATGACAAGTCATTACCACAGCACCCAGCCCCGTCCCCATCATGATGTTATAAGGACCTGCTGATTCAAATCCTTGGAATCCATACCAACTCATCCTCCTGCCAGTGTCTCGAGCATTATGAATTCTGTTCATCCTCCCGTACTAGTCGTAAGTGATGAGCTTATGATACATGTTTGCACCTCAGCTGAATTCCTTGCCATTAGGTTGGTGCTGGGCCAGTGGGTCTGATAGCAGCGTTGACGCTCCTTCAAAACGGCATCCCAGTCCGCATCATCGATAAAGACCACCACCCCCGCATCGGGCAGCGTGGTGTTGGATCATGGGTTTGTTGCACATCCACTTGTCATATCTGATCTCATTGAATGTATGCTCTATGTAGCCACGCTCCCTCGAAGTCTACAACTTCCTGAACGTTTCAGAAGTCAATAGTCTGGGGAAATCACCCCCTCCCGTCCGTTCGTACAAGCCTGGAACGTTGGAACCTTTGAAAGACTCATCGATGGACCCGCATATGGAACCTACTCCAGCAATACCATTCGTGCGTAACACCGTCGCTTAATCAAACCTTCATCCTGATTCGATTTTTAGCATGCCCCCAAATTGATAGGTCAACAGCTCTTAGATGTGATTCTGCGACGCCATCTAGAGAAATTTTCTTGTTCCGTTGAGATGGGCACCGAATTGCGCTCATTCGAACAGCGCGATGAGGGCGTCACTGCTGTTCTAGCAAAGAACGGCATATCAGAGACTTTTGATACCAAGTGGATCATCGGCGCTGACGGTGCTAAAAGTGAGGCGCAGTTCAATCCTCTGGGATGAACGAGACTGACAGTGTCTTTGCAGGCGTCGTGCGCAAGCAACTTGGACTCACATTTTTGGGTGAGACTAGAGACGATATCCGGATTGTGACCGGGGATATCCGCTTGACTGGTGTTGGCCTCGATAGAATGGTACGTCCTGTTTCTACAAATTCGATGACAAGCTATCCTAAACCAGTGTTGAAGCATTGGCACCGGTTTGGAAACTTTAATGAACGAGGGTATGTTCACTTCAGGCTTGGAGATGTGTATATTGACTGTATACAGCCTCTCACTGCGTGCAACGGATGAAATTGCCGAGGATGGCTGGCAGTTTTTCATTTATGGCAGCGAACTAGATCTCACGAAGATAGCTGAGAGCGAAGAGCTTGTCTTCGAAACCATCGCGTCGTTAATACCAACGGAGATTACATTCAAGAAGGTGGTCTGGATGAGCGACTTCCGGTACGTTTTGTGCTCCTGTCTGTGTTGATGCACATTCACATGCTTGTTCCAGGGCCAATATCCGGATGGTGAATAAGTTCAGCGAGGATCGAGTGTTCGTTGCGGGTGGTATGTACTTCTGTTTGAGATTTGTGTGGCTGTACTCATGTATGTCGTCGTAGATGCTGCTCAGTATGTCTATCTTTGAATGCCTTCTTCGTAAACTGCTGCTAACACATCCAAGTGTCCATAGCCCAACGGGTGGTCAGGTATGATTGATCTGATTGTTTCTAATACTTGCTCATTTGTCTATGGACAGGGACTCAATTCAGGTGTACAAGATGCAGTGAGTCGGGTAGATGCAGCGTGTGTATTATGACTGACCACGTCCTACATCAGTTCAATCTAGGATGGAAGCTTGCGCTCGTCCAGAAAGGGCTCGCCGACAAGTCTCTTCTCGAGACATACAGCGCCGAGCGTCTGCCTGTGATCTCCGAGATGCTCGAGGTGACCACCTCGATTCTCGACAAGGCAACAGCGTCTGGGGACATTTCGGCCGGACGAAGTCCCATCCTTTACATGCTCGGCATCAACTGCCGATTCAGCACTATCGTACTCGATGAATTTGTTACTTCAGCTGAGAGGAAGCCTATCAACGCATACGGAGTGCTTGACGAGAAGCATCTGGAGGCTGGGGACAGGGCGCCTGATGCGCCCAATATGTTGCAGGTGGGGAGCGCAGAGCCCGACACGACGACGCTTTTCGGTCTGTACAGACCTTGGTACCACACAATGCTTGTATTTGCGCCGAGTCTCACTGATGCCACCCCGATCTTGGGTGCACTGGAGGCATACGACAAACGCGTCGTACGATCGGCAGTCGTTCTGCCATCATCGGCATCAGTGACACCTGCCGCATCCCCTGACCTCGTTCTTGTTGATCGGGAGGGCTATGCTTATTCGGCTTACCTCGTGGAAGCTGGCCAGACGAAGGTGTTTGTGATACGGCCGGACGGGGTGATTGGGGCGATAGTTCATGGTACAGAAGGCGTGAAGAAGTATTTCTCAAAAATATTTTTGGATGCGTAGTGGTCGCAATATTCGTTCATTACTTACAATTTTTACGGGCACCGCTCATTCCTGTATACCTCCGAGTCATACAATGTAGTATATCATATTTGTATTTGAGAACATAAAAGTGATACGATCGACCCGGGACCGAGAACCACACACCAATGTGCATGACACTTGCGCGGGTCACTATGATGCAGACAGTTCAACCAGCATTTGATCCTAGGCCTGATCATGCATCTATTGTCACTTGCAGCCGAGATTATGATGGCAAATGGGATCGACAAGTGCATCAGTAAATTCACATATTCCTTGCCATTACTTCCTTTGAAAACTTGAACCTCCCATTAATCCGAAAAGGCTCTAATCCTGCTCCCTTAGCTAAATTCCAGGCCTTAAAACTGGTCTGTGGTTCGGGGAATTAGGGTTCCCCCTCTAATCGACCGGCAAATTAGCATGACCCTCTACAAAGGCCTAATTTACAGGTGTAAATTACATCTGATTGACTCAAATTGACCCCATATGGCTTTTTGACGCTGATTTGCGCTAATTTGCAGGTAAATTTGCTCTAATTGACCGAAATTTATACCATTTCTCCCACTCGTCATCCTTCGGCGTAAGGACGAAGTTGGACTGAGCAGCAGGAAATTGACGGTCCAGGGAGCTTACCTAAGCGAGCAGTGACGAAGTTGTACTTTGATCAGCCGCCACCTTTGCTGTCGACGGACCTAATGGAAGACATATCATTGGTAAAGTTCGTAGGTATGTGTTTTTCACATTATTCACATTTTTTCCTTCCTGTTTCGAGGCGCAACCTGACACCGTGACACGTCTCTTTTCCCACTCAATCTTCTAACCACACCTCTAATTCACTCACACTTCATCCCCAGGTTTCTTTTCTTCCGTACGTTGGCTACGTGATGATTGTCATGGTAAGCATGCATCTCTTTTTCATGCTCAATAACGCTGACCATGCTACATAGAATGATTTCCCACAACTTAAATACGCACTTCTCGGAGGTCTTGGGCTCTTAGCTGTCAGTAGAAATCCCTGAAGAGACTCTGGGTCTTTACGCAGCAGATTCGTATTGCTTCTTTCATGTATGGTGACGGCACGCGCGCGAAATAGCAATAGTCATCTCGATTGGCGACGTTCAACATCATGATATCTCGTTCCACAAGGAGGTGACACTTCGAACACGCGTCTCCCAGGTCAATGAATCTAATTCCAATATTGAAAGGTAAGTCACGACAGCACTTGCAAAATAGTGGATGACACGATGGCATCACCACCGCAATTTGCAAGCCAATTGTCCAGGTAATGCGTCGTATGCATCAGTCTAGTAGAGATCTTTGAATCTCGGTAATCAATGCAACTCAGACCCACCGATATTCAGTGAGCGAAAGGATTGCTCTACATCAACTGTCATCAATGAGGCCGCATATACAACTTGTATCGCTCGAACGCTGACAAGTTCGAAGGGAGATACGGATGACAAGAAGCTGAGTGTGTTCAGTATATTTTATTTGATGACTTTGAATGAATGGATTCACTGAAATATGAACAGGACATGCGTGTTTATATATATATGGGAAATATAGGTGTTATGAAAGCACGAGTGGCGTGAAGGAAAAGGAAAGGGACCACAAGGCGAGCGATGAAAAATATCCTGATTATGATGAAAAAGAGTGAGGCGATCCACTTTCAGCGATAGGCTGTAGCCGAACGGGGTTTACTCTTTGGGGCGGGGTAAGGAGGAGAGCTGTAAGGTTAAAAGCCGTCCAGTCAGCGTCGTGAAGCATCTAGTAGGCGTTTTGACATATCATCTGATGAGATATGTAACGTTTCCTACTCCAATGAAGAAACTTGGACTAGGAACGGGAAAGGCACAATAGTCAGGGAAATGTAAGTAGAACCGTAAATAAGAGATCCAGCTGACTTCAGTCTTACTAGGGAGATTGAATCATTGTTCGAGGGGAAATACGCTGATGGAGAATTATGATCAATCAAAGGTGAACGTTGTATGAAGCAAGGGATGATTGCGTATGTGAAAGTGAGTGCCGTATGTACAGCAATAACGTCAAGAGTCATATCAAATAACTCACATTGTCGTTGATGTGTAAGTTTTATCGTAAGGATACTAGTCACACAGCTCAGCGACCACAGCTGAATGGCAAGTCATTACCACAGCACCCAGCCCCGTCCCCATCATGATGTTATAAGGACCTGCTGATCCAAATTCTTGGAATCCATACAACTAACCCTCCTGCCAGTGTCTCGAGCGTTATATATGAATTCTGTTCATCCTCCCGTACTAGTTGTAAGTGACCTACTTATGATACATGTTTGCATCTCAGCTGAATTCCTTGCCATTAGGTTGGTGCTGGGCCAGTGGGTCTGGTAGCAGCGTTGACGCTCCTTCAAAATGGAATCCCAGTCCGCATCATCGAGAAAGACCACCACCCCCGCATCGGACAGCGTGGTGCTGGATCATGGGTTTGTCGTACATCTACTTGTCACATCATCCCGTGATCTCATTGAATGCATGCTCTATGTAGTCACGCTCCCTCGAAGTCTACAACTTCCTGGACGTTTCAGAAGTCAATAGTCTGGGAAAATCAGCCCCTCCCGGCCGTTCATACAAGCCCGGGACGTTGGAACCTTTGAAATACTCACCGATGGTCCCGCATCTGGAACCTACTCCAGCAATACCATTCGTGTGTAACACCGTCGCTTAATCAAACCTTCATGTTGATTCGATTTGTAGCATGCCTTCAAATTGATGGGTCAACAGCTCCTAGATGTGATTCTGCGACGCCATCTAGAGAAGTTTTCTTGTTTTGTTGAGATGGGCACCGAACTGCGCTCATTCGAACAGTGCGACGAGGGCGTCACTGCTATTCTAGCAAAGAACGGCATATCAGAGACTTTTGATACCAAGTGGATCATCGGCGCTGACGGTGCTAAAAGTGAGGCGCAGTTTAATCCCTTGGATGGACGAGACTGAAGGTGTCTTTGCAGGCATAGTGCGCAAGCAACTTGGACTCACATTTTTGGGTGAGAGTAGAGACGATATCCAGATTGTGACTGGGGATATCCGTTTGACGGGTGTTGGCCTCGATAGAGTGGTACGTCCGGTTTCTACAAGTTTGATGAAAAGCTATTCTAAACCAGTGTTGAAGCATTGGCACCTGTTTGGAAACTTTAATGAACGAGGGTATGTTCACTTGAGGCTTGGAGATGTGTATATTGACGACATGCAGCCTCTCATTGCGTGCAACAGATGAAATTGGCGAGGATGGGGATGGCTGGCAATTTTTCCTTTACGGCCGCGAACTAGATCTCACGAAAATAGCTGAGAGCGAAGAGCTGGTCTTTGAGACCATCGCGTCGTTAATACTAACAGAGATTACATTCAAGAAGGTGGTCTGGATGAGCGACTTCCGGTACGTTCTGTGTTCCTGTCTGTGTCGATGCATGTTCATCAATTTGTTCCAGGGCCAATATCCGGATGGTGAATAAGTTTAGCGAGGGTCGAGTGTTCGTTGCGGGTGGTATGTACTTCTGTTTGAGATGTGTGGCTGTACTCATACATGTCGTCGTAGATGCTGCTCAGTATGTCTATCTTTGAGTGCCCTCTTTGTAAATTGCTGCTAACACATCCAAGTGTCCACAGCCCAATGGGGGCTCAGGTATGATTGATCCGCTTGTTGCTAATACTCGCCCATTTGTCTATGGACAGGGACTTAATTCAGGTGTACAAGATGCAGTGAGTCGGGTGGATGCAGCATGTGTGTTATGACTGACCGCATCCTACACTAGTTCAATCTAGGATGGAAGCTTGCGCTCGTCCAGAAAGGGCTCGCCGACAAGTCTCTTCTCGAGACATACAGCGCCGAGCGTCTGCCTGTGATCTCCGAGATGCTCGAGGTGACAACCTCGATTCTCGACAAGGTAACAACGTCTGGGGACCTGTCGGCCGGACGAAGTCCCATCCTTTACATGCTCGGCATCAACTGCCGATTCAGCACCGTCGTACTCGATGAATTTGTTACTTCAGTTGAGAGGAAGCCTATCAACGCATACGGAGTGCTTGACGAGACGCATCTGGAGGCTGGGGACAGGGCACCTGATGCACCCAATGTGTTGCAGGTGGGGGGCGCAGAGCTCGACACGACGACGCTTTTCGGTCTGTACAGACCTTGGTACCACACAATACTTGTATTTGCGCCGAGTCTCGCTGATGCTACCCCAATCTTGGGTGCACTGGAAGCATACGACAAACGCGTCGTACAATCGGCAGTCGTTCTGCCATCATCGGCATCAGTGACGCCTGTCGCATGCCCTGACCTCGTTCTTATTGACCGGGAGGGCTATGCTCATTCGGCTTATCTCGTGGAAGCTGGCCAGACGAAGGTGTTTGTGATGCGGCCAGACGGAGTGATTGGGGCGATAGTTCATGGTGCAGAAGGCGTGAAGAAGTATTTCTCAAAAATATTTTTGGATGCGTAGTGGTCGGAACATTCGTTCTTTACTTACTATTTTTACCAGCACAGCTCATTCCTGTATACCTCCGAGTCACAGTGTATCATATTTGTAACTGAAAATGAGACAATAAAAGCGATACGATCATGACCGAGAACCACACCAATGTGCATGACACTTTTGCGCGGGTCACTATGACGCGTACGCAGACAGTTCAACCATCACTTGATCCTAGACCTGATCATGCATCGATTGTCACTTGCAGCCCAGATTATGATGGCAAATGGGATCGACAAGTGCACTGAGGTGCAGTATAATCTTTTGCAATATTGTCGTTGCTATAATATTGTATAGGGACATCAGATGTGAAAATCTCGCAGAGCCGGCAACCCACAATAGTTCTTGATTGACCACTTCATTTCATACTCGTCTTATAGCTGTACTATGCCTGTCCTTGTTACATTTATGAACCATATAGATACATAGTTTTACATGCAGTATGCTTATATGTCGCCTGTTGTCAAGTATGAGATTTGTTTTGCGCTTGAAACATTCTCAAACGGTGTTGAATTTAAGTGTAACTAGTACTACATAGTGTCATGTCTCTGTGGAGAAATTGGTGGCGTACTGATGTGATCTCCGAGTCTTATCATAAGACATATCGCATGTTGTCATCATGTGTTGTTTTGAACTGAGATTTTTGAACCAAGGTTTGCACGTTGCTGATCTGATAAAAATGTGTTGTTATGAAAATTATGCATCCCGTCGATGCATCGATGATAGTCCAGCTGCTATGCACTTAATGCAGACTTTGGCAGTGCATTAGTGAACACTCCTCAGGCCTCAGTACTCAAGGTCTGAACGACGCAACACAAATTTGGACATTGAAATCACTCCTCACGTCTCTTCAAGTTAGTCAATATCGAGTGTTCTCAAAAGCACCCTCATTGCCCATTGGAACAGGAAAAACTGTCCATACTCTAGGAACAACAACCACATTGATCAAGTCAGCAACGAACTACGGACTGTGCTATCAGCCACAACACCAATGCGAAAGCAGAAATACGCCTCGTTATCCAGATGTGATCATGGACAGGCTGCCAGCCCATCGGTGAGCAGTCTAGCAATCATTGCACCCTCGGATATTGGTAAGCTATTGACATTGTAGGGTGCAAGGGGTAATCAATGAGGTTGAATCCTGGATGCAAAGCCAACTACTCATACTCACTCTCGTCGTAATACAGCACAAGTAAGCACAGCAATCATCGCTAGTGGTGCAGGGCTCGGATTGTTGACTACATGCAGTGACAGACATACATGCTGCCAAAGCACTGGTAACGACGACGAGGAAGGAGAAATGCATGATTTATATGAAGTGATACAAGCGCTTTGCAAATGGAACTCTGAACGTGGACACGGCCTGCTTTTATATCCTGAGAATAGAGGTAAAAGTGAATTGAAATTTCTATTGGTTTGGCAGATTGGTTCAACGCGCCTGGATGACAGAACTTCAGGGCGGATGATGTGAAAAAACCTAGCAGAGTCCCAAAATCAACGGATAAACAATGCAGAATTCAAACATATAATTATTGAGCTTATGAGCACAACCCAAGCGGCGAAATTGTATAGGCCAGGCTCTTTCGTGGCGAAGGCCTGGTTATGGATAGAAAGGTCGCCGTTCCAGATAGCCCGGGAGAATCCTACAAACGATGTGTTTGTGCAATCAACGCTATTCCTTCCTGCAAAGTTACAAATTCGCCGCTCGATAGTTGCTCGTACCTTTTGCCACATAGTTCGAGTGCTTTGCTTTGATTCCTAACTTGTTTAGTTCGTAGTAGTCGAGGGCGCCATATTGTGAGCGTAGTCTATGATATTCATACGGGTTTTCAAAGTCCGCTGAATTTGATAAATCGCTTTGAATACATCGACAAGATGGAAATACACGTGCAGCACCATTCTCTCGCTTGATCTTTATTCACAGTTCCTATCTCTGTCTTCTCATACGACTCATTCTGTCAACCACTGCCCATTACCGATCCTTGGCGTTTTGCCTCCTCGCACTGTCATGCCTAGTAGCTTAGAAGGCCAATAATCAGACCTGAAGGCGAGTCACTCCATATCACCTTAACATCCGTTTGGTGATTATCGCGCTCTATCTACAGTTATCAGCGGAAAAATAAAATTCCCCCTTAGCGCGCATGCTAAAGCCGCTGTTCTATATTTTTACGAGAGCCAGGACAACGCCATGCTTGATGTGAGTAATATCAGCCTCTGCGGTGTCGGATTTTGTTGATGGAACACCCGCTGTTTAGTTCATCGGTGACTGTCAGATCACTGGGAATACAGATGCGGGCCATGAACGATTCTCCACATACGTGGCAAGCAAGATGGTCTCTTTGTCGTACAGCATTTTCAGTTGGTCCTGGGTCGGCCGTCCTGACCAGGCAGCCGCTCTCACCAAGCTCGCGTAGGCCCACCTTGAAGGCTACATTCCAAACGATAATCAAGACAGACTGTATCATTTCTCACGAAGCCCTTGCATTGCATCCGCAGGGCCACTCTGATCATCCATTATCTATCTATCCTCAATGGAATCTGTCCAACTGTCCTGCAAGCTAGAGAGTAACTTCCTCCCCAGCATCATGGCAGGGGCAAATGGCGTTGATTATGTGATCCGCGAATGCAACAGTTTTCTAACAACGCATCCGATGAAGGCATCCATCTTCAATGCGTCGTGCTCGAGCTCTGTCCTCTGGGCAACCAACGCCGTTCCAGAGTCCTCTGTGAGCTTGCAGATGTAGTAAAAAAGACGCTTTGAACAACACGGTAGCATTGGTGACCTAGTATACAAGTGCATACAATGTTGTCATGCAGCCGTTTTTCTGTGCTCTGAGAGACATTCTGAACGCGAAACCTTCCTGAATAACTTGGCCTTGTCACTCGATTACCGCTCGGATCACCAAGGCGACTCTCATGACCTCAATGAGGCCATTTCTTTGTATGAACAAACCCTGCGCCTGTGCCGTGCTGGGCATAGATCTCGTGATTCCTTGTTGAACAGCCCAGGACTCATCCTCCCTGACCGTTTCAACCAACGCGGTGATATTTACGACCTCATGAGAGCCATCGGCCTCTATTGATAGGCACCGACACTGTCCGCCTGGAAATCGATATCGTAATTACACGCTCAACAACCTTGTTGTCACGCTTCAACACAGATACAACAAATTGGACAAATTGGATACCAGCGAGGATCTCAACAGAGTCATCTACCTGTGCCGGGAATCACTTCAGTTAGAGCACCATAACTACCCCAATCGTCGCTTAACTCCTTGCAGTTCAAGCTCGGCGCTCTGTTCTCGTTTCACGTAAACTCAGAGGAATGGAGATGTCCAGAAGGCCACTCGACTCTGCCAAAAGTCATTGGAGGCTTTGCCTTCACTGCACACAAGTAATTTTTTCAGCTACCCCTGGTAGCGGGAAGCATCTCTGTCTCGCTACAGAGTGCAACGCAAGTCTGCTATTTGTCACTCGCTGTTGAGAACTTCAGATTGGCGTCAAGACCCCCTTTATCGATTTCAAACAGCTCTGTACTGGGTTGACACAACCAGCCCTGGAAGCATACCAAATATGCTTGGAGTTTTTCACATGACGCGCTCCAGTCCACAAGTTCAAATCTAGCTCGCAAGATCTCAGAGCTTAGCAAGAGCCTTTCTGATGTTCAGAATTCCACCGGCAGCGCTGACTGAGCTGCTGCTGATCAAGCAGCAATTCATTCAGTACAGGAGACTTCAGGAGTAATGCGGAGCGGTGGTAACTGATATACGAAATCTTCCAGTTTCTCGCGGTTCCTGCTTCTGCCGTCGTATACAGAGTTGCAAGCGACAGCACGTCATGGCCCAGTTATCGTCCGCATTGCGAGTCAATACTCGTACAGTGCCATCATTGTCCTGACGTCAGGAGAGCCTCGTCACGTTCGCTTCCTCCGCATCACTCTCACACATCTGAAGAGGCTCAAGAATGACTTTGTCAGAAATATTCGACTTACATCTTCTATACGTCCAGAGGAAATGAGGAAGGAATTGCAAGTCCTCTTACGGACAGTATGGGACGAGATCATGCTGCCCATCGTCATCGCCCTCCAGTGACCTCAGAGTAACACGCCGCTCTCGAATCTGGCTGTGCCCAACTGCAGCCTTCACTTCCATTCCTCTCTGCACAGCTTACCCCTTCGAACGAAGGCAGACGGACGTGGGGCGGAACAACACCTGGAGGGCGTCTACATCTGTTCTCACACACCATTTCTGCATGGGCAAAGTTCACCGGGCGCGGGCAAGGCGAGGAGCTCTTGAATGTCGAGAGCGCGAACTTGGGCTCGTCCCCGCGACGGCCAACCCCATCACTCTCTCCGGTGATGATGCCGCGTGAGCAGTTGCGCACTCGACGCTTTGTGACGCAACACCTGGGTACACCTCGCTTGTCATAGAAAGCAGGACTTCACCATGAGAGACGAACCTCGCTGTTTGACATTATGGGGAACGACATTCCTCATGCTGAATTTGCGTTCTTATCGGCGTGTCATACTGCCATTGGTGATGAAGAGACACCCGACGAAGTTGTTCACCTCGCAGGTGGACTCCAGTTTTCGGGACTCAAAAGCGTTATTGGCGCGCTGTGGGTGGTCGACGGTGACGTCGCAAAACACGTTGTTGAAGCTTTCTACGAGAATATGTTCAGGGATTGCGCCTTGTTGAGACATGCGAGTTGATTCTCGCTCGAGTTATGTTTTGACTTGATCGAGGGAATGTAAATTACTTGAAGATGCCGATTTCCCGCTGGTGAAAAGTGTTAGAAGACTTTGGCAAGATGATGCTTGCAGGTTCGGAACGCCTGACGTCTGGATCTATATGGATTCTGCGCTGCCCTGTCCGAAGTTTGCAATATACTTTTGGGATTTGGTGAAATACTTCAACTCTTCTTCGTTCACTTCTCCCCCCGTCCTTCAAGTCGGGTCTTGGAATTCTTCACAAGGCTTTGAGGACTCTACCTCACCTATGCCAGGGGCTCATGCTAGCGAGATGGTGACGCGTATCGTCCACACCAACGCGCTTATGCACGACGGCAAAGGCCACGGCCCACGAGAGGTGATAGACGTGTCTAGATTGTCCGGTGTTTAGCTACGGCTTTTAATTGAACAGAGAACGTACTACACCCAAGCTTCATTAACGATTACACTCGCTCAGGGCGTCATAGGCGTAAAACAAGAGTAAGCTTGCCTTGGCCAAGTGCCCTAAAGCGTGATGTGAGATATACAATAAGTAGACTTTGTATACCGAACAAGCAGTCAGTTAGTCGTACAGTGACAGTTACCGAGTATATATACAAACAACATATACCAGTAAAACCCAGAAATGTGAGACGAGGTTTCTGTTGGATTCTGCTTGACGCTTAGTAGTGCCCTCTATGGTTCCGTCCTCCTTTGGAATGACGATGGACTTCGCTGGACGCTTGACGCTTGGTGCTGTTGTTGCTAATGCCCCTCAACTCCAAGGCCCATGCCGTGTCGATCCCTGAATGTCTGGTGTCGTTGACAATGTCCTGGTTGTTGTTGCTGGCAGTGTCCTGTGTATTCCCAGCGGGTAAGGTCTGGGATCTCTTGCTGTCGAGACGTTGGTATTAATTGCACGTAACGCGCCGCACGAGCAGGATAACTGACGATGGGTACAACTTCTGGATGATGGAATCATCATCACGTTTGGTAGTGACAGAGTCTAGGACGCGACCCGGGGATCTCTCACTATCAAGACGTTAGTATTGATCACACTCAACATGCTGCACTGGTAGAATAACTGACTATCGATGGATATTGGCGCCGTCGTCACATTTGGTAGTGACAAAGTCTAGGACCCGACCCAGGAATCTCTTGCTGTCAAGACATAGGTGTTGATCGCACTCAACACGCTGCACTGGCAGAATAACTGACAATGGGAAAAATGTGGTATTTCTGTGGATGGTGGAGCTGTCGTCACGTTCAAGTAGAAGTGACCTGTGAATGACTAGCCTAGAACGCATTCGCTGGGTGTGCTCGGTGGCTATTTGATAGAGACATGAGGGACACTCGACACAGCAACAGCGGGAGCGATAAGGGCAACTAATTCATTAAATTTTCACAGCAAGAGGTGAGAGAAGACGCAGAAACTTGATGCTCGGATCCCTAGTATGAGCAATATCGAGCACCGATCATATATAGAACTTCTACTGCGCCTTCTATGCCATGATGCATCGTCGCGGTCGAACATCACATCCAGATCATTCAGGTAGGGTAGTGGGACATGCATGCATGAATGCTGAGTATAGGCGCACAGCTGGAGTCGGGCTTCCGCCGCTGACAGTTTGGTGTGGGCCGTGTGGGCGGTGGCGTCTAATGATCATTACTATGATTGCCTTTTTTAGAACCACCAGGGTTTTGCCAAATGATATCATTATCACTACAAGCGCTCTCATGTTTCAGACGATGATGTGAGGTATGATGCATGACGACTGACGACTGACCTCGAGGAAATATCGAGACTGGGGGCTTATTAGACGTACAAAGAAGAGCAGTCATAACCCCTGGTCTCCGCACAGGTCAGACCATGGTATGTAGAAAATTTTAATCTGCCAGCGGTGAGCGTGATATTATTCATGCAACACTTTTTATAGTCATTCTCTGTGAACACCTTGGCGCATTTAATTGCATGCGGGTCCACCGATAGCGACTACATGCTGCTCGAGTATTGGTTAAAAGTGCGCGACCTTATCTTCATTCCAATCCTTTTCCCTCAACCGCAGTATGGACGCGCACAGTGATGATACCGAGAAGAAGATCGATAGCTTTGAGGCTAGTAAGGATCTCGACCCCGTTTTAGTGGACCCTGCCGAGGAGTTGAGCTTGCATCGTGGTTTGAAAGCGAGACAGATATCTATGATAACGGTGATGAAAATTCTCATAATACATCTTGCGAACCAAACTAAAACTCTCTCATTCTACCTAGCTGGGAGGCTCGCTGGGCACAGGCCTCATCATCGGTTCAGGTACTGCTCTCGTCAGAGGAGGTCCACTAGGTCTCTGGTTTGGGTACTCCTTCATGGGCATAGTCTGTTACTTCGTCATGATCTCTCTAGGAGAAATGGGTGCATATCTCCCCCATAAGAAGGGTTTTGCAGGATATGCGACTCGATATGTTGATCCTGCCTTCGGCTTCGCTCTTGGATGGAATTATGTGTTCAAGTACTTCATTCAAACTACGAACAATGTTAATGCGGCGGGCGCTGTGGTGCAGTATTGGACCTTAAGTGTACCTATTGAAGTTTGGATGGGTGCGTGCATCTTTTTACAATCCAATCATGCACTGATCCTTGTTTCAGTGATTTACATTGCGCTGAGTGCGTATGACGTCTGTCCGGCTAGCCCAGCTAACATGTCTTACATTAGTCTTCCTCATCAACTTATTGGGCATTCGCATCTTCGGCGAAGTCGAATTCTGGTTCTGCAGCATCAAAGTTGTCGCTTTGGTTGGTCTTATCTTGATGGGACTTATTATCGACCTCGGCGGCAATCCCCAACACGATCGTATTGGCTTCAGATACTGGAGAGCACCCTACGGACCCCTCCGTGAATATCTTCTTGCTGAAGTACACGACTCTCGTCTTGCTCAGTTTCTTGGATTCTGGAGCAACCTTACTACAGCTTTGTTTTCGTACATCGGCACAGAGCTGATTGGCGTGACCGTAGGCGAAACTGAAAATCCAAGGAGAAATGTTCCAAGGGCTATCCGTAGGATGTTCTTTCGTATTTTGGTGTTTTACGTAGGAGGCACGTTCGTCATTAGCTTGACGATACCGAGTAATAGCAGCGTACGTGGGTTTGTGCACATAAGGGGCTGTTCCTGACTTTATTGTAGGCACTTTTTGTGGCTAGTACATCTCCAGCTGGTGCTGCTGCATCGCCATTTGTCGTAGGTACGTGCCTTGTCCCTACCCATGGACTATGCAACTCTGGGACCTAACGTCTCATCGATTAGCGACAACCATTGCTGGCATAAAAGTCTTGAACCATATCATCAATGCCGTGGTGTTGATCTTTGTGCTTAGTGCATCAAACTCAGACCTCTATATCGGCTCCAGAACGCTCTATGGCCTCGCTGTGGAACGCAAGGCACCTCGTATATTCGCCAAGGTTAACCGCGCTGGGGTTCCTTGGCCCTCACTCATTCTGAACACATTAGTCTGCTTCTTGACATTCCTTAATGCGACTTCGTCGAGTTCTGTTGGTAATGAACTACGTCTGTTCATCGCATGTAAAATGCTTATTATTCGGTAGCGTTCGGCTGGTTCGCAAGCCTTATTGCAAGTTTTGGCGCTATTACGTGGATGTGTATATCTTATACCCACATGTATGTTGTTTATACTGAGCAAGTTGTCATTTTCTGATGGAATTGCTTCCAGCGCCTTCATGCGTGCGTTGAAAGCTCAAGGAATGGATCGAAACACTCTCCCATACAAGGCACCCTTTCAGCCATATGCTTCATGGTTTGCCTTGATTTTCACAGGCATCGTGCTTTTTTTCAATGGTAGCATTTATCTGATCATGTCTGCAATCTGCGCTAATCACATCAAACAGGTTTCAGCGCTTTTCTTCCCTTTGTATCGTCATCATTCATCACGTCAGTGGCGAAGGTGATCGTAATCTTCCGGAATGCTAATTACAATCCAGATCTTACATCCCTATCCCTATTTTTTTCTCGCTATGGGGCGGATACAAGATTTACTACCGCACTTTGACAATCCCCGCAAGCGAAGCCGATCTTATTACCGGAAAACGTGAAATTGATGAAGAAGAAGCACGATTCCTTGCTCGGGAAAAGCTGAAAGGTCCACGTTCTGGAATACAAAGGATTTGGGATGCGCTTTGAATAGCCTACCACTGAAACAGTAAGTCTTCCCAGCTTTCGAAAAAGGCATCCATATAACAAAGTTTTTCGCCTCAAGTTATTTACACCTCAAGGCCTTAAATTAATTCACATTTGGTTATCACGAGCCACGTATTTGCTTTGGTTTTAATTGTGTGCGAGATAAGATAACCTACTTTTGAACGTTAAGGTTCGCGCGGCGTTTCATGTCGTGCAGGGGCCCCTTTCAATCTATGTCGCGAAGGGCGGTTCGCGCGCGGGAAAAAAATCATTGGCTCAATCCCGGTGCTCTGCTGATTTCCGGCCTGGGACACGGGACAGGGAAATAATGGAATGTATCCGTAGCTTCTTTCTTCCAATCCTGCGTTGTGATGGTCCACCCGCATCAATATTTACTACTAATTCGGGTATTTGGGCGCCCAAACGGTGTTACCTTGGCCGCTCTTGGGCTGGTGGCGCCGGATACCGCTGCCAATCGGTGAACTTTGTGAAGGGGTCATTCTGATTGCCCTTGATATGCCTTCCTTGGCCTTTGATGCTGGAGCACGGGAACGTGAAAACAGCTAAGTGTATACATGGCATGAAACAGGAGCAAAGAGCGGACACGTTGAATTTATCATAAAGTTCCTAGCAGGCGACATGCCTGAATGAGAGTATAACTAAAACTATTCTCTTTGAGACCTGATTTATCGTAGCTCTCAGGGTCATGGGACGTCTCGGAACCTGGTTTTTTTTTTCATTGATTAGGAGAAGCTGTCGCGGCGCATGTTAGTCTTGTTCGCGTTTTCGCCACCCAATCGACTCCTGGCCATATAGAGTAGTAGAGAGCGGATCGAAGGCGTCCACGTAGAAACGCTCGTCGACTTCTTTTCTGATGACATCTTCAATCTTCTGCATGAAAACTTTGTTTCGTCCAAGTTGAATGTAAACCACAGACGACATGATACTACGATCCCCGGCGGACAAAATCATTCCGAGACCTCTTTCGTGGTTCCGGAAGTCGAAAAGATACTTGGAACATTGACATACAGGCGGACAGTCGTACTCTTCCAATATTTCTGGAAACCAGGTCGTAAGCCCAAGCGTAGAAATCTGATCGAGCAGTTTTTGACTCAGCGCGACGACGCCAACGCCACCTAATTGCTTCAATTCATCCCACTGAAGGATATCGGCTGGAAGTCAGCAATTTCCGAACGGCGGGAGCGAATTACGAATTAGATTTCTTACATCCCGAATGTCAGTTACTAGCAAAGAAGTGTTCAGAGAGTTTTGGTGGATGTAATCGATGCATGATTGTATCGTCTTAATGCCAGGATGGTCGGGAGTAATTGGGTGTTCGACTTCCACTTCGTCTTTCTTCTCGAACCATGTCATGATCTAATAGTAGAAGTAGCTTTGAACGGTGGTTTAATTGCATGCAATGATGAAGTACTCACTGGAGCGATATTCATACTCAGCATAACTGCTCCAGCTTCGATGCAGGCGCGAGCATGTGCAAGGGAAGTCACCATTGAAAGATGTACACCTATTGAGTATTTGTCGGTGAGTTGGCGCGCAGCACGGATACCGTCATCTGTCGCTGGAAGCTAAGAATAGTCAAAGGAAGGCTGTATGCGCTACTGGAAGCACACTACCGTGATGATAACTCTCCATCGTCGGACATCAGCTCGGTCAAAAAGTTCAACGAGGGCACGGGCTTCGTACACCATGGCCGCCTTGCTGTTGTGAAGGCGCGAATCGATGAACATCACCACCGGGCCTTTGACTACACCTAACATGGCCAAGCCAAGTTCAAAAAGCTGCAAGACTATCAGCGAGCCTTCACGCAGGGTAGAAGTCTAACACACGAATTGCCGAAGGACAAGCCTCATATAGAACGGTTTCGAGCATTTTCTGTTATATGATCGCTGACGCTCCATAAACATAGGGAACCAAAGACTAACGGATATATTTCGAGTACTTTCTTAGTAGCGACCCAGACATGATAACGAATGCCAGTCGTATCTGCCAGGTCACTGACATTCCTCGGGGTGAGCAAGCAGCCCCAAACGCCACGAAAATACAACGCTGCTCACAACTTCAGTCAATCACATCCAGTGACACAGCCAGGGGAACATACCCATAATGTCAGCCGTATCCCCATAGATCGGGACATCCCTGTAAGGAAACGAGGGGACTACCCCCATTTCCTTTGCCTCGTTGGAAGAGGGCTCAGGTAGAGCCCCATAGCGAGTGCTCATCCATAAATCCAACTTAATTTTGTCCTCCCTTGAGATAGGGTAAGTACCCTGGTATTCGGTCCGTCGGGGTTTTTGCGGATAGTGCATACGTTCATCGGTAGTGGCGCTAGGGACGGCCATTCTGTGAGAGCGATACCCGTTCCCTGCATCGCCCAGTCAGCTTTTTAAAGCAACAGAATGTCCACAAAACGACCACTGTGGCTCATTGTCGCATGTGCAGGCTCGATGTTTTGCCAGCCTTCAAAAGCGGCATAAGCCTGCACGCCGCAGCGATCTTTTTTTTATCAAAGGGAGATAAAGAGAGGCACCATTCTGTTTCATTTCTAGACACATTCTGACAGATCTGAACGGCTTTTGACACGACTGTTGACTCGGTGATATTTTCTTCGGATCATCATCAGCCGATCATCAAAGACGACAATAGCCAACCGCAGTATCAACGGTCAATCGAGCTTCATAAACACTGTGGGCGTAGAATTCTTCAGAAATAGGGTGGTGCATGCCATGGTCACCGTCGACCCCGAAGTCGTCCAGTACACGGAGCTATAAGCCAATCGTTTCATGCGTTCAAAAGGTCCGATGAAACTGCTAGTTGCAGGTAGTGGCGACGCACGCCCGGCGAAGGTTATGTCGCTTTACCCGGGGGGAGGGCTCGAATCGGCGTTAGTCCGAGCCCAGAACGTCTGAATCTTCTCTTCATGAATCATGGATCATGGATCCAGCGAATCCGATGCACGTCCAAAGGAAGTCCGAAGCTCGAATCAAGCTGTTCGCAGAGTCCAAAGATGAAGAGGGCAGTGATTTTTAGAGGCAAAAAGGGTCTGGAATTATGCCCGAGCAAGTACCCGTTTCCATCAGAATGTTCACTGCCTTGATTGTTCTAGTGTGGTATTTGGCGCTTGGGAGAATATAGATAATTTTAAAAAAGTTATCGACGTCGGCAACGCGAAGAGATGATGTGGATATGGCCGAGGATGTCAGCTCTTTGCCAATGTCGCAGGCAGGAACAAGGGAGACTTCAAGTTCGCTGAGCTTTGAGGTGTACGAAAGGATATACGTAACAGTCATCGAAGAATCTGGCAGATCATTTGAAACAGCCGCGAAGACCAAATTGAACGGGGTTACCAAAACCGCATCAACGCTCAGTTGATCGAAGCGATGTAAAATTGATAGGTTCCGTAGATACAAGTCGCAACAATAATACTCATAACACACACCTACTTACATTACAATAAGTATCAAGATTATACAATTCATGCACATATATCCACTAGAATGCGTGATAACTTTTTACAATAGCGAAGCGCAAAAATTAGAAGTAGTAGGTTGTTCGTAGGCTCTAGAAATAGCGATGCGGCAAAGAGAGCTAGACGAGATGCAGCGAGACAGTGATAGCAATAGAGCGGGGGTATCATCTAAACCGATCAGTCCAAAAGAAGAGAACAACAATTCGACGTATTTCGGTTCTACCGATGAACCTGGGCACGTTCGGCCGAATAAGCATGCCAGTTATCCACTTCAGCTTCTGGCACAGTTTGGGCAAATGGAGGGAGAGTAGTGTGGTAATGGTTTGAGGGCCCATTATGGTTATGATGGTTTGATGACTGGAAAAACGAGTCTGTAAGCGGTTGAGATATTGATTGCGTACAACTTACGCTGTAATGATCGTCTTCAACTTTGACGGATCCGTAATGATTGGAATGGTAGTTGCTTGGAAGTGGGTGATGCGACAATGAACTTGGACGACTGTTGACCGGGGAATGCGATGAGTGTTGCATTTGGGTGGGCTGCTGGTGGGTGAAACAGAAAACAATGGTCACTAGGATCCAGAGAGTTCTCATAGAGTTGGAGGACATTACGTCACTCGCGCAAGGAAAAAGCACTCGCCGAAAATGGAGGACTTGAAGTTGAACTTGATCCGGACGGAGTATGAGGAAGGTGATGAAAAGCGGGAGCGTGCAAATTAAAGAGCGAGGAGGAGTTGCCTGAAACACCGCCATGACCAGATGTGCCATTGTGGGAGGGTATATTGCCATACTGGTGATGGGAAATTGGCTGCGGAATGGTAAGTGGAGGTGGACGATCACCATGAGGGGCGTCTTGCGGCTATGTAAAAGGCGTTGTCAGACTACTAATAGTGTTGAGGAAGGAAAAGAACAAACCATGTAGAGATCATCCATTTTTCGTTTCTTGAAGTCGCGGTCACAGTTGCGAGTGTCGTGGAAGTTGGACATGGAGTGCCGACGATAGTCGGAGGACAAATGACCAGCTCGATGGTCAGATTCCAACAAACGTCTCATTTCTTCATTTTCTTTCTGCAAGCGAGTATTTTCTTGCTCGAGCTCACGAATCTTGACCAAGGGGGGCGGTAAAGCCGCCACTTGGTCTGGGGTAAAGCCCAAAGCAGTTTGTAGTTTAGTGACAGTTTGTTCGAGCTGAAAAAAAGGGCAAGGTTAGAAAACGCGTCAAGTTCGCGTCGTATGGAGCTAACCTGCTCGATGTAGGCCTTTCGCTTTGCACGATGGCGAGCTTGAGCTTTAGCATTACGGCTACGCTCTGGACGATCGGGTTGTGACGAGACAGATTCAGCAGCGGAGTGAGCCATCGAGGACATGTAACGTTATAACGTAACCTTGGGAGAGGAAAGATAGTTCGGGGTTGTAAAAAAAAAAGGATTGGACGGTTATTATAGTTGGCGTACGTTGAAAGGACTCCACTCAGACGCCCAAGCCATCGCAACTATTCCAAAAGAATTCAGTGCCTCGGATTCCGAATTATTCGCTTTGAAAAGTCAGCCGACATGTCTTCAATGCGACCCTGGTGGCAAGCTTGATTCCTTGCAATCTTGAATCAAATCTTAACGAACCTTCTCCGACTCCATTGCATTACATTACAATGTCTGAGTGTTCACGGAAATCCTTTGATCAATTATTTTACCTTGCCCCCCGGCGGTTCACCCCAAGTACCGCAACTTACCTTCCTATGTTGCATTGAAGATAATAATTTTTCACAAGAGAGTTCCCCCGTCGGCAAGTTGCGGTTGTTCCATCAGGCTAATGCCGCTGTGCCTTAGGGATGCGTTCGTGTGTTGATCCCCGATCAACAAAATATATTATAATCTACTTCCGCGTACAATCTACTCAATTTTAAAACTCAGAACTCCGCGATACTCCGCCACTTCTCCAGACCTTTCGTTATTGCGAAGTGTTCGCTGAGATGCACTCCCCGAATTATAGCGTACATGGGTCTACTCATCTTCTGTGATTATACTGCTAATACAACCACTACTACTACTAACAAACTACTAACTCACTAGTACCCTCGGATATCCACGGCTGCTTCGAACATGTCACCATTCAGGGACTCCGTCTATCATAAGATCGAAGCCCTCTCTCCCCATGTATATCCCCCAACACTCCCGTATACTAACAAGTACGCTTATCGACCAGCGGCTATCAACTTCCGCTCGATGGGAATCCGCGCAGAAATGGCGAGGTGCCAATCACCTGCCACCTCGGTTATATATCGGTGCTCAATTAATCGAAAAATATATCCGTATCTTGGGAACATAACCGATACCTTTCGGTGAGATCCGGTTCCGCCAATGAGTCGTCCTACTAGTACTAACACCAGCTGGGGGGTCTATTCACACAAGAAAAAAAAAAAACGCGACTGTCTGCCAGTACTAGCTGACTCCGTGATTGACGGGCTCTTCATACCCTTTCTCCAAATCGCAACTACTAACCAAGTTGGTAGTTTATCCACTTTCAATCTGAACCCCACCAATTCAATCGGCAATCCCCGTCCTCCCACGCGAAGGCTGTGCAAGTCTCTTCACGCCAAACTTCTTTCCGATCCAAGCCTGTGACTGGGTGATCTTCATTTATTAGCCAACCTGGGTATGTCTGCCGCATTAATGTCCTGCCTTTGTACGTCATGCCACTCCCATTCAACGCCTCGCAATCGCGTTCGAGGGTCCCTCTCATCCTTAGCCGCTGGCCACTCAGGTTCAACCTAATAATAATCACCGCAGCGAAGCCTAACAAGGGTACACACGGACCCATTTTGCGACTGGTACCAGCCTAGCTCGAGCGCTTTGTTTCCCTGCGGTTCGGAACCTCCAATATAGGCATGTAAGAGCCGAAGGGCGACCAGGTCGCCCATCGACCCCCCATACATAATATCTAATGCGGTTCCAATTTTGATAGGCGCAAGGCGTGGAACATTCCACCACACGATATGGGGTCGCGCCTCGGTGGCCAGTGGCCGACCATCCTCCTTCCTCTTTCGACATTCGTCGATTTATTTATGGCCCCTTCATCCCAAGCTCACACTCATTGATCGAGGCATCATTGCATATTGCGATAACTGGCATGGTATACTTCCAGGACATCATCATCATCTTCCTTTCCTGTACCGTCGGAAAATTGGGCTACCAACTCGTCCCGGCCACGAGTCTGATCGTGGTGGTATTAATCTTCACTTTCCTGTGGTCTCGGATGTCGCGATCACCGGCAATTAAGCTATCTCGGGACTCTCTCCTCCAGCCTCATGGAAAGCTCAAGGCATATCTAAGCGAGATGATGAGGCTTTTACTTCCAAGAGATTTGCATGGGAAGAGGTATCCGGCTAAACTTCTCAGTTCAGGCCAGAGAAGCAGATAATATTGACTTCGGGACAATGTTTCTCCTAGGCTAGAGAATATGTAGCTCCGAGTCGAATCCCGAAGGCATGTTTGAGATGAACGGTCATCATATGCGCCGGCGCCTCGTATCTAAGTATGAGCTCTTCGGGAAGGTTGTAAACTTTAATAATGCGGCCCACAATTGTAATGGGGACAATTGTTATGGGCCGCTACCTACTCCTTTTGCAATAGCCAAAGGGTACTTCGGAATGGAACCAATAGTTTACCTCGCCTCCACGCACCGCATTTAGCAGGTGGCATCCGACAACGCAGTTAAATATATTTGCTTATCACTAGTACACAGTCTTGCAGCAAAGTGAAAATGAATGCATCGCGAACGGATCGTATCATATACTGACGAGCTCTGCTATGGTGCGGTCGGCCGTCGGCTTTGACAATGGCAAAAACGTTGACACGTTGGAAGCGATTTGATCGCAACCCCGAGTGCCTAGACGCGTGGACTCCGCGACGCTGTATCTAGCAAAGGTGGTAAGTCGGGTCCGTTCGGTTTCAGATATGATTGTTCTTTTGTCCACGTGCATTCAACATTGCACGTTTATCGTCCTCAGATTTGCAACGCTGGCTGATATCGACACGGTCGCTCGCACTGACTCTATGGCCCCTATGTGTACCATACCAGTTACTCCGCGGGTCTAACGCTGGAAACAAAAAGAGCAACACTGGTGAATAAATTACCGTTTTACCAGCCCCTGGGATGCATTTAATAGGTATCTGTGCAACACTTCAAAACATGAAGATAAATCAGTACTACATCTGAACGGGATGACGGCATGGGGTCATGACGGGTGGACTGTTACAGTTCATCATCCTCGGAGAGGACCAACCGCCCCGTCCCGGTACGTCGAACGCCCGCCAAGTCCATCCCTGCATCGTCTTCGCTCACGGTGTCCATTGACATTGATCGCTTTGCAGAACGTTTTGGAACCGGCCGCGGTCTTGGGCGCGCCCTAGGTGCGGGAGTTTCTGGTGTACTGGAGCGACTTCTCCGCATGGCCCCGAGGATGTCATCTTCACCGTCTGAGACATTTTCATCGGCACTGGACTCTCCTGCCGGTTGATTCTCGGGGTTCCCCACATTACCCTGCTTCCTAGCCTCAACATCTTTACCTTTTCTCCGCCGTTTTTTAGTTCCCGTCGCTCGCATGGTTCCGATCTTGCCACTTTGTGCGGCTGCCATGACAGCTTTATCTCTTAATGCCTTTTCCCTTTCGAGGAAGGCCTCCATATCCCCGTACTCTGCATCACTGTCCTCAATGAACTGTGCTGACTTGTATTGCGTTTCTTCCTTCTTTTTCTTCTCCCGTCTCTTGCGCTTGGGCTCGTTATCGTCAATAAGCTCGATGTCAGAGTTAGAGGGTGATCGTCGTCTCCGTCGCCGACGGGACTTCTTGCTTATGAGCTCTGAAGCCTTCTTGCCGTCAAGGTCAATGGGATGTTGGAGGAATTGATCAATGACATTGAGGCTGCTCAGGAGGTCAGAAGGAGGAATCACTGCTGGAACAGCCCACTGTAACTCGTCACCATCTATAAACTGATCAGCTGGCCGCTGCTCAAAAGTTCGCAAAAGAACGAACCGTCGTCATAAATGGTGAACTTTAACAGTCGAAACATGAGCTTCAATATCGAGTTCTTCGTTGCGGCTTCCGCATGTTCATCGCTGATATATGGTATTACTGACAAGGCGTTAGCGCAGAGTAAAGTTGTCCAGAATCACCTACAGTAATCGAGAAATTTGGAGATTGCTTCTGCAGAAGGAGTTAACTTCTTCTGTTCATCGTCGTCCAGGTCAGGGTCTCCGTCTTTAGGCTTTTTATCCGTCTCCTCGATAATCTTATTGCGTTGACGAATGACTAGCACCAATATCTTTACAATTGAGGAATGATCAGAGTCATTCGGTGAAGATGATTGATATGATTACGAACGTCTTTGACCCATTCTATAAGTTCGGTCTTTCCATCGTCTACTAGGGCCGCTATCGCAATTCCGATTTGCTCGCTCCACGAGTAACCCTTCTTCACTTGCACCTCGGGAGGGAATTTGGTATCTTCTACTATCTCGCGCTCATGGCGGCCTTTGCGTTCCGGTTCCCAGCTCGAGTACAGTTTCCAGTGTCCGCGGTTCTTGGGGAAGAATGCCTGATTCAGATTGAGACAGATAAGCATTGAGCGTTAGTACGTGAGATAACAAAAATGAAAACCTCACCTCCACCGCAAGGAATGGCTCTCCTTGCAACGCCTTGAAGAACCTGTGCAAAATGAAATTGACCAATTTCACAAGGTCCTTGGACGACTGGTCCTTCGGCAATGACTTCTGATCATCGAGAATCGTTTTGAATAGATGGAGTGTCGAAACCTATAAGAACTTGTATATCAAGAAACGAGCAACACATAATTGCAACTTACGTTGAAATATAGCCCTTCTGCCTTAGCTTTCACGGCTTGTCGGTGGATCAAGTTCACCACCCTCTTCATGAACTCAGGGGAATCGAAGTCCCTGTAGCGCGAAAGATATGTCAGAAGGGTCTTCGTTATCGCCGAGTTTGCAAATTTCTGCACATCAATCAACCAACTGTCAATCAATGTTCCGCTTCGATCATGCGACATACCATTTCGAAGGCATCAAAGGTGAACATTGTCTCGTGGACGACCTCCTCCTCGCTATCCCCATCAGGTTCCTCAACGTCAGGCACCCCATCTTCATCAGCTAGTAGTCCCTGACCTGCGATAACTTAAAATGACACTGAAGGCGGAAAATGTATGACTTACCCGTGGTCTTCCTCTTACCCGGCTTCTTTTTCCTGACGTACACTGCCCCAGTATTTTCTTTCCCCCACCGTTCCAACATCCGTAGCAATGCGTAAGCGAGGTGCACACTGGCATTTAGATAAGCTAGTGATTGCGTCCCCTCCTTGTAAGATCGAAGGCTTTCAAGTGAAATGTCAAGAACGTCGCCATTATAAATCAACTGTTGTTGTAAAACAGCTGCAGCCTCATTGAGCTGAGGGTCGGAGATTACCGACGAAGACATGACGTCGATCAGGAGAAGGAGTTGAGTAAGGCATTCTATTCCCGCTTGCAGCTCGTTCCACATTTTCGGCTGCAAAAAAGCTAATGTGAGCCAGCGACCGTAACAGGTGATAGCTTTGACTTTCACAATACCTTTTCATCCATAGCTTGTCTCATCCGCTTCAAGACCCAAATGATCCACCCGCGGTCGGTAACTTCCGCTACTAGCCCGAGGTTCCATTTTCGCTGTCCTTCGGCGGCCTTTTCGTTGGACCGGGATGTCAGGAAAAATTCAAGGAACCACTTCGTGACGTAGAGCAACCGAAGATGATCTTTTTCTTTGATCTTCGGGCGTTCGGATTTGATGTCTTTGAGCAGAGAGCGGAGGAACGCTGCCGAGAGAATGAGGAGGACTGGATGTATGGAAAATGACTATACAAACGATTAAACGATGACTCCACAGACTCGCGAGCAAAACCCTGAAGGACTATCTTGGCTTCGACAGATAGATTGTCCTCGCGGGCTAATTCGTCAATTTTGTTGCTTTTGCGAGCTTTGGAACGCTTGGCAAAGTCGAGAACGTTTCCAGACTCTCGTGTGATAGCTGCTTGGCGATGAAGGACTAGCGGCCTAGAATTAGAGGCTGGATCGTTTGGACCTTCGGTGTCTGCATCTGGAGCTACTGGTTTCTTGCCCGGCCTAAGCTGCACGGAAATAGTTGTCCCAAAACGGGAGTGCCGTGAAGATGCATTCCTTGCCAAGTCTTTCTTTTTCTTGTCCTCTGCAGCAAGCAGCCGATGAAGGTTTTGCGCTGGTTGCTGAAGTGGCGTTAGGATGCAACAAACAAAAATAATAAGGAACTTCACTTTTGACTGGTCTACAGCCAGCAGATGAGGTTTTACGCCGCGAAATAACAAATAGAATATCTCGAGCACAAGAGTATTTGATGCGTTGAAAAGAGGATCGTTGGACGTATTGGCAGCAATGGTCAGAAGCAAGTCCAGTGTGTGTGTTTCCGAGAGTACTTTTACAAGTCTAGTCTGCAAACTCGAGTACTCCACTTGGTCCGCGCTCAGGTGCGTATTTGCAGGGAGGTCCTTGATAAATATCAAGTTCCGGATGAGATGCAGAATCAGATTGACTATCTGTCCATCGCGCTCCTTCCTCTCCTTTGCAGGCTTTGAGATTGGGGGGAGAACAATCCCAAAGAGAGCTTGCATGACGCCTGGCTTCAGAAGTGCAGCCTTGTAATTGAGATGGCTGAACATTAGCTGGGTATAGTCCGTCCCTTTATCAAGCTCCTCATCCAGCTCCTGCAGCTCTTCCGCCATATCAATTGGCCAGGTCATGGCAGTTATTAAGTCTGCACATGCGATGGCGCGCTTGTCTTCTACGAGTCCCTTGCCTGCAGTCGCCAACAGTATCGGTACAAGGTCGTTTGGGAGGACCCGGGTCTCCCAAAATATGCGCGCGACCGTACGCTCGTCATCTGTGTCGTCCTTCCGCCAGAGTTTCTTCAGATCTCGGAGACAACCGCTGACTTCATCGCCCATGCGGTAGGCACCACCTTCGTAACCACCAAGTGCATCAACGACTCGTTGGACGACAGGCTCGAGAATAGCTCTTCTGTCGACTTCTTCCAAGTCGGACTCGTGGGACGAGTGGATAGAAACGACATCGTTATCCATGGACGAGTGCTTTGACGCTGAGCAGAAGGAGTTGCGGTGCTCGACGCGAATGAACAACACGCGGTCTGTCACACCACGTGATGGAAGTCGCAGGTTTCACATTTATCATTTATAAGATTACAGAAGTCCCACTAGACAAACGACACCAACTCGGGCCTACAAGGTGCGTACACGAGTCGTACTTGGCGTTGTCCTCTCCGATTCACGCGGTTCTCCCTCACGTCGGGGACCTCAGGCCTCATTGCTGGAGATCCCTTGCCGTCTTCAGTCACACAAGATGGAGTAGCTTGGCGGCACTCACTGAATGCAGCGATGCATTCCTTGTACGTAGGCCACAGCACTCGTATCAGTAGCGCGATGGAATATGACGTATCAGAGATTTGCAACGACGTTATTTGACATTATCCTGTCAGAGATGAGCTTCTCTTTCTCATGCCACCAGGGTAAGGCAACTGCCGTATAGTAAGCTTTCATGACTCTTGGGGTACAAAGCATAAACATTTGTCATGGACCTGGAGGAGGGCTGCAGCTGGGCTGTAAATTAGTGGAGAAATGTGAAATAATGAGAAAGGGGGGTGACGATTGATTAAAACATATCATTGTGGCTGCCGGGCACTCCAAGGTACTTACTGCAGTGCTTGCTCGGTGTCATGACAGGCGTGGAAGTAGAGTGGACGGAAGCATAAGTAGCGCTCCAGATGGGCGTCGTTGGGCTGTAGATAAGTCAGGCACTTCGATGCCACCGAGGAACGAAAGAATTACGCATCATCTGATGCATATGAACGAGTAGACACCCCGGGCCTGGAAAATCCCGCAAAAATGCGATGACTTCTATGGACTATTCTGGATGATGTTCGTCAAGAGGTGCTCATTGTTAGAGGACGAGTTACTCACAAAGGCTACACAATACTGAGGAGAAGCAGTACATAGACTTGCGAAGATGTTGCTATGATGTGCCGTTTTTCTTCGCTGCTTTCTCCTTCTTCAACCTCTCCTTCTCGGCATCTGCCTTAGCAATTTCATGTGCTCCGTCATTTAGTCCCAGCCGGTTTCGGGCAATCTAGGGGCATACGACAAAAGTTTTTGTTAGTGAAGAAAGCCGTAAGATCATCAGTGATTGGGGTGGTTCTAAACTCACCTCAATAGCGTAGAACTGTATTCGTGTGACTAGACGTCATGAGGTTCGCATCAGGGACATCAACAAAGAATATTGGCAATACCGAAGATGGTGTTAGTCTCCCCGTACTCTTTCCTTGCATCCGTGCGGATGAGAGACCCAAAATTGTAATCTTTCACTTTTTTTTCATACCTGTAATTGAGTCGAGCTGTCAGCTGAGTCTCAACACATACCGATAGCACTCACACTTGACAAAACTCTCTCCACTTCTTTTTTCCAATGTTGCTCTTAAGCCAGTCCTCGTCAAGCTTAACAAGATGTGCATGATTTTCCTCATTGAACTCAGGGAACGTCGACATGGTATGTTCGTATATCTCGTCGTCAAGCCTGTCCACTCAAATGAGCCGCTGTGTGGTTCGAATAGAAGAGCCTCACTTTGTCAATTTGAGTGAACGCGGAGGAACTTTCTCGAGAAGGTTCCAGTATGTCTACCCAGTCATGATGGTGTCAGCTGCAGTGAAAAGCTGAATAGCCCGACACTCTCGCACCTGAGCATGTTCGACCGCTTTCACTGCAAATCTGCGGAGATTGACGAGTTTGGCATAGATCAATCTGCGCTAGACGCCCAAGTGTCTTTCGGCACTCACTGCTTCTCTATCTATACTCCCATGAAGCAAAAAGAACGAATGATGAGCACAGGAAGATCGTGTGAAGAGGATTGATCTACCTCGACGAGATTCTGAGCATTGTTAGGATCAAAGCTTTGAGTTGACATTATGTTTCTGGGACTTGAAAGGTCGATTTCTAGACAATTCTAGGAGTATTGTGGAGTAGATGGTGAGAAAAATCACTGCGGTTCGCGGATGAGTACCAGTCAGTCTACTAATGACGAACAAGGCACAAGGCGAAGTACCTCCGCGACTCATGTGACTGCGATCTTATCGAAGATAATCAAGCGTGTGCCACTACGTGCATAGTCTTTTTCAAAGTACTCAGTATCCTTAGGCAGATCTACCCAGTAGAATGGTGGTAACCGTTCCTTCTTTACTATGTATCGTTCAATGGAATGTTTGCGACATCTTCCAATAAACTTAAAACTGTATATCTCGCACGCAGAAAGATCAACTCCTAGAACTTGTTTTTGATTTCTTCTCAACGCCAACACCAAAGCGTTTCAACTTCTCAAAATACTTTTGAACGCGACTCGCAACCTGGCGTGGTGTCCGCCGACCATCCATAGCTTGCGAGATTTTTGCCCATCTATGACGGTTTGAGTCTTTTAAGCAGACAAGAAGATGAACGCTTACCGATTGCGCTCACCATCTGGAATTTCCTCGAGGAGTCGTTCGAGCAGGTGTTGTTCCGATACCGACCACGCCTGTTTATAAGTTTCGGGTCTTGGCTTGTCTGTATATGCTTTTGCTTCTGGTGCGGGTGGTGATGGCTCGGCTTTAACTTTGTGGTTAATATTCTTGACGTCAGTTGAGTTGCGAGATCGTTTCCCGAGAGTAGAAAGAGGGGGAATGGTGATTGACATGGACTCGGCGCTAGCCTCCAGGTTATTGTCGAGTGACTGAGGCTGGAGGGGTTTGCGCGAACGGGAAGATCGATTGAGGCTGTCAGGCTGTGTGACAAGACGTTGATTAATAGTCGAAGTGCGTCTCTTGGACCATGATGCTAAAGGCTGAGCAGGCTCCGGTGGTGCTATTGTGGATGGGGTAGATGGGACAGTCGTATTTGTGGAATCAATGGATGTACTGTCGTTGCCTGATGGCCATAGGGTGCTCTCGCTGATATCAACCTCCCCACTCTCGTCATCTACATCATTCCTGACAAATACTGCATCAGCCACCTCTCCATTCTCAGTGGCAGCGTGATATGAAATCTTTCTCTCTTTGAGTTTTTGTATTTTCGCATGTGCACGCTCACGCCTGCGCGTAGCTGTGAAGGATTCTTGGACGGGAGGTAATTTTGTTTGTTTCTCTTCCTCCACGCCTTCGTCCTCGGATAACGTAGGCTGATCGAGACTAGCATGGAATGGAGATGCGGTAAGATTAGAATTAGACGTAAGATAGAGTGCGTTTTCAGGGTCTAAGCTTCCCAAGACGGGGTCAATGATGATTCGCCGTGCATCTTTGACGAATTGTTGAAGGGCAGAAAGAGGGGTGTGTTGAGTGGTGTGCGGCACGCTCCATTCCGTGTGTGCGAGACGCTTTCGGACTGCAAAAGTTCGTAAAGGTGTAGGGTCTGCGACGAAGACGGGATTTAAGATTGCAGGAAGGTAAATGAAAGGACAAAATCCCTACCAGCCGAGGAGAAGACCTGCCAATGAACCTCGTTCGCAAGGGGAGATACGGAATATTCATTATTTTCCGACAACCTCAAACCAGGACTGTTGAACTGTAAAATAATAATGGAGGTTGTGCCATTAACCACGCGGTGAACTGCATACCTTCGAACCGATATTCTCGGTGAAGGCCTTCGGTTGGCTAAGGGCATCTGCCCTGAGCCTCCTAAGTCTGTCTATGTCTGCCTCTGCACGACTCAACAGAGATTTCTGAGTTTGTATGTAGGCGGACAGCGCCTCGAGCCTGTCCAAGGAGTAATAAGTTGGCCAAATACATCACAAAAATAACAGATAAAAAAACAGCAGGCGTACGTCTCGGCGCGTCTCGAGTCCATGTTTGCGATATCATGGAATTAACTCTCTCTCTGAGAGTTGCACCAAACCGATTATTGCAAAGTCCGAAATGATTCCTCTCTATAACAACCCAGCTAGTCCAGACTCAGTGCTAAAAATTATTTTCGCATAAATTGCGTAAATTGCAGCACGCACTGATTAAATGCTGACCCCTTATGGTACCTATTTCTCACGCATGCAGATGTTCAATTGATCATCCAAAAGTTCAACCGTGACCGAAGGACTCTCGTCGTCGTCCGAGACGGCGAGCACGCCTCATTAACCCACCGTTCATCATGGCATCCCAGGCCGCTTCATCGCACTCAATTTCTAACACCGCATCCTCCACATCTTTGTCACCCAGTCTCGCCAATCTCAACGCCCTATCTTCCCCCAAGCCTGATCATCAGCGGCGCATGACGGCTTCAGCACTACCAGCTCCAACATCATTGAACTTGGTATCGCTTATTGATTTTTGTTGGTGCTGAGTAGGCGACTGAACGTGTTGTTCAGCCCGAACCTGTTTATGGACATCCCGGGCACGCCCCAGGATCACCCCGGCGGCCACCATCACCCCTTCGTAATGAATTCACTCACAGAAGATTCTCAAATGAAAGCCACTCCGGAGATGATGCTGATGATGACGATGAAGAAGACCAAGATCTCACGTGGCCACGCAGCCGGTCCCCTACGTCCACCTCAGTCACTCAGTTCGCTGCGAACCTCGCAAACCGTGTCAATTCCTTCATCAGTCCTTCGATAACAGGCAGACCTCTTCCGTCTGATGACGAATTAGAAGCTGAAGCTCAGAGAGAGCGCGACAGAAGTCGACGAGAAGCCGAACGTATCCTCACACGGGAAGCAGAAGAAAGGCGAGCCATGGAGGAACGTGTCCTCTCTATGATGAATAGTTCTCCACAATCACTTCCCCCTCCTCGAAGTAGGTCACAGACGTTACCAAATCCTCCCTCTCCTGCGCACTCTCAGAAGGACAGTAGCCCCAGTTGGTGGACAGCCGCCAAAGCACGCTTGACTCCTACAAAAGATAAAGAACCACTCACTCCAGCCCAGCAAGTCATAGAAGAAACTAAGGCTCGTGAAAAGGAAACGAAGAGTGCTAAAGGAAAGGACAACGAATGGCCTGCCTGTTCTGCAAGCAAATATACCAACCCCGCTTACCTCAACTTGAAAATACCCCCGGGTGGCCCTCCCGCTCGCACTTCGTCTCCTACCTCCCCGACTCCAATTCGAACCCCCGTCAACCTTTCTCCTGCCCGTGTCACACAAGTTCCAATAAACCTCTCGCCCGCCTCGATTCAGAGAGGGGCTTCTCCTGGCGGTTCGCCTGCACGTGAACCACCTCCAATTTACGCCTCGTTCACACCCTCGGGTACTCTGGATGTGCCAGGTACACTGCTATTAATTGCGAAGCGTTTTGAGAAACTTGAGAGGTGGAGCGTCACCCACGTGCGTGCACTCGAGGAACGCATGGGTGATGTCGAGCGCTGGCTGGTCGACAAGGAAAACCAATGCAGCAAGGAAGGGGGATCTTCCAACAACGACAAACTCTCTCCTCAATCTGAGTTGGCTGCTATTCAAGGAGACGTCACTGAGCTACAGTCACGAATGTCGGAGCTTGGCCGAGAGATGGCTCGCCTTGCGACATCACCTGCCGCTCTCTCATCTAACAGTGCCATCCGTAGCTCGCCAGTCATGAGCACCCCTCCTCCGATGGAGTCGTCCATCGTCAGCCCTCATGAATCTACCTTTTCTAGCGCAGCGGACACCACAATCTCTGAATTCTCATCCCCCAATGCCACATCAGCTCTAGAAAATATCTACAGTCTCTCCACTCCCCGCCGAGTACCATCTCTTACAGCCCGCGAGTCGACGAGTCCACCCCTCGCTCGTGTGTCCACCCGTCGTACACCGTCGGCGAGCAGGACACGTCTTCCATATCCAACAGGCGACTACACTAGCCCGGGAGAACTAATATCCCCACCTCATACTCCAGCCAGCTCGCCTCCGCTACCGGCACGTCCTGCATCAATGGTAATTTCCGGATTACCAGCTTTGTCCAGTCCGCTGGAACTTCCCGCCGCAATCACTCCACCTGTCCGCGCGTCATCTCCTAGTCTGAGTGGCCTGCCCGCTCCCAGCATGCACAGTCCCCATCGAGGCAGCGTGAGTCCTTCGCCTATGCAAGCAGGGCGTAAGCGATACACCGTCGCTCTTGGTGGACCCATCGTAGCGCCCCCTGAAGCCGAGCTTGACTACGGGAGCGAACGTTCGGGCCTCGGCATGGCGTCTTTCTCTACAGCAGAGAGCAGTGACGACGACGACGACGATTACCAAAATGCCGCAGACGAGACGTTGGGGAAGAAATCTGCATTCCGTGCGATGACTGCTGCCAAACTCGGTAATGGTGATTTGGCGAGCGCTACGCCTGCGAATAACAGCCCGGGTAATCGTACGCGCGCGCAGTCCACATATAATGGGTTCCCGATTCCATTGCAGAGCAACCAAGCTGTGTCTGCGCAGTCAAAGCACCGTTTCCGGTCGCAGTCCATTGACTTCCGATCGGATAGCACTTTTGGTGGCGACCAAGCCAATAAATTTGTGGATCCACTTGTTCTGCGACGGGGGAAAACGGAGAGAGGTAAGGAGAAGCCTCTAGTGGGGCCAGGAAAGAAGGTTCCTGTAGGACAGCTTGTGGCGTTCTTTGATTCGGAGCGTCGCTGAGTGTGTGCTGTACCTTCGCGACGATGTTTGACTTTCACGATCTCATCTCACAACCTTCTAAATCTACATGCTGACTTGATCTCAGACTTATTTCATAGCCATATACCATGCAGTCATGCCTGGCCTTCGTTCGTGTATCTTTGATTGTTGCTATCATTGTTTTTGAGCTAAGGGCTTCCTGCTATAACAGAAAGATACACATGTGTACTTGCTTCGTTGGTACGATGCCTCATCCTCGTGTTGTTACGCCTAATAGTAATAGCTGTCCGTTGCAATCGATCTGCAACTTTAGCAATTGGGGACTGGGTTATGGGTGTGGATAATGGCATGGGCATCACAATGCCACGGTGTCGTCACGCTGTAATTGGCGAAGCAATGAAGGTTCAACGGCACATGCACAAAGTAGTGATCCAAGAAATGTGGCGTATGATGACCGCTCGAGCTCTCGAGCTTCAACAGGATGTTCGGGTTGATCCCGACTGTTCATTAGGAACCAAGATGAGGTTCTCCTGTGTTTTTTTGTGAGGGGCGGTAAGACTCGGGGCGCCTCCCACATAGATAGATAGTGGGCATACAAACTGAGGTTACAAGAAACACAACACCACACCGACCAGTACAACTTTGTGGAGAAGGGAATAATTCAGGAAGCCTTAGGTTTAATGCCCATCCAGTGAATAAGCGGATGGGAGTGATCATTGATGGGACTTTAAGAGTCGGTATTGGCACATGGTATTATTGGCATCGCGAGGATGGCTGGTATATGATAAAGCTATCACAATTTCAAAAATTGGTTCGGCATTTGTCCGTGATTAAAATCCGCTTGGTTCCTCTGCGCATCCAGCAATATCGTATTGAGTGACCATATCCAACAGCAGAGCGCCCGCCCATGTTGATGTTTGTTCCCAGAACCTGGTATCATCGTCTCTATGTGTATCTGTCCCGAGACTTTCAACATAGTACTGTGATATTGGGATGATTTCGCAAGAGGCCAGCGGGGAACACTGCCTGGCGAGATTCAGAACCAGACATGAGAACTTCCTGTATGATGTGCACTCTGGGGGACAGTAGAATGACAGTGAATGACGGTGAATAATGCAAAGTAGTCGCATATATCGATGGCAGGGGGGTAACAGGTGACCTGACCAAGCTGCTGCGACACCGGAGACCGAGAAATGCGGTGATACATTTGGTGCCGCAGTGATCGAATAATTGCTAATGGTTGATGGAAAATTTAAACCGCGGTGGGTGACTGATCATGTTCTGGAATGTCACAAAGCCTGTCTTTCCCCATCAAGAAATGTCTTTGGAGAATCCCCGTTTAATACACGCACCATCCTGCTGCTCAAGGTACCCGCGTGCTTTTTCCTGCCTATGCCAAGTATATTTCTTCTGAGAAATGATACTCGGAGCGGAATGTCGGAGATAGGGCAACAGACAAATTTAACATGAGTGAATTTCCCCTGGACTTGTGTGCATTGGAGTAATCAATGGAGTGAGAATCGGGACGGAACATGGGCCTGAAGCACCCGATATTTCTCCAAGTTCCGCGTTCCGGTCAAGCCTGCAAGACGTTGTAGTCTGCCAAGCCAAGGGGATTATCATTCTTCATCCTTACCATCTGATGAACCCTGCAAGAGTGCACAAAAAATATCGAGCATGCGGCATATAGAGCACAGAAGGACACCAGGTGTGTGTTGCGATTGCCATAAACTATTCAATGGGTCAGTTCAGCCTTAGCTAATAGCAGATATGCATACCTCGTGTTCGAGTCAATTTGCACAGCTACATTGTATTAGGATTCAATGCCATCAACACGAGGCTCATTAATGTGATGTTGATTGGCCACCTACTGAATTACTAGTACCCTGGTCTTAGGTTGTGAGGCAGCTGGCAGCTTTGACAGTCGCAGTATGGGCGGTGTGGGGCGGGTTCGAATTTGAAATTACTGGGCTAAGCGATAAATCCAGGCGTGGGAAGTAATACCCGATTGCAACCCAATTGTCGATATATTCATCGAAACTCCTAAATCTGAACCAGCACTACGGCCGCAGATAGGTGGGTTTCAAACTACATTAGCGGAAATATTAGCGTAACTTGAACAACTACCGTGACGTAGTCATTCCCAGCCAATATTGCCATGTCGCAGAGAACGTACCAACCCTTGCACACAGACAATCCCTCACTGACTCGTAAATCAACACCTGGAGAAAAGGATGACAGGAAAGCCCAATCTCCGACTGCTGGCATAATTTGCTTTCTTCTAACTCCTTACCCACTCAGGTCTCAAAATGAATTCCAAGAAATCCCTTCTTGCGACACCGTAACGCAGGAAGAGTTTGTTGCATGTTTGGAACGGATTAAAGACGTGATCAAAGATAATCTGGCAAACGAAGAACTTCAAGTTATAAATGACCCCGCCGAGATTGTTCTCGACAGGCTTGCTGTCTCGCTTGACTGGATGCTGATCACCGTAAGTCCAAGTCTTTGGAACAAGTTTGAATACCCTGACCACATATACTTTTGTTTCACAAAATCAGGCTGTAATATTTATGATAATGAGCATGTCGTACTTGCGGTCACCCGCTTTCGCAGCGCTTGGGGATGCAAAAACACATGAACTTTATCAGAAACTGGTTGAAATCACGAACGATAAGGCAATGAACGATATTTTTCTCCGCCTATTGGCACAAACGCCTAAAACGCCTCTCTACACGTTCTCTCGTGGGCTCGTACGGACCAGCGTCCTATCAAGCTGTCTCTTCGCATTCCTCGCAATACTGGGTAAACTCTTCATTGGTCGCAACGGGCTCTACCTTGACATATCATCTCGTCGCAAGTCTCCGAGGCAATTTTTCTTTAGGCCGTCACCATTCGTATCGAGGTGGCTCATGCTGGCTCTCAAACCATTACCAAACATATTTATGTTGAACCAACTTCTTCTTGGCACAGCATTCGTCATTGCGCATTATCTCGCTGTATAGTGACCTTCCTCATTCTTCGAAGGCGTCGTCAATTCCCCTTTCACTGTATCAAACTGCAGCCGAGCAACCCTTCCCACCCCCTCGTTCAACCCTCGTTTTCATGTAACCTTTCGTTCAAGCATGCCTCTTCCTATTTCAAATATTCTGTAGGTCATTATTTTGTAGCAACTTATTAGGACACGAATTATTCACACACACGACTAATGTCTTGTGTGGGTTTGGCTAGTCTAATTCCATTCTACACCATGTACTGCGTATCAACTTCTCGGATTATTGATGATAGCACGAAATACTTTAGTGGGCATCCGTACGCATTGTCCTATTAGTAGACGTATGACAGGCAATAAAACATCAACAAGGGAATACAGAAATTCTGGTCATATAAATGTACGGGTAATGGCATGTAATACATAAAATACCATTTAAAATACAGCAGTGTAGAAGATGTTCGTGGGGATGATGCATAAATAACAAAAGAGTAGGGTATAGAGATGCCCGGTAATGGGCTGAGAGGATCTAGACGACAGTGGACACTAACCAAAGTATCACTAGTATAACCAGTTTACATTGCAACATGCTCGCTATGGCTGTGACGCAGCAGCTTGTTGGAGCTGCTGCTGTTGCACCTGCTGTACCGCCTGAGGGTCCCATGGTGGGGGATCCCGGGCATCCACGAGATTCTGATCAGCAAGTGCGTCCCGTAACCGATCTCTGCGGTTCATGCCCATGCGTGCGCGACACCGAATAAGACGAAGCTTTGTTCGCGTGATCCCTAAGGTGTTGTTAGCTTCAAGTTGGTATATATCACAAACAAACAAATGCCGCACAAGTTGCGATGGTAACACGGTCCTCTTCCATAAAAGGATTCTCAGTCTGAAGGTCATCTTGCAGTGTGTACAGACACCATAGCGACTCCTCGTATAACTTCTCGCACTCATCTGGTGCTTGGTCGAGGAGTTCCCTACGAGCTGCGGTACGACTCTATAAATGGGCTATGAATACCGTCAGTCCGGAATATAAAGGTAAGTGCGTACGAGAACCAGGGCACGATCATAGACCAACTGATCGAGGTATATCTTAGGGCCATCATATTGCACCGGGAGCCACGTCTTCACCAGTGTAGCTCGGTCATTGCATTTAATAAAGTGCTCCTTGAACCACAACAGAGCTTCACCCACCACGTAAGCACTGTCCTACGTTCTGAAGGCGGAGATAGAACATACCATCGTTAAACCCTTCACTCACTTCGAAGTCACCATCAGGGTGACGCATCCGTAGGTGTTCTTGGAAGTTCCTCAGCTTGTCGATCCCTTTCTGCGAGAAAGACATGAGGAGCAAGTAGACGGCAACGCTTGTCACAGCATTCTCTTCGGCTGCTCGATCTGCCTTTTGCCGCCGTTGCGCAAGTTTCTCAGGCTCGCCTTCGCGTCGTGAAAACTTCGCTGGATCAGGTAGTGGCTCTGCAAAAGGGTTAGTTTAGCATACAGGAGAGCAGGGGATACATACTCTGAGGTGCAGCCTTGACACACTCATACATCTCATCGGCCCACTGCGTGAGGAAATCTGTCTTCTGCGCAAGTTCTTCTAGATACGCAAGAAGCTCGTCTTCCATTGGGTTTATTTCTGTCTCTCTTTCAGAGGGAGTCCGAAGAATAAGTTGTGGACGTCGAGGTGATGAAGAGCTGTGGTAGTGGTTGGAGCCGGGAGAAGTAGGTGATTTGGGTGTCGATGTACCAAAGAGTTTGCGAGAGGCGAGAGAGAGGGCACGACTCAAAGCGTTTGTGGCGGCGCGCGTGGGTGATGATGACAGTGGAGGGGCAAGAGGATGGGGAGGCGGTGGGAATGTCGGTATTGGAGCGGATAGCGGTGAACCCGATGGTGATGATGCTGTGTGATCTGGCGGGCGTATTTCGCCGGCAGGAGGTGATAAGGGAACACGCTGATCCCGCACCGGTCGTCGTGCACTGTTTAATCCTGAGTGGATAGGTCAGCTTACAAAGCGATGACGGGGAACATGACTCACCATCAACAATACGAGTGGATTCGACTGTACGTGGGTCGATGAGGACGTACTCCTTCCGGATGAGACCATCTTCCTCTGACTCTCCGGGAATGATGGATCCTTCAATCACAAGTAGTTTCGGACCTGCCTTTTCCTCTTCAGGATGAGGTGGACTCGAAGCAGTGTGTGTTCGATTGATGTTGGTAGTCTTCGTCTGCGTTCTCTCAGGTGATGGACTGAGTGTTTCATTTTCAGATCATCATGTCAAATATAATGTCAAGAGCCCATACCTTATCGGAAGAGGGATAGCAGATACCTCTTCCACTGCAGTGTCTCTTCTCCTGAAATGGAACTTACTGGGTGGAATCATAGCCTTCGGATCAAGCACCTCTGGTGGAATGATTTTATGATGTTCAGGAATCTGTCCAGGGGGGATTTCTTCGACTTCCTCATCTTCTACTTGCATCGTATTTTGCGACTGCATTTCGGGCGCAGGACGAGGAAACTTGGACTTTGCGAGCGCTCTGCTCTTAAAGAATTCCTCAAAGCTGGAGCGCTCGACAGGCTGCCGCTTGAGCAAGGTACGGATCAAGTCCTTGATGTCAACAGCAACAAGTGTAGGCTCTTCTGTCTTCATTGTAGGCGGAGTGGAAGGATGTGAAGATATACGGGCAGGATCCTCGTCTGGGAATTTGACACCTTTGGAATGTTCGATTTTCTTCAGGAGTTCAACGTGATTTTGGGCCCGGAAGGGTGGTTTTCCAACACACATCTCGTACAACACCGCACCAACACTCCACAAGTCAGCTTTTGCATCGTATTTCTCGTACCGCAAGATCTCGGGAGCCATATAAAGACTGCAAATTATGGTGGTCAAGTGGAGCCATTACAGCAGTAGGAGAACGTACGGAGAACCACATAAGGTCTCTGCCATCATAGCGTTTGGGAGGGACCGTGCAAACCCAAAATCGGCGACCTTGAGTATTGGAACGCCTAAAGGGTGGCCCTTTGCAAGTTCCTCTGGTGATGCGGGATTCAAGAGCAAATTCTGTATACAATAAGAAGTCAGACGCCTCGTTTCTATTCCAATGAACACACCTGAGGCTTGATATCCCTGTGGATAAGATTTCGCTGTCGAAGAAATTTCAAAGCGCGTGCTTCACAAAGATTAGATCAATGTAAAGTAAAAGAACTACCATCTCTCACCGAGCTGACGCAGGAAACTTCGTACGACAATCTCATCTAGACCGCCCGTTCTCGGGTGAGGGTAATATTGAAGAGCAGCTCCTGGTGAGGGTGCGTACTCCAGACCCTCTACACGACCGCGTTTCTTTATGTAATTGGTTAGGTCACCGCCGGCGCAGTACTCCATGATAAGGTATATGTTGCGTTCTGCGCGCTAAAGACAAGGTGATTAGAGAACCGGTATAAGATAACAAGTGGGTGATTCATGATATGGGCTTGGATGAAAGAGAGAAGACATAAGAACGACCAAAGAGGATTACAGGTAGCTCTGCTGCTTTCGGGACGCAGCATAGTACAGGATTGTTATGTGCAAAGACAGAGAAGGGGCACTCACAACAATGTCAATCAACTTTGTGATATGTCGATGAGATAATGACTTCAAAATCTCAATTTCGCTTTGCAGGTTATCAAACAATTTTGCAGTAAGTATATCTCGTCGCACGGATTTGATGGCGACCTGGTGGTGAGTTTCCTGCAAGTACCACATCGTTTCTAAAAGCTAGATCAACAAAGGAGCTGGTACGCACCTCATGGTATCCTTTATAGACAGTTGCAAAGCTTCCCTTTCCGATATCGCTGACTATTATGTATGGACGTGATTCGTCGTCCTCGACTGTCCTTCTCGGCGTGGATTTATCTGAGGCCATGATAAGAGGTTAGTGGCTAATGGAAGTAAGGTATAGCGGTAGCCCGCGAGAGCAGAGGCGCTGAGCGCCGTCAGTGTGTTGTGAAAGAATCTAGTAGCAATCTGAGAGCAAAGGTAAGCTGTAAGGGAGAGCACTTAGGGAGTGCCGCTCGACCTGCTAACTTCGTCCAAATCAGGAAACCTGAGAAGAAGCGCCATTCTGACTAAGCTTGCCCTGCTGGCAAAGTCACATCACGGAGCCTACTTGTGACCAGAAATCGGCCGCCTCAGTTTGTTTTCTTCTTGTCTTCCCCGTTGGCGTTGTGTAGCCATTTTTCCTTACTCGATCTATGACCTGGCGTTGGACGTATCTACGACTATTGCTGAGGTGTCTAATAATAGTCTGGGAGGGAAGGCTCTACTAACTTCTGATCAGCTGGTATGTTCGGTATGCACTTTTTAGAGGTGACCAACCTGACTGACATAGGTTAAGTATGTGTATCCAAGTCCTCAGTTCAATTATTTGCTATCTGGCACTCTAGCAAGGCCGAACTGTTACTCGTTACACAAGCTTGCACGGCCGCAATCTCAGCATAGGGCGACCAAGCCGCAGCAAATACCCACTTAGTCCATCTAACTGAGACACTTATCAGCCCATGCCTTGTTTTAAGGGCGCCATCGTGCAATCACGCCGACAATGGTGTCATTCACATGCAGTTGTGCTGGCGAGAATTCAAGTATGACTTCTTTGGTATCAGAGTGAGTCCTTTGGAGTCACTAGTAGACTTCATGTTGGACATGTTATTCGTATAACTTGTCGGATTTTCTATGCAAGACAGCCTTTTGTGACACATGCTATCGAACATTCAGGAGAAGGACATCCGTCTTCTTGTTACTCATCTACTCAGGGAAGACCAGCATTCACGCATCGATGACGATAAGCCGGATCGACTCAACCTGTACTGGAAATTACATTGCAACAAGTCACAAAACACTATTCAAAGTATTTCAACAGTTGCTCAACGGTAACCTTTAGCGCCCGAGTCTAACCAACTTCTTTTTAAGCTGAGCTCATGGGTGTGCCCCCATGAACTCGAGACAATATTGACCTTCGGTTGGTCTTGCTTTTCCTTCATTCAGATACTTGAAGTCAGTCTCCCTCCCTAATACTGACATACGGTAACTAGCATTCGGCTAAACGGATACTTGCAAGAGTTCCTGGTGAAATTTTGGAGTCTCCCCTCTGAAGAGAACTCTGACTGCCAGACGGGACTTACGCGCCGCCTCCATTAAATTAATAATAAGCTATCATACAATTAAAATTAGGGCGTGAAACTCTTTTTCAACACGAACAAGATGATCGAACACCACAAAGCGAGTACCGTAATGACACAAGTTGCTAGGAGCGGTTGCCGCCCAAGGAGCCAACATAGTGTATAGAGGGCTTGAGAAAGACCAAACAAAACGGGCAACGCATTTGACCATAACAAGACGCGGGCCCGTACATGTGGAGGCCAGTCGTGCATTGGTCGCCGTCTCATTTTCACATTGATGTCCTCGCTCGCACTCGTGGCGAAATGGCCTAGAACCCACTTCCCAAATATAGTGATAGCCACAATGAAAGGGGGGACGAAGAGACACGCGTCCATCACTCCTTGTAGAACCAAAAACGTGAACGAAGGCGCTGCGAAGACCGACAGGATTGTTTCACTTGTGAACGTGCCGTTGCTGATGGTGCGGAAGACGTCATTGACCCCAGCCACCACGGTTGTGTGTCTGTGGTATAGGCAGAAGCCGGGCTGCATGGTTGCAAATTTATTGATGAATGCAGTAGCACCCGCCTGCCAGTGAATACCGAGTTTAGTTCCGGCATCCTGGAAGGAAAGTTCGAAAGACTAACGCAGAGTAAGAGCGTGTTCATTAACCCATCGAGACTTTTCATTCTACGCTCCTCATCAGCGCAGAATTTAGCCTCCCGTAGTTGTTCCTTCAGCATGTCAGCACTGTCATGCAACTCAGAGGCGTATTCCTGGGAATCGTGGGTTCTAGGAGGCATTTAACATAGATCAACATGCCTCGTCACTAGACTGAAACTCACCCGTCTAACGCTCCAAGCTGACTATCAAACTGAGTCGGATAGGCGTTCATTGGTTTACAGACAGTCGCTGCCCATGGGAGGGGGCTTGTCAGATGTGAAACCTCTGACGAAGAGTTTGTGACATTACGTAACTGTCACAAGAAGATTTGCCTGTTAATGATTCAAAAAGGCAATGATATTTCCCAAACACAGCGAAGCCTTCAAGCGAAAGGCCAACATCAACATAAAGTGATCATTGAATATTGATCATTGGGCACTTGCAATTCGTATCAGGTCAGTAAACATTAGCTGCATCAGTATGTACTAAGTGCACTGATTTCGGGCCTATTCCTAGACTCCTAGTGAAAAGGATTATCATAACCTCGAACTGATAACAGAAAGTGTTCTTCCTCAACCTGTTGCTGCACGCAAGGAAATCATGTTCTCTAAATAAATTCTGTCAGTTGTACTAGCAACAAAATGTGATGGCAAAATTTCGAGCGAATTTGCCCTATGATAATTGCCCTACTTGCTAATGTTCACATTTTCTTACCATTATATAGGTCCGTGCAGGTCATTCTCGAAACTCAGAAGTAGTAAGTGATTCAGGTGCAATAAATGATATTGCAAGCCTATTGAAAGAAGCACAGGCTTGTAGAATGGAAGAAGTTTGATTTTACGATAAAGCGTAGCACCTGGTAGGACCGAGGGACGCTGGGCGCTGAGGTAGGAAACGCAAATGACCACGGCAAAACATGAGCCTGTACAGGTTCAAGGTATCGGATATCTTCAAGGTCCTCGTGGAGAAGTGACCTATCTAGAACCCAAGTTCCTAAGATGGTAGCGGCCACAATGAAAGGGAGGACGGAGAGACACGCAGTTATCCATTTCAAAGTCAAGAATGTGAATGAATGTAGATGAATGTGCCGTGAGGACCAAATGAAATATTTCGTTCGAGAACGGGCCATCACTAGCACTGATGACGTGGAAAAGATGTCGTCGATCCCAGCTACAAGGGTTGTGTGTCTTGGGTCACATAAAACTCATAACCATTGTAGCTGGGATCGTGGGTATAAGCAGCGAGGTAGCAGGTTTATCTTATTGATATGCGGTAGCATCGGCCTTGCACAAAGTCAGTTGCATTCTGGAAGGAAGATTTACCCAGTAAGACTTGGTTTAACAGCGTATTGTCTGTAAAAACTGTGTGAAAAGAGCTTTCACTCGAAACTCTTCTGCCACCAGTAGCCGTTGCTTCAGCGTTTTGGCAGTAACGCCATGCAATTCGAGAATATCATGTTCCAGGGAACGAGGCCTAGTAGGTATTAAATGATAGACACAGCATAACGTACCGTCCGACCAAGAACCGGTGCTGACAGTCGAATTGGGTTGGATAGTTGTCTGATGTTAATGCCATTGCTGAAGGTAAGGTGAAGGTGACGAGCTCTTATTTTTTCATTACGTAATTTGTGAACAATTCCAAAGCCTCTGAAATGCGGGAACAAACATGCTACTACTCTGATCTGATTAAGGTTACGATTTCTTGCCATGACCAACCAGGTGAGCTTGTAGTTAATATCGCCCAGCCACCTGTGGAACTGTTAATGTTGACCCAACCACGATGTATGACAGGTGCTCCTTGATCCGTCGAATTCAATCTATTCCAGTGATGAAGATTGTCGTCCCGATGAGTCACTGTTCGCCATTTACCACTCTACACAAGCCACGGCCGCACCACGGAATTTTATAGGCGCCCTGCCCATCGAGCTTTTGCTGGCAATATTCATGCATCTTTATCAGTCGTCTCGTCGTCTCACTCAAACTGGTGAGACATGGAGACTAGACGATCCTCTGTCATCATTGTTCCCCTACGCTCCGGCTGCAGTGTGTTCGATGTGGTGTTCGGTGTTATCGCGTGTTCCAGAATTTTGGACTCGTGTGATCATCAGAGTTGACTCTCAATATACACAAAGCCAAGATGTTCGACGTTATTTCGAGTGGTCGAGAAATCTTCATCTAGATGTTATCATCACCAGAAATCGCGACGAATTTGAAGGAGTTGATATGAGAGAGAAGTCAAAAGTGTTCAAGGCGACTCGTGAACTCGTTAGGCATATTGAGCGATGTAGAAGCATCCGCTTCAACGTGATGTACAGCTCATCATTGCCGTCCATACTTCACGACTTTCATCGGGAAACGGCTCCTCACCTGCACACATTGAAACTCAAATGTAAAGTTGACGATGGTGGATCCCCGCCTCGGAAGCTTGTGCACTGGAGTTTTGATGCACCCGGCCTTCGCCACCTCTATCTAGATGCCCGAAATTTTGTCGACGTCTGTGTAGACCGTAACAACTGGCTCAGGCGCCTACACAACTTAAACTCACTTTCAGTTTCCCGCTATCGCCAGTTTTCAGCCAAGGGCATTGATTTATACAAGCTGTTGAAGGCAGTAGAGGAATCCCCTTCCCTCGCATACTTGGAGCTCAAGGACTTACACTTCTCTCGCCTGCGTCCTTGGACCACAGTGAATGATATTAGTATAGACATAATGTCTATGAATTTGGAGGACCTATCAGGCGAGGTGCTCTCAGAAATTATCGGTTATGTTGACAGTGCCCCAGATGCAACTCGCATTTCTCGTTGCTCTATTACTACTTGCCACCACTCCCTAATCTCTGGTGGCGTCGCCTTCCATGATCTCTCGGCCAACCAGGATTTGATGGCTCCTCTGGCACATTGGCGCGGGCACACGCTCTCGCTCGTCAATTGTGCATGCTTCCATGATGATTTCCTGCGAGACATGATGGACGGAGGACCACACGACCAATCCTTCGCATGCAAGGGGGTGAAAGAGTTATACCTTGTCAATTGCACGAAATTTTCTCCAAGATTGCTCAGGACTATGGTGCGAATGCGGAGGAAGTTAGCACGCAGATCCACTTTCTGGATAGAAGATCAAGAAACTCTTGATTGGACATTTCCAATTGTGGCGCCCATCACATTGATATCAGTTGAAGGTGGACCAGCGTTATTCAAAAAGGATAGGGAGTGGTTCGAGGCGAACCTCGGGTCGTTTCACTGGAATGAGCAAGTGCCGCACAGTTCATTCGAGGATTCTGGCGATAGTGACTATGATATTCACGGCGGATAGTACTGTAGCCTGAATGACCGTATTGAATTAATCCATTAAGTATATAGTGCTTGAGTACATGTGATAAACTATGCTCGCAACGACACGATTTTGTGTAAACTAGCAGGAGAAATGGGAGCTAACAGCATATGGACAGATTCTGGTCGTTAGTGCGAGCTCGTTGACAGCTCGCGTCCGAGTAGGCAGCAAGCTCGACATTGGCTGTATCTGGGAAGGAGAAATACAGCCTGCCCTACAAGCCCCAACTCAAAACGAACGCATGCAGAAACAACCGAAACTCCTGCCCCTCAACCAGAAACCACCCAAAGCGAAAACCCACCTAATAACACCATTTTTAAATCTAACAATAGGCTCGATCTCCACGGCCCTCTCATTTTTCGCTTGGCGTATATTCAAGGAGCGCGACCGAGCTGATTGCGAGAAGCCATATTGAGGTGGGTTCCTTGACAGTGGCTGTTGGTACGGATGTTTTGAGATGGAGGATGAAAGGGTGATGTACACTGAGGAGTAGATGATGAACGAGAGATATGAACAAGATGATAAGCGGGAACTACTGAATATGAGTTATCAATTGGTTACTGTTTTCACGCTTGCTTGTTTCTCACCGTATATTTATTTCCAATCTCCCTTAAGCGAAGAACGAGGTCAGCTTCGAGTTCCCTGCAATACAGAAGTAGGGTTTAGTCCCAGTCTACTGTTGAATATGACTTGCGGAGGCACATACGAGTCAGCCAAGAACTACGTCCGCCCTTGGATGTCGTGCCGGCAGTATTCGAGTAGTATTTGACATCCATCCTGGCTCGTCATCGGCCTTGATGCTCTGATAGCTAGGGCCCCATGTCAAACAGTAAAAGTAGTCAACGAATCATAGATCGCACACCGTTTGCCATTGTCGACGACGCAGGTGATTTAGAGGTGATAACCAAGTTATGGACGAGGTGAGTGGAATTCTTCATGCAGGTACATTCGACGGTAAACTCAGTGCCCTAGGTATCCAGGATGCCTTTATGGAAGCACACGATCTAAAGCAGTCAAGCAGGTGGCAAAGAGTAAAATATAAATGTTCATTTGTGCACTTAACTTCTGCTCACGTTCAATCAAATCCAGATCTTCTTAATGTACCGGACCGTGTAATCGCAACGTCACCATGCGGTCGCTCCTTCGACACATCTCTCTCCACGCCGGAATGGCATCCATTTCGCGCCATGAGCTATGGTGGCCCACTCAGACACAAAGTTAAGTTTGTGTTCTGTGATTCCTCGGTACGTCTTTTGATCTATTCGGGAGTATGGCGTATGTTTCTGCCCTTCTATGATATCTGTAGACTGACTGACCTTCCCGCCTCATAGATAAGGATGAGGCTGCCATTGCTACCACTTTTCACCGACGAGAAGCTGGTCAGTAGAGTCGAGAGCGCAGTAAACGATGTTTTGTTTTGTCTTTCATGAATCATATGACATCTGTATAAAATATTAATATCATCAGCTTTGATCTGGCCTGGGACTGACTTTTGAGTCATAAACTCTGGATCGTTCCCTTTCATTGTCGCATCACTCTTTCACCTCGATCAAGGTGGAGCAGCCCTGCCTTGCCTGCGGTAAAACCTTGCCCACACAGAGATCGCTCTCTGGGAATCGTTCCCGTTTTACACCATGTCACCAATTGGCGCAAGTCTGAAGATGGGGATCGAATCAAAACGGACTCGGATTGAGCAGGAGGGAGTAATGCAGGAAGCGAGGGATGATAAAGCGTGGGCAACAGATCATGGCGAGATAGATGCAGATAATGATGCAATCACCATAAATCAGGTATATTTTGTTTGAATCTTGGAACCGAAACTCACCATACATTTACCACATCGTCATGAGACACAGTCGCTCACGATCACGTTGAATTCTGAGAAAAACAGAAATTGGTAGCGCTAAAAACGCACCTGATTACACCCGCATTCAATCAATATCCAAGCATCATTCGCTGTCCAACTGAAAGCGGCTGGCATTTTTTCATCAATACTCCCACCATCTTATCAATTGCCGCTGCCGAGTAGGACGACATGTACAGCCCTGCTGTTCTCGATCTCTGCACGGACACTCAAAATACCCAAGAGCTTGGCGCGGTTGGGAAACGGCTGTGCACGGGCCCCATGACTGAGTGGGCTTGGAGTTCGGCTTATGCTAAAGGCTGACCGAACCTGGGAGATGTCCCCCCCCCCACTAGTAGTCCTCCTCAACCTGTCAACCATTTACTCCCACTAGGTTGTATAAAGGATCTTCTAAACCGAACGAGAAGAACGGCGGTAGGGTTGCCACTCACCCTTCTAGCGTTCTTCTATCCCTAGTCAACAGACCCGTATCTAGGAGACGGGTATCTGCGGCAGGTGCCAAGGCCCAAGGACGTCGTCTGCCTCTCAACGCTCAACTGGACGTTCTGGCATCGGCTTCACTTTATAGCTAGCCACCAAGGTGTTAGGGCTCTTATGTCGGGTCCTTTTGACCTTCATGGTACCTTCGATCGGTGAGCCTTCCTTTCCATTTGCTTTCTTTCCGCAGTTTTAGTTCGATATTTGTGACAATTATTATGAGCATCTCTCCATTGTGTTACTATGATGGATTGTTCTCCGGCGGTCATAGGCCTTCATAGTCTAGCTCGCCGGCATTCCACACAATTCCACATTCTTATCTTGTCAGTGATATTGACAGAGTGACTAATGAATGTTGGCAGGCGGTCATTCGACCAACGGACCCGTTTAGGTTGAGGGCATTGGCGACAGGGTCATAGATTACAATTATGCCATATGTATGTTTTACCTCACACTTGTGCGACACCTTACAATTGTAGCCAGACACGTGACAGAAGGAAGATCCATCAATATTTCAATATTCATTGAAATGGCATTCAATGCAACAAGATTGACATTTTATGTAAAGTTGAATAAGAGTGTGCTAGAAACTATCGGTTATGGTCTATTCGTGATTCAGATGGTTGTTTCGTGAGTCACTTTTCGCAGGGATTATCGGGACATACGTTACCATTTGTAACAAATAATCACGTTTTCACGCCAAAAAAAAGTGACTCGCGGAATAGAGATCCATCTTGAATAGACCATAACCGATAAAAAAAAAAGTGAAGTACCCGCGATAGGTGTATCTCGATCGCATTCGGAGATTGCATCTCGAAATGTGTAGTTATCATTGCCCACTGTGCGGGATGTCGATAATCATAATCACTTGCTTATTGACCAGCCGCGTCCTATTTTATACTTCCCTCGAGCGCGGCAACAGCTCAAATCGTTGACACAGGCATGAGCTATCTTGTAGACATTCCTCACCGAATATCCTTTACTGGTTTAGCAATTTTGTATGATAAGACACATATCCAACGGGTTTTAGTCAGCCATGAGACGATGCTGTCTGAGGGCGCAAAACTGTCCAGGGGGGATGTAAGGACCAACACGTGTCAACCCCATAACGGCAATTGCTATGTGACATTGTAAGTGGTTTTAGAAGATGACACTTTTGTTAAGATCCTCGTGCAGAAGTTCCCGCATTCCGGGGGGTAAAACGGGTTCTTTGCCGTTGACAATATACCCTGTTGAAATTCCACGATGGCCGCGGGCGAAAGATGCGATTAGTCCTGACCTAACGTGATAAGAGTTTCACTGACGGAAAGGCATTTCAACGCTTTCTTTAGCATTGAATGTGATGGTCGGAAAGTCCTAGAATAGGCTATGAACATCCATTATGCTCATAAATATCCTGCAACCCACCACGTAAGGTATGGCGTTTAGTTGTACTATAAATGGCTTGAAACGGTTACGCTGCGGAAAAGTGCAAGAATCACCTTTGTCATCGATAACCCGCTTCGTTACAGCGAGCGCGGTATCTGTTGTCATCTGCATTGAACCCAGCTGACGCGAAGGAAATCCAAGTTGGCGGAGCTCAGATGTTCGATCACGAGGGGGATCATCACCTGGCGTGTGATGTCCAGGATAATCTGATGATAAGGAGCCTTGATGTGCTTACCTAGTATACCCTTGTGGACAGAAGTCAAGTTGATCAGCGAGCCCGAGGTTTCAGTGGATAAAGATCTCACCCCAAACAAGAAATGATCAAAAATCTTGCCGTCTTCCGGAGCGAGCACTGTTTGAGCTTTCGGGTCAAGAAGACATACCCTTGTAATTGAAATGTTATTCTGCTCCAGCAGCTCCATTACTGATTGAGTATGGACGTGGTATGATGCAGATGGTTCATTTATGGAGGCAAGCCGGGCATCGAGCGATGAACTGGAGTTGTGTGATAGATGCGTGAACTCAACTCGACCGTTAATGCCAGCCAACATGATCATATGCTAAAACAACCTTCAGTCCTTGAGCGAATTGTGCTGATGAGTCAACTACGTGCCGCATATTCCAGCTCAACCCAGGGTGGGAGAGATTTTGGCGTGGTTTCATCCTCCTCCATGTGTTCTGCGTAAAAATATGAAGTTACTTTTCCTACACCAGGTTGCAAGTGTCCCACCGATCACGTATGTGAATGTCATGATGGACGGTGCGATTTGGGTTCCCGTAGATGTACCCGTCAGTTCCGATTCAACCTTTTCGAATCAAGGTCAGCTGCAGGATCGAATGAATGCAATTACCTGCCATATGGTTTACTATGAAAAGTCCGAATGTCACGTGCAACTTAACCGCTGGATTTGGCGTCATCGATCTCCAATTTTCCAGATCAGGATATTTTGGTTTGCTTCTTTTCCGTGTGCCTCGCAGCTCCTGTTAACCTGGTATACCGTAAATCAAACATTCAACTTTGATTCAAGTTCAGACTTTCATTCCAACGGACTAGTCGATATCACTTTCGGGATAGTTTGGTAACATTGTGTTACCGTTGATACTTTTCATGCGATTTCAACGGCTTAAATGTAGCCTTCACACTGACAGCGACTAATGACACGATTCAATCGGACATACTCAAGAAAGAGTAGATTGATCTTCCCTGACATGATGTGGCGCGCGTTTTTCGTGTTACAATGCGAGCCGGTTTGTCTCAACTCCGGCACTCAAATTCTCACTCCCAGGCGGACATATATAATGAACCACTAGCACCTCCGAATAATCATCGTCTCCAGATACAATGTCTACACCTAAATTCAGGATCGCTATCTGGTGAGGTGTCTCCAGCTTGTGGCCATAGTCGTGCTCATTGCAATACTGCCCTAGTGGAGGAGGGGTAGGTGGTTTGACACTAGCCGTTGCCTTGTCCCGGTACCCGGATATTGTCGTCGACGTGTACGAAGCCGCTCAGAGCTTTTACGAAGTCGGGGCTGGGTTGGGTATCTGGCCCAGGTCATTCAAGGTACAGATTTCGGACAATAAAAGATACTGGTGTCAAACAATCAACTAGGTTTTACGAAAACTTGGGCATGACTTAGAACGACAACTAATTCAGCGCTGCGGTTACGAATTCACAGAAGGATATGGTCAGTGACAATTTGTATATGACAGATGTTCAAACTCACTGAGCGAAATTTAGTCCCATGTATCAAGCACCGTAAAAGTGATCAAACCGTTGGCTTTCAGCTTTTTGACCTGGTGACAAAAGGTCAACTTTCCTGTACATTCAAATGCATCTCATTGACCACAATCGGTAGCACAGGCAATCAAATGCGTTTTCATCGAGCTGACTTTCATGGCGTACTTCTCTCACATCTCTCGCCGTCTTGTACAACGTACAACGCCAAGCGACTAAAATCATATATCCAGCCCCGTTCAAGAAAATCACCAATCAAGTTAATATTTCAGGATGGATCGACCGCGACATGCGATATATTAATTGGCGCTGACGGGATCAAATCCGCAGTCAGATCCTGCATGATGCGTGAATTGGCTGAGGTCGTGGGCCCCTATGAAAAGCAGTCTGTGCTCTCGTGCATTAACCCAGTCTGGAGTGGCGTCACTGCATACCGAACATTGATTCCTGCAGAGAAGTTGCGCGCGCGTTGTCCTAACCACCGCGTCTTTGCGGGAGGGATTACTCAGGTAAATCATCTGTTAGTTACATTGCATAGCATTGACTTAGCGGTGCCTTCATTTCTAGTACTTGGGAAAAGATGCTGTGAGACATTTTTATTTTTATCTATCGTATACATTGTGTTGAGGCTGACGCATTTCAGTTCTTCCTTGCATACCCAATTTCTCTTGGGAAATACATCAATATCGCAGGTTTTACGCTTCAACCCGATCTCGTTAACACGGCCTATGAAGCCGATCCACGAGTGCCTCGTCGGTCTTTCCAAGGGAAGGCTGACAGCGACTGGGTCGGAGAACTCACGGCTGAACAGTTTGTTGAGCCTTTCAAAGACTTCGAAGAAGACGCGAAGCAGCTTCTCAAGGTCTGTCGTTCCTATCTGTTTCACTGGTCACTCTCACTGACAATTTCCGCAGTGTGTAGAAAGAGGCACGCTTTGGGCTGTACACACCGTAAAAACATTACCATCCACAAACTTCGGGCGAGTTGCACTCTTGGGAGATGCTGCTCATGCCATGCTGCCGTTCCAGGGCGCTGGTGCTGGTCAGAGCATCGAGGTTAGTGGCGCACATTCGTGCTTCCATTTCACACCGTGCTGATTTGATTTGATAGGATGCTTACCTCCTCGCAACTGTTCTTGGACACAAAGCCACGACCTTAGATACGGTACCTAGGGCCCTTGCCATATACGACAAGTTGAGACGGCCATTCTCATCAGATGTGGCTCTACGCTCAAGGTTCAATGGCCAACTATGCGCGTTGCAAACGAACGTCCCTCTGCACAGGCTCGGCAATACAGTCACCAAAAATTGGGATTGGGCATGGCTGACGGAGCTAGATGATGCTTTGGAAGAAGCTGTCAAGCTTGTGGAGAACAGTTCAATCAACATCGGCTGATAACAAAGCTATACATATCCGCATTATCTATGTCATCAATTCAAGTCGTGTATTTCTATATAACTGTGTCGGATAATAATATGTATCAGGCAATTAAATGTGTATAGTACGGATCAACGACAAACAGTTTGAAATAACAATAAAATCCGTAGATTGGTATATATGCATGAAGGACCGTCGAGGCTAATTTATCTCCTCTTGCTCAAAATACGAGTGACACTGGCTTTGACAACGCCCGCCGCCTTCTCCACCTCTTTCCTCGACAGCGCCGCAGTGGCAGCAATACGTATAGTGGGCCTGGACTCGACCATCTCTTGTCCACGCAAGTGCTTCGCCCGCGTTAGCAGCACGCCGTTTGCTATCGAATCATCGACAATGTCCTGCAGGATGCGTTCTTCAGCCTCATAGTCATAGGTGAGCTGGGTGACAGCAAGCGATTGTTGTTGGGTTCGCAGACAGAAATGTATGATAGGGCTGGCACGATGACCGAGTAGCGTAATACCTTCGGTTTTCTCCAACACTGCGCGAATGGCGCGGATATTGTCTTGCAAATTGAGAAGTACCGAGGGGTTGTTCCGGAGGAAAATTATTGCCTCCGACCCAGAGGTTGCCAGGAGAGCAGGCATGGAAGCCGAGAATACGAAAGACGTGCCGTTGATCCGCTGCTTAATGCATGACTACAGGATCATGAATGCGAGCAATTTGTACTTACTTGGTGATCCACTACAATGGAAGAACCAGCACAAAAGCCACCTGCAGAACAAAGACCGTTAGCAACAGAGCCTACGAGCATGTCAATCTGCTCCGCCTGGAAATTTTCACGTGAGCTATATCCTCACTGGAATGAGGAGCCAACCCACTGGAACATTGTACAGTTCTGTCAGACCACGGCCAGTTCGGCCCATGGTTCCGAAAGAGATGCTTTCATCTAGGATGAGGCGGTACTTGTACTTCAGCTTGAGTTCAACCTGCAGAACAAACTTGAGTGAACACGACACTAAATAGATTGGAATGAAGGAACCAACCAGTTTAGGAAGATCCACCATTTCGCCGTCGCGCTCAAAGATACCTTCGGTTATGATAAATCTACGCGTGAGAGGACCTTTGCGTTTTTTTCTCTCCTTCTCCACGCTGATGAGGGTATCCTCGAGACTCTTGAGGTCGTTATGGTCGAACCAACGAACGGTTGAACGGGATATTAGGATGCCTTTTTGAATGGCAAAGTTCACGGAACGGTCGGCGACGATGATATCCCCACGCTTGCAAAAGGCGGGAATGACAGACGAAATAGTTGAAAAGCCTTGAGAGTAGAGGATAGAAGCCTCCGTGCCCAGGAACTCAGCAATATCATGTTCAAGGTCGAGATGGACATCTAATACATATTGCACGTCAGCCTACCGCGGAACGTTGCTACCAGCCGCATTCACCGATGGTTCCGTAAAATCCAGGGGGTCCACAACTCCCAAGACCATATTTCTGGAGCGTTTCGAGGGCCCTCTCCTTGACCTTCTCGTTACCCGCTAGTCCAGCAAAGTTGAAGCTAGCGAGGTTGGTTACAATTTTACCAGTTGCGAGGAGTTTTGGTTTGGGACCATTAGGGCCAGAAATGACAGGAACTGAGCTGAGATCTCTCTGCTCCCACTCGGTAAGAGGTTGTGCAAGAGGTTCGGGCACCCATTCGTCCACTAATTCGTCTATTTCCTAGAAGGACATCAGTCAGGGACGAAGAAACGCAGTTTGATAAAACCCGACAACCTTTTCAGAAAACTTGATAAAATGCTTTCCTGACCTATCAGTGCGAGTCCTGGACTGTAGTAGAGTCCTTATAGCGAAAATGACGAGAATAAGCTCGAGAATTGTTCGTCCGGGATCGTTCTGGTGAGAAGATTTGACATATCGTGCAACGACTGCTGAGCCTGGAATTCTGTAGAAACCAGACTCTAGTTTTGACAAGGAGAATGCCAGGAATGATAGCACAGGCTCAAGTGCTACGGAGGTCGAGCTATCCATCGTAAAGAAAGTTTGGGACGTTGCTGGAAACCGTCACTTAGTGCTCAACCGCAAATAACTTATATAAGCACGGTCCGCAGACTTGTAAACGTAATCAGCCAATCATCATTATTGCCAGCAAGTCGCTGGCATGGTACACCCAGGGGTTAGGGAATCGTTGTACCCCAACCACCCTTGCACATGAGCTAATTACAATCTGAGGACAAGTAAAATGTGTTGATGATCAGAATCGGATTGAATTTTGCAAGTGTCGTATCTAGACAACTCTCGGGGTCGAGGTCGTCCAATCGCTTGTATCCTGACACCACGAACTACAGCTATCGTGACATGAAGGACACCAGAATATCCAGTAATTTCGATAAGATGCCACCTTGCACCTCTTTTGACACCACGGACAGTCGTAGTTCAGAAGCTCAGTATCATAGACCGCTGACGCCGGCCATCGTGGTATGCAGTCATTGGCAATTGTCCACCTCGTGCAGCAAGTAATTTACACCATCGAGTGACGCACATGAGTTAAGACAACATTGGAGCGATTGCTGCCATAGGGGTCATGATGAGGTGGCCTATTCTCACCAGGGTTGGCCCAATTACGAGGCACATTTGCCAATACTGATTATCCATGCATCATTGACATAGGGATCGTAATACGCTGAACTGAGTAATCGTGCTTGGTCTCGCATAAGCCACGTCGCGGTGCTTGGACTTCCCGACATACAGGATAGGCGTGAACCACGTTGGTGGTTGCACTACCATAGTCAGTTTCAAATCTCGGTGCTCCATATCATACTCGACTCACCCTAAGTTGTATTTTTTCCGAATATCAATGGACAAACGAATAGGGCGTCCACCTGGTCTATGGGATGGCGCATTGTAAGTTGACTGAATAAGCACGCTGTGATAACTATTTGACAATACCTTGAGCTCCCTCTCGCTTGATTATACACTTCGCAGTCATTCGACTGGAATTAGAATAGAGGATAACGTGAATCTATTTGTGTCACGATACACTTCTCGCCGTCGTCATTCTCCAGTACGCCGTCATCGTTATTTTTGCGTACAAAAGACACCACATCATGCAGAATTTTCACGGGCATCCGTACTAATGATGTGGAGTTTGCGATCATGGTCGGACTAGACGTAAGTAGTAGGCAGCGAGGGGGTCATTGAGTATGCCACGTGACCTACGTACAAATCGGCAAATTGAACCGCACTAATCGTCCACCAAAGAATCGCAAAGACATAGCGAGCTACATGCCTAAATGTCTTGACCTCTCTAGACTACCCAGGGCTCCAGGTCTTCGTTCAATTAACGTGCGTCCTCTCTCTTTCATGTCACATTCTCTCATTATTCTTCTTTAAAGCGTTGCAATGTAACACCCGGCTCCCCTCTTCCATTACTTTTCCCTGGTAGCGTGCCATACAACCGTGCCCGCACTGTTGACCCAACGCACCCTGCCACTCGGTGGAAAGCCCACGCGTTTCCGCATTTCTCCTGCCCTGCATTCATGCTGCGCGCTGTACCCAAGGGTGCGCTTCTGCGCCCAGAATTTGAGAGGCGCTTACCTCAGATTGAGCGCTCTGCCATGGTACCGCGGGGGGAACGGAAGGACGGTTCCAAGAAACTAGATATGAGCATGGTCTTCATGATTTCGAAAAAGAAGACGAACAAAAGGGCAGTGGTGCGCAACAGGATCGCGATGCGCATCAGGTCCGCTTTTGAGCTCATTGTTACTCGAGGTGCTGATGCTGAGCCGAAAGAGAATGTCAAAGACAGACATCTGGGCAAGAAGTGTGGGCCTGAAGAATCCTCGAGTGTCGTTAGGAAGCCGAAGAAAAAACTTGATCGTTCGAATCGCGAGTTAAAGCTTGCCAGCTTAGCATCGTCGATCACCCCGTCTAATCTGGGCTTGATATCGAATCCTGCGCCCACCAGGCATCTAATCCTTCAAGGTACGTCATGAGAGCAATATTCATTTGCCTTTCTTCTTACATGGACAAAGATTGGACATATGTTATGTCGCCTTCTCTCCTGAGTTACCGCATGCCACTCCCCGATCTTATACAACATCTCCGTGCAGGCCTCGAGAGCATTCGAGCGCAGTCAATGAAGCTCGATGTGCAGTGGGCATTGGACAAGAAACTAACAATTGACCCGCCGTTGGCCAATATCACAAACCAAGAACCTGAGGTGGACTGGCGGCACATCGCAACTGACGAAAACGATACTCCTGCGTTATTTAACCTTGATGAGCCCGAGCATGGTCTCCTCAAGGCGGGAAAACCCATCAATCCTCAGAAACAGCCCATCAAGCTGTTTTTCCCGACACCACCATCGTCTGGAGAGTCGTCTTCTACCTGTGTTGAAGATGATCGGCTTGTCACTTCCCACAGATCTGTCGATACGCCCATGCGGTTGGCTTCACCGGCAAATCGGCCAGGTCATCAATCTTCTGGTTCTATTTCTGATTCTTCGAAACCTACCCTACGTGCTCCGTCCACATTTAGAATAGGCGCAATCGAACGTCTTGCGACCGTAAAGAACCAGCCCCTGGTTGTACCTGGTCGCAAAGCAAAACGAAGACTCTCTTAGAGGGGAGCTAGTGCAGAAATTGCGGATATCGATAGATAGATTACCCAGATTAATACGGCCGCATGTACACCATTTGGAACGCAGTCAACTTACCAAGAAACGCGCAATGGTGCCGAACAGACTTGGATGACCCTATCGCAACAAATATCCTATTTATTTATTCCCTCCTCAGCTGGGGTGTCCACGTCATTCCACATACACACATCACCGTTCACACCTCACAAACCGTACCCCGTTCGCAATTTTACGTCATCGGCAACTTATTCAACGTCTTCAGGAGCGCCACAAACACCGCCAAGACGGTGATGCCCTAAATCAATTGCCAACTAGTTCGCCAGCTTTGTGCCTGGCGTACATAGTTCAGACGAGTTAGTCTGAAAGTTTATGACCGTTTCGGGCCAGTGACATGACTAATCTACAAGTCAGGTCCCGCCTGCGTAACTGCGACTGGGTACGAGTGATGTAGTGCCAGTCTCGATCTCTATATCATCCAGGGTTTCAGGTCTCCATACAATCGAGTCCAGCTTGCTCGACTCCACCATCCAGACATTCTCCGTTTTCTTTGTCACCTTCTCTGTCGTCTACCAGAGTGATATTTTTACTGACACATTATTTTCTCCATGTGTTGTGGTTTTGTTTTCGGTGCGAGTTATCTTTTACAAATATCTTCCAAAGAACGTATTTTGGTTTGCCTATGGAGAATTATCCAGTCACATAATGTCGTGATGTAGGTGAATTTAGCCTGATGACGCTTGCTCACTGCTTTCTTATCAGGCATTTTGTGGCCGAATGTTTGACACAAGTACTATATAAAGAGGTCACGATGCTTGGGCCTGGCTACTGACGCCTCTCTTCGGAGGAATCGCTGGCTATATAGTCGACTCTCTCAGCTCTTTCCATCGGCATACTCGAGTGGTTCATTCTTATTAGCCTCGTTGTTTTCCGAGAGTCTATGGCATACCCGTCAGTGTCTCCGGTCCCAAAACATTTACCATGTTCAGCTCCCTCCAATACATCACAGACAATTTACTCTGGTCACTGTGACACAAATGTTAACGGAGATGTATGTGCGAAACGACCTCGACTCTACCTCGCTTCACTTTTCGAATTTTATTATCAGACCAGTAGAAGCAGCCGCTGTTGGTAGCTCTTACCACTCTGACTGTTCAATCAAGCGTTGTAAGGCGTAATCCTATATTTCAAAGGTGTGAATTGCCATCGCCTCTACGTCGGTGGCTTATTATCTCCAGAAAAGTATGAAGAATAGTCCGTGCGTGAATAAGTATGATGTGAGGGTATGTACTGAAAGAATTACATCATAAGAACTAGGGCTGTGTTGAAATAGCGAAGCAGTATTGGAACAAGATTCGCTGTTAAGCCTAAGCGGGAATCTTCATGAAAGACGCGAAATACGCATCAAGGACCTCAACGCGATCCAGTGGCGCGATGGCTCCAACATAGCCATCAGGACGAACAGCAACCAGCGCTCCCTCAGATCCCACTCCAAAATACGAGTAACCTTCTCCCCCAAAGCTACCAGTGGGATCGGTGTCATCGACAAACACCCTAAGAGCACCTCGATCAATATCATCACACTTGACAAATATGAGCAAGCACTCACTTCGACCAATGAGAGCGAAGAAGCGTAGGAAGCTGCAAGAGGTCAAATTTGTCCTTCCGGTCTTTGCTGATCGTAATGACGTCGAATCGCGAGTCCCCAGGGGTCGCGTAACGGTTCAGGAAGCTATGAGGTTTCTGCATGTCCGCAACCATAGACTCGACCCTCGCTTGCTGAAGCGGATCGCTGAATTCACCGGTGAACACAAGTAACTTGAAGAGGGAGTCTGAAGGAAGCAGGTCCTGGAGCTCGAATGGCCTTGCGTCTGCTGCCCGCATGAATTTGTATGGAGGGACGCGTTTCCCGAGGACGAGACCACCAGCCAGCTCCTGGTATGCGTCATTTACTACAACTGAAGGGTGATAATGTACCCCAATTCCACTGGTGAAATCTGTTTGGAAAGTCCTACAAACTCACGGGATTAGTAACAGGAAAAGACTGTTGGTAAAATAATGTTACTTCAATAGCTGCTCGGGTGAAACCCCATCACTGTTCTGCCCGGTCAAGGGCTTGCCGCAGACAAGGGTAGACCACGTTTTATCAAACGCAATCAGTTCTGATGCAAATTTGTGGCGCTCTGATTCGTACTATCGGTGGAATGTGAGCAAGCAGTCAAATAGCTGCACAAGAACGAGCTTGCCGTTGACAAAAGGGACATATCTGCCCACCCACGAACAACTTGGGCAATTTTCCAAGCTGAAAAAGCGATTTAGCTCGATCGTGAGAGCAGGAACGGAAGACATACCTAGATTATGACTATCGTTTATACTTGCGTTCATTCCTTGTCCTGGAAATTCCATTGTAACCAGACCAGGGGGAGGGGCCAGATGTAAGACGCATACCTGCTTTCGGTGTGTGTGTATGGCAAGCATCGCCAGCAATAAATACTCGATTGTTGATGGAAAACTTCGAGGCCACTCGTTGTCCAACTTGAGTAGAGATGTCAAATGAACACGAATTCATAGCAAGTGGTAAGGCGCGTACCGCTATATATGGTCCACCACAAAAATTCACCCGTAAGCTTGTAAGGTTCGAGCGATTTCTGGGCGGTCTAAAGGGAATATTGATGAATGCTGACTATTGTATGATAATGGATGCCGCTTACTTTAAAAATATGATCTGGACCCATTCTATCCTTGTCCACCCTGCCTGTCACTGGATCGATGACATCTTTCTCTTCCAGTTGCACATATAAGCGAACGAGATCCTTTTCTCGAGGAATGACAAAAACTGAGCCATGGTTGGATTGTGCAAGGCACTTATTCCTGATATCCGGGAAGTCAGTGTCAGGAACAAGGTCCATGACACCCCAGATGGAATCTATCGATCGAGAGTGAGCTTGCTGAGAATTCGAAGTGATAAACATTCTTACCAGATTGTTCTCCATCCATAGTGATATCGAATTGTTTGCGGGTCCATGAGTGAGCGCCTACCAAGGTAAATGACTATATTGGTAAGAGGAGCGTTTTCAGAGCGTACCATCACCACCGAGAACAAATTTAGCGTGAACAATTTCTTCTGGTTGTTCACCCTCGGATTCGTCAAGTCTTTGGAGCGCAACGCGAACTGGATATGATGTAGGATCGGCCAATTCGTCTTCATCCTTAGAGAGCTCTATCGAAGTCGGCATGGTCGATCGTTCGACCTCAACACCAAGCGATGTCATGGAATCTAGGAAAATGTCTTGAATAGCTGCTTGATTGAGCGTAGCCTTGATCTCATTCAGCTGATATAATTCCTGTCATATTTATGAACGCACCTCGAATGGGTATCTTGCAGACGGTGCTGTCACATTTAATGTTCTGTTGGTAAGCTAATGGCGGAAATTCAGTGAGCATCCTTCGTCGATAGCGGAATTCACGAACCTCTATGCCGCCGGTCGAAGAAGGGTTGTAGAATGCCTAAGATGTAATGAGCCACAACATATCCTGCAAGCCCGTCTTAAAAGGCGTACCGCTAGATGGATTTGGCAACACTCCTTCAGAAGGCGCTCTGCAAGTCCATAACTCTATGTCCAGCTTGTTAATATCGAGTCTTATTCAATCAGCAAGGAAGCATCTTCACCTGTAAAAGTTCAATAGTGCGAGGTGAAATTCCATCACCATTCCCAGCGGCTATTTTGGAGGCCCTAACGGAACGTTGAGTTAAAAGCAGGAATGGAAAAGTCGACCCACTGACCTTTGGTCGACGATGCGGACATTCACTTTTGCATTTGCGAGGGCATTCGCGCACATGAGACCAGCAGGGCCAGCGCCAATAATGAGAACGTCGACTTCAGAGTGACGTACGGACGGAACAGACATTGAGAAAGAACTATAACTTAGTAATGGGAGTGTAGAGGAATGCGTCTTGGTACAGGGGATGCAGGTCTACAGTCCTCAAGAGAGCGTTCTTAAAGATGCTAGAGTGGTAGAATAAATAGAAATCAGTAAGCCCACAGTACTGTTCCTAGAACCATGGTAGCTACTACTACTTGCGAGTAAGACCAAAGCGATCACAGCTAAGGTTGATTTAGACACGGATACTACCAGTGATCTAGATGGCAATAATGCATCATTCTGCAGACGGCCATCGTGATGTGGTGGTGTGATCTGGGGCTGTGGTGTAAGGTATTCAATTGCACTGACCCTACTAGAATGGAGCCAACCGAATTTCTTCACTCAGGAACACTACATGGTCAAATAAAGTAACTTGCCGTGCTGAATTCTTAAGCTGTCAATTTTACATAACACAGTTAATATGCCAAATGATATAGATTTATCTGGCTGAAGTACCGTAGGGTTGTTGTATAAGCTGCTCGATTATGATGATTATTTTCAACCCGTAGTACTGGCATGTAGTGCTACACTAAAATTGTTGTGTACTATTTGGAAAGACAATGTTTAGGACAGTACTGCTGCATGGCTTCACGGACCGGCGCTGATTATCTTGGCAATATTAATTTAGTAGCTTATGTCTGATCATATGTTGTTTGGCTGGCGACTTGACTAATAATTGACTCATTTTGAATTTTATATGGCCATCTCAAGACTCAAAGACTATCTCACGTGATACCTCCATCACACGCTTGTGTATCCAAATTATTCATAGGTGTCGGAAATTCGGAATGTATCAATATTGGTATTTCGCAGGGCTGCCGTTTAGATGCCAAGCAGTCATTCTCGCTGCAACCCTCGTTGACAGCCCTTGCTCCGCATGAGATCCGCGTGTTGTGACCGACCAGAGCGTATCTTATGATGAGATGCTTCTAGGTGTAAATGAACTGTATCAGGAAGACTTTTCGTATGTCGCTCTAATTTTAAACGCTGTCCTAGGTCAATCAACGGAACATGCCAGCGAAGAATTCAATTGGCCTGAGTAACTTTTGCAGTTGGGAGGCAAGTGAGCTGTGCCGCCACTGATATTGAACTTGTCCAATTTAGTCTTGGAACAAGTGGCTTCAAGGTCACTAATTCGACTGTGAATTCACGTCATTATCGATGGTCGTGTGATCTGGGTGTCTTTGAGTTTGATGTGCGTATAATCCTTATAATGTGTTTTAATGCACTAAGCCATAAATGTGGGGCGGGGTAGAGCTAATCGAATGAGCCTCGTTTATATGCAAGTGCCGCTTGATGCTATGCCCGCACCCTCAAAACTTCGAAAATTTTGTCCTGGTGAACTTCATCTGGCAGCACCGTGACCAGCAAAACGCGCTGGATAAACACTCGGTTGCGAACCATTTGCATGGCAGCTTGAAGCAGCAGTTGAAATTTTGGAGGGAAACGATGTTGTGGTACTGCCAGTGGGAGTGGCAAGGCTATTTGCTTCTCCCTCTTGTCTCCCTCCCGCTGTTAGTTATAGTATTCCTGTGGTTGTGTCACCAGGTGGTATTTAGGTTGATGCTTTCATCGTGTTTGAACTTTGAATTGAGCCATAGGGAGACAATCTCAATGATCAACGCGATGATGCTGTCGCGTTCTATGCGAGACGCGTAGTTCACACGTATACCCAATTAGGGCAAAGTCGGAGATTGAATTTAACTGTTCAAAGTGTTATCACTGGTCGGCGGTCGGCTTGCGCTGTATGCTACCCACACATACCTTGTTACCGTTGTATAAGGCGACCGAGTCTACCGGAGGCCCACCAAGTATTGTTACTAATTTGTTGGATGTGATTTGCTGCAATGTACCATATGTACTACTATTAAGTATTATTGGCAATACTGCGCCCTAAGAATATGGACCAAGAAACATTCGCACCGACACCAAATAATCATATGGTGACAATTCGCACTGTCCTAGCAATGGCCGCTAAGAACGACTGGGAAATACGCTCCAAAGTACGTCAGCTTTGCACAAGGTGAAACACGATCGGAGGGTGTAGCCGCATCTCTATGGTGGACGATAGGATTTGCCGATTTGCCGCGACTTATTTAAAAGTCCGAGCAGTGTTTATTTTAGTATTACTGACATACTTTTTTTTTTTGAATCCAATTTTTGTCCTTTGCAGAGTTGCACTCTATGTAGACTGACATACTTACTTATCAACGCCTACTAAATATTTGCAGGTCTGCGTCAGCAGCCATCCGAAGCAGAAGATGTTATTCGAAGAACAGTTTGGATTGAACTCGACCGTCAATACCCCCCTGCGTGTAATTCTACGGCGAGAACTTGAAGCAGAACGCGCTCGGGCGGCTCCTGCAGGAGATCACCTCATCCTTGCTTGAACATCATAACCGCACACAGGTCTCTTTATTGCGATATAATAGAAGCGTGGTCTAGCCCAGAAGACTCCAATCACGTACGGAATCAAGGCAGACTGGCTTCACGACCTGCTAATTACCACTGAAGATACCCTAAACAGGTTTTCACGAGCAAAGGCCATTCTTCTCGTTAGTCCATCTACTGTGTAATCGGTATCTTCTAGAGGTGCCTGACTTCACAGACAATAAGATCGAACCGAGCCCAGGTCCCTGATAGACGACTCTGACAAGCTGCCCGTCGGTTCGCCTGTAGAAGAGGAGCCTCACTAGCACTCAAGAGTATCATTGCGGTCGATTGTTCGCCTTGGACAGCCTTTTGTTCCATTTTTGCTAGCGCAGCCGTGTGTCGGAGATCACAACAGGATTGTCGGACCATAACATGATACATCAGCACACGAGTCAAAGACATAACTTCCGTCGACACATGAATATCGGTACCGTAAAAATACTATAAGTTTGCGTCATCTCTGTTGCGTAGTCCACCTGCTGCATGAAATGAGCCGGTTTATCAGAGTTCTCACTCGCGAGCATTGCTTTGATAGTTCGCTTCGGACAGCCTTTCGGTCCATTTTTGCTATCGCAGCAGCGCAACGGAGAACTCAAGAGGATCGCAGCAGTTCATGATATCATTGCACAGTTGAAGGATATAGCTCCAAATATGATGGACATCAGGACACTAGAGATACTGTGGCTTGCCGCTGTATGAATACTTTCAAAAATCTCCCACCTGTCTGAGAGAGGATTTATCGTCACACCACCTTCCAAGATATCAATAGCCTGAGTGAACTAGTTTCCAAATCCGCCTGCGGTTACGGTTGATGAGATCGATCGAGCATAATACTGCTCAGACTGAACATTTTTAAACGCTGTTGGAGCGCCAAGGGTCCTGGTTCGTAGTCGGTAGTTACTTACTGCCGTTCTGCCATTCGCCGTGACTAGTGGTGTTGTGGGCGGCCCGTGACAGAACTTGAAAAAGTACCGGAATATGTGTGAGATAAACTGCGTAGTTGTCAATGCAAATCCTAACTGTACTATCCGTCCCGGCTGAGTCGTCACCCCCACAAGTCGTCATGACCTAAATATCTCACTCAATTCTTAGTTCCACACATAATTTACAACTTCAATCAATATTTATAACATGTACTGTTCATTGCGAGGTTGAACGACTGATTTTTACGAAGAAATGGTGAAGTTCATTGAAAGCAGCCAAAGTCACGCAAGACTCACGCTGGTGACAGCCAGCCGAACGTTGCCGTGGCGGAGTTTTAAACAGATACTATGACTGGCTGTGACGACTTGTCAGACTCGGAGATAGCCGCTCGAAAGGGCATCGCGTGATCCTGCATATGAGCAGTGGATTCAGGCAGCTTTGCAGGGTGCCACAAACAATATCTACAAGATCATCAAAGAAGCTGCGTTGGCTCACAATGCAAGCCAGTATTTCACCCTCACATGATTTTTTGCTCTAACTTAACTGACATCTGGATCTGAGGCATTAACTGAGCGGGCTTAGAAATGGCAGCTGTGACCAACTGTGACAAAAGCGTTACTTGACGACTTGTGGGGGTGACGACTCAGCCGGGACGGATAGTATTGATCTACCCAATAAACGAACATTAGGTCATGTCTCCGATTCATCCAATAGATCACATTTCAAGCGTAAACATTGTCCACTCAATTCCTCTGGCGCTCACACCGAAAACTGCGACAAAAGTCTTCCCAAACACCCGACTGATTCCCCGCAATGCACTGGAAGGTGCTTCAAGGAAGTTCGGAACCAGGCAGGTATGGTGGGTGCCGAAGTCTATCAACGACGAGCTCTCGGTGATTATTATGGTGCGAGAAGCGAGGGGGGTGTTTGGATGTTGAACCATTAATGTCAACCAATAGTATTTTGTAGTTGACGAATAATTTACCTCTTCTGAGTTTCGCCTGGTTTTGCTATGACACAACCCTAGTTCTGTCATGTTCTGCCGGCAAATAGTTCTACCCACAGCACTGTCGGTAGTCCTGCGCATTGTTGTAGTAGTCGGTCCTGGATAGATAGAGCCGTAGTATAGAGGTTTGGCCTTGTATTTCCCTTGCAGTCCGTGTCCGTTCAAGTTCCAGTGCTATTTTCGTCGCTGAAATTGTTCGAAAAAGACTCACCCCAGAAATCTGAGAGACACACTGTCTGGTTGGAGAGATTATATTAGATATGTTGCGAGGCCACATTTTGTGAAATGATGGCACATGCTCTGACGTGCATTCGAGTTGCACGAAAGACACAACACCGGCGTGACCGATGCATATCTCCATTCTGCCTGACATGCCCAGGATCCGGCAATAGGAACCGACCCTATTCGACTGCCAATAATACACACAAGAGAACGTCACATTCCCTGCGTCGCAAAGAAAACTCCCGAGTCACGTTCCTGGGAGTACTAGTAGCAGTACAATGATGTCATACATCATTATGTACACCTGTGGGAAGTAATCGATGAGTTAGGAACGTGTGCAAACACGTGACTCAAATTTTGGGGTGCTAGAAACTTTGACAAGCTGCCAAAGTGCCGGTTGCCACTATCGGTCAGTGCTAACTCTGCGCATGTAGCCTAGTGGCTGAATGTCATGCTCAAGCAGCAAGCTACAGTCACCTTCATACATAAAGGGACAGCAGATTTATTTTAAGAGTGTCCTGGATCCATGTGCCATACTACGTGCTAGTACATTGGCCTCATCTGACCTACCTCTCGGATGACCCGGAGGCAATGCTTCAACAATCCATCAATGCGCAGAAGCGGTCTGTCAAGCACGTTCTCCCACTTTGGCGCAGTCTGCAGAATCGCGTTTGACTCCTGCGTTGGTCGCGGATGGTTAGCCTTTGCTTCCGATGAAGCTTTGTTGGTTGGTCCCCCCCGTCCCATATTTTTAGGGTTCAAGTTAGTGCCTTACAAAGATTCTACGTATACCAAACTCAAATATACCCAGATCGCACCACCGCGTCATGGTGCATCTGATGGCCGTCTGCGAGTAATGTATTGTTGCTATCTATATCACCGGTGTACAAGATATTCCGAGTTGTATCTAAATCAACCTCGGCAAATATTGGTTTTTGATTCATTGGGTCTTACTTGCAGGGAACTTACATGGCTCTAGGGACAGCGGCCGCGACTGATTTCTATTTATTCTACCCCTGTGTCGCCTTTAAGAAAGCTCTCTTGAGGATTGTAGACCTGCATTCCCCGTACCAAGACGCATTCCTCTACACTCCCATTACTAAATCATAGTTCTTTCTCAATGCCTGTTCGGTTCGCACATCACTCTGAAGTCGACGTTCTCATTATTGGCGCTGGACCTGCTGGTCTCATGTGCGCAAATGCCCTCGCAAATGCGAGAGTGAATGTCCGCATCGTCGACCAAAGGTCAGTGGATCAATCCCTTCCATGCCTGCTTTTAATTCAACTTTTGGTTAGGGCCTTCAAGATAACTGCCGGTTATGGGGATGGAATCTCACCTCGCACTATTGAACTGTTGCAGGTGAAAATGCTTCCTGACTGACCGAATAAGACTCAGTATTAACGAGCTGAACATAGAGTTATGGACTTGCAGAGCGCCTTCTGAAGGAGTGTTCCCAAATCCATCTAGCGGTACGCCTTTGAAGACGAGCTTGCAGGATATGTGACTCATTGCATCTTAGGCATTCTACAACCCTTCTTCGACCGGCGGCATAGAGGTTCGTAAAATCCGCTATCGACGAAGGATGTTCACCGAATTTCCGCCATTAGCTTACCAAAAGAACATCAAACATAACAGCACCGTCTGCAAGATACCCATTCGAGGTGAGTTCATAAATTGGATGGGAATTATATCAGCTGAATGAGATCAAGGCTGCGCTCCATCAAGGAGCCATTCAAGACATTTTCTTAGATTCCATGTCATCGCTTGGTGTTGAGGTCGAACGATCGACCATGCCGACTTCGATAGAGCTCTCCAAGGATGAAGACGAATTGGCGGATCCTACGTCATATCCAGTTCGCGTTGCGCTCCAAAGACTAGACCAATCAGAGGATGAACAACAAGAAATTGTCCACGCTAAATTTGTTATTGGTGGTGACGGTAGGCTCCTAAAATGTCGATCTTGCCAATATAATCATTCACATTGATAGGCGCTCACTCATGGACCCGCAAACAATTCGATATCACGATGGATGGTGAACAGTCTGGTGAGAAAGTTGATCCTCGAAAATTCTCAGCAAGCTCAGTCTCGATCGATAGATGCCATCTGGGGTGTCGTGGACTTTGTGCCCGAAACTGACTTCCCGGATGTCAGGAATAAGTGTCTTGCACAATCTAACTATGGCTCGATGTTTCTCCTTCCTCGAGAAGAGGATCGCGTTCGCGCATATGTCCAACTGGAAGATCGAGATGTCATCAATCCAGTGACAGGCAGGGTGGACAAGGATAGAATGGGTCCAGAGGAAATTCTTCAAGTAAGTGGTATCCATCATCATACTACGGTCAACATTCATCAATGTTCCCCTTAGACCGCCCAGAAATCGCTCAAACCTTACAAGCTTATCCGGAAGAGTGAATTTTTGTGGTGGACGATATATAGCGGTATGCATCTTACTGCCAACTATGAATTCGTGTTTGTCTGACACTTTTACTCAAGTTGGACAACGAGTGGCCTCGAAGTTTTCTGTCAAAAATAGAGTATTCATCGCTGGTGATGCTTGCCACACGCACTCTCCAAAAGCAGGTAAGCGTCCTAAATTTGGCCCCTCCCCCCGGTCTGGTTACAATGGAACTTCCAGGACAAGGAATGAACGCGAGTATAAACGATAGTCACAATCTAGGTATGTCTTCCGTTGCTGTCGTCGCGATCGAGCTAAATCGCTTTGTCAGCTTGGAAAATTGCCCAAGTTATTCGTGGGTGGGCAGATATGTCTCTTTTATCAACGGCAAGCTCACTCTTGTGCAGTTATTTGAGTCCTTGCTCACGTCCCGCCGATAGTACGAATCGGAGCGCCGTAAATTCGCATTAGAACTGATCGCATTCGATAAAACATGGTCCACCCTTGTCTGCGAGAAGCCCTTGACTGAGCAGAACAGCGATGGGGTTTCGTCCGAACATGTCTTGAAGTGAGATTATTCTACCAACAGTCTCATCTTGTTACTAATCCCGCGAGTTTGTAGGACTTTCCAAACAGATTTCACCAGTGGAATCGGGATACATTATCACCCTTCGGTTGTAGTAAATGACACATACCAGGAGCTGGCTAGTGGTCTCGTCCTCGGCAAACGCGTCCCTCCATACAAATTCATGCGGGCAGCAGACGGACGGCCATTCGAGCTCCAGGACCTGCTTCCTTCAGACTCCCTCTTCAAGTTACTTGTGTTCACCGGTGAATTCAGCGATCCGCTTCAGCAAGCGAGGGTCGAGTCGATGGTCGTGGACATGCAGAAACCCGGGAGCTTCCTGAACTGTTACGCGACGCCTGGGAGCCCGCGATTCGACATCATCACGATCAGCAAGGGCCGGAAGGATGAGTTCAATCTATTGCGGCTCCCTGCGCTTCTTCGCCCTCATTGGTCAAAGTGAGTGCTTCCTTATCTGTGTCAAGTGGGATGATATTGATCGAGGTGCTCTTAGGGTGTTTGTCGATGACACCAATCCCACTGGTAACTTTGGGGGAGAAGGTTACTCGTATTTTGGAGTGGGATCTGAGGGTGCGCTGGTTGCTGTTCGCCCTGATGGCTATGTTGGAGCCATCGCGCCACTGGATCGCGTTGAGGTCCTTGATGCGTATTTCGCGTATTTCATGAAGATTCCGGCTTAGGCTTAGCGCCAATCTTCTTCAAATGCTACTTCACCATTTCAACATGACGTTTCTGGGATATAAGTAATCCCTCCAGCAATTTGTATACCCTCAATACTTATTTTCGCACGGACAAGATTCAGGCTCAACGACAGATCTTCTTCTAATGCTGCTAATTTGCTGTTTCAACATAGCATTAGTTCCTGGGATATGATCCTTCCAGCAATTTTCATACTCACAAACCAGACTTATTCACATGTAAACTTTATAGTACAATGCACTATTTCTTCATTCTTTTCTGGAGATGAGCTATCGACACAGGTAATGTCAATTCACACCTTGGAAATGGAGGATCGTGTCTTAGAACCGAGCTTACTCGAACAGTCGACGAGGAGTAGGTAAGAACTACCAACGCCGACTGTTTCTGCCGATCTAATAATACAATCCGAGAGGCAGAGGCAGAGTCGAAGTCTCATACATACACCTCCGCTAGCATGCGTGTAAAAGTGGTCAGGGTCAATTTGTATGTGATAATTAATCGGAGGGAGCTGAGCGCTGACCGTAGAGGCCAAGTGGAGGCTACATAGAGTTTTGCCAGTTCTGCTCCCTATATTATCGAAAGATAGCGATTCTTCACGCAGGTATATGATCGTGTCTATCATATTGGCATTGGACGTCAGTACTTAGTAAGCCTAAAATAGTGCTTAGGACGTAATAGAAGTAAGTCGTCTTCCTACCGTTCCCAACTTCCCCTTCAGATTTATCGTTTTCGAGATCGCATATTACAAACCATGCATCTCCCCTCTATCCCGAGAACGAAGGGGTAACTAGACAGTGTCAAGAAGAGCGTTGGCTAGAAGAGTCGCAAGCCTTGTCATGGAAGATGTTTGGAGGATGCACGAATTCGAAGGTGTGGGAGACGAAGAGACGTTGGAAAATGCCGGGCCGTGATTTCTGACGACCATCATGCTAGCGGGATGTCGTACTCAGGTCAGTCCGAATCATCCACCCATCACGCGCACGCACTGCAAGGGGTCCGCCTGTTCTTGGTCTCGAAAAGGCAAAATCTAGTATTGAGCACGTCACGCGCGTGAGATCTCACTCAGCTACTACTAGTTCCAGCACAGAATCCCTGACTCTCACCCTCCTCCACGCCTAACATCCATCATGCCTGCGCACCTCACAACCCGCCCAGAGTACTCCCTCCTAATCGACAGATATGACACATGGATGTTCGACTGCGACGGCGTATTATGGCACGGCGATCGGTTGATCGAAGGGGCTGTAGAGGTTTTGGAGATCCTCCGGAAGCGAGGTGCGTGCCAAGTCGCATAATATTTGGTATCGAAAATGACGATGATGGCGATCTTTTGATACCGATTGTTATGAAGGGAAGCGAATTCTTTTCGTCACCAATAACGCTAGCAAGTCGAGGAAGAGTTATAAAGCCAAATTTGATGCCTTGGGTGTGCAAGCAAGTGTGGTGAGTGTTTCGTTCAGGTTGGGTCTTGATAGATCCAGAGGCCATTTCCTGATTGTTATGATGCGATGGATTGTAGGAAGAGATATACGGTTCAGCATATGCTTCTGCTGTTTACATATCCTCAGTCATGAAACTTCCAAAGGATAAAAAGGTGTATGTGATCGGGATGGCAGGCATTGAGGAGGAGCTGAGGGAAGAAGGTGTTTCTTTCATTGGTGGAACGGTATGATATCCCTTCCCTGATCCTACTCCAGCCCACCGCTCACTACCCAAACTCACACTTACGCACTGACTCGCGCGCGCATATACTCAGGACCCAGCAGATTGCACCCTCGAACCATTCTCCCTCTCGTCTTTCTCCCTTGACCCAGACGTCCAAGCCGTCCTCTGCGGCCTAGACCTCAGCGTGAACTATACGAAACTGTCAAAAGCATTCCAATACCTCACACGAAACCCCGGCTGTCAATTCCTAGTCACCAATGAAGACAGCACATTCCCAAGCGCCGATGGTCTCTTGCCTGGAGCAGGAGCTATCAGCGCTCCATTACGTTATGCACTGGAGAAAGATCCGATAAGTATTGGGAAACCTGCGAAGACAATGTTGGATTGTATTCAAGCCAAGTACGTTTCTACGTCTTAGCTGTCTTTTTGGTGTGTTTGGTTGACGGGAGATGATAATGACCTGCGTTTATGATAGGGTGAAATTCGATCCGGAACGCACGATCATGATTGGAGATCGGTTGAATACTGATATTTTGTTCGGACAAGCTGGGGGCCTGGCAACGCTCCTTGTCCTGACTGGTGTGTTTCCAAATTCAACGATCAGTCCTTGTAATAAACGTTGTGCTTTGTAGGCATTACGTCGAAGCAAGATATCACCGGCCCAAACGCTTCACCCATAGTACCCGACTACGTTACTCATTCTATCGGAGACCTTCGTGTTGTCGACGGACAATAGGTTTAGTCTTCCTCATACATACCCACGTAGAAGGGGCTGGTACCGCAAGGGAGATGTAGATATCTTGGACACGATTTGAATAGAAGGAACTAGAATTGGAATCGAAATCGGCGCCTCAGGTGGTCTTCTGCTTCCTCGATCGTCATATGCTGATGTTCTCCTTACCTGCTAGCCACCCGAGTATGGTGATGGAAAGAGCCGACTGTATGGCCAGCGATTCCTCCAAACAGAGGCGTTGGTGGCCAGATCTAAGTATCATGAGCATTCTCAGAGCGTCTACAAATCCTGAGAGACAAAGCTCAGGCATGGTTCAGGTTTCATGACAACTGTCCGAGAACAGTGTTCTCTGTGCCGGAAGACCTTACCTTTAATGTAATCACCGATGGGCACCTCTTCTTCGTGGACAGGCGGCCAGAACACGACGAATACTTGCTCGAAATCTTTCCAATATCACCAAAACCCTCACAATTATCACTGCTATCTGTGCAGGAACCTGCGTAAAAATGCTAGATGGTGATCCGGCACACACGAAACGAAATGTACAACGAGATAGAAACAAATCCTGAGGGAGGCCGACCTCATACATACACGCATAGAAGGGCATCAGTAAGAGTGATTTATAGGTATTAGAACTCGATTTAAATAAGGAACTAGAATCGCAATCGGTGCTTCAGGTGGTTTTCTGCTTCTCCGATTGTTCTCTTCTGATATTCTCCTCGGCTAGCCATTTTAGTGCGCTGACGGAAAGTGCTGAGAGAGATCCGACTATATAGCCTGTGATCCCTCCAAAGAGAGGCGTCAACGGCCAGGCCTAGGTATCATAAGCTCGAGCCTAGATGAACGACGCTAGGACTGACCTGCCATGGCCGATCCCAGTCCAGTGCGATTGGAAAAGCACCGAGCCAAGCGCCAAGAAGAGTCGCGACAGCGGGATAAACCAGAGCTCTTTCTATCGGATTTCGCGGACTAACACAATGTCAGGCAAAGAGTAAAACGGTATACATATTAACTCACGAAAGCTCAGCGAATAAACGTGTCCAGTTAAGTCTGGTGATGAAGGACGAAGTGTCGGAAGAGAACGAGGGGTAACCCAGTGCATAGGCTGGTGCGAATACGGATAGCAGTGCTAGAACGATCGCCAGCAAGAATGTATGAGGGAGGTGGCTTTCCATATATACAATCAGCACGAATCTCGTGGGATGCGTCAATGGTTACCTTGCAGAAGGAGCACCGAACAATACTATAGTTGCATGGAACACCAAGGCTACACACGAAGTGAAGACAGCCGCTCTCCCTAATTTCTAAGAGAATATGAGAAATATGAATCGCGAGGAAGGAGACACACCGAGAATCTCCCCTGATTGAACTGATACCTATCCACTTTAATCTGATCGCTCGAAGCAGCACGAGAAGTATATTCGAAACACCAATGTCTGATCCACCCCGCCCACCATACTTGGAGGACTACCAGCCCTGCGACGATCCAGGCGAGCGTGACGACTGGGTTATCTGTCAGTGCGTCTTTAAACTGGGTTTCTGGACGGTCGGGGTCTGCGAGCGATGGCCAGAGTAAGAGAGATGTCTGGGGTAGGAAGAGGGCTGTGAATGCTACGAGGCTGGTGTGCACGCCTACGACGGAGGTGTACCTTGCATATGGGAAGAATGCATGTTGAGCCTTATCTGTGGAAGATGAAACCACGGTCTTTGCGGGCATTTTAATGAGTAGTGGCAGGGCTCAGCTACCTTAGCTCATTAATATGTGTCGGGCACTTGTGACTACACTTGAACTTGTCGGTGAACCGCGTACTATGACAAATAACTCCGCCGGACATCGCCGGAGTACTGTACCTTCAGTACTAGTACTTACTTACCACTAGGCTTTACGTGCTACATGTGAATCATTCCTTGTGGTCATGAACGTAGATATGGCTACATTCCACAAGCAATGGGGTTTCATTCGATCTCCCGCATGCGGAATGCCGCAGTGCCAACCCGACCGGCGCCGCCGCAACATCGTCTTTCATACGGCATAAAGTTTTAGCACCCGCATTTATGAATGTGCCTTTTGGACCTCGTCAATTCGCACACTCGAAACGAACCTAAACAGTCAATGATTTCACCACGTTAACTGGGGATGAGAAGATATGTGTCTAGGCTAGTTGGCTGGAACGATTTGCTGCCTCTCTAAAAGGCTCAACTTGTTGTCTTGTTAAGACGTGGCCCGAGCTCGCGACATGGATCCATTGAGCGTGGGTGTCAATGATGCCCTTCCAGGCTGTTCCCTTGCATCGATTACTATCACTAGAGAAACTGCCAGGACGTTACGCGTTAAACTTGCTTCTGGACCAATTTGACACTTTCCAAGAATTTCAATACAGACTCGTTCTACCGCGGTATTCCAACACATCCGAGTCCTCAATTGATCCACGTTCCACGGGCGCCTTTCCTTGATATAAATAGAGTCATGATGCTTCATTTCGCACTGTCGAGATGGATCCCATCACCAGCGGTCTCACTATTCTTCAGCTTGTTCAAACGATAGCGCAAGCTTCAGCTCTTGTGTTAAAATATGTTGCTTCTGTCCGCAACGCTGACTCGTCTTCTCGGAGCTTGCTTAACGAGTTCAGCTCGATTGGCGGAGTCCTGACCACTGTTATGGAGATCGAGAAAGATGGCACTCTTCCAGACAATCTCCGTTTTGCACTTTCAAATCTGATGGCCGACAACGGCCCAGTCGCGAAATTACAGATGGAACTGAAGAATATTCTGCCAAACGAACAGGAAACAGGGAAGATGAAGAAGATGAACGAATGGAGGTGGCCGTTCAAGGAAAAGGAAGCAGGAGAAATTCTCGATAAATTGAAAGGATATTGCGTCGAGATTACAGACATTCTAGCAATCGATACATGGTGAGCTAACTCGCCTGTGATAATCACTCATTGCTAATGTAACGTAAGGATCACACTCACCGAAGTCGATCGAACCATCAAGAAAGTCAATCTAGGAGTCCAAGAAGTAGGTCGAGGCATGAAGAAAGTTGAACTAAAAGTCCAGGAAGTGGGTCGAAACGTTCAGGAAGTTGGCCGAGGAATCCAGGAATCAAAAATGGTTCAAGAAGCGCAGAAGAAAGGTGAGACGATGGGTGCCACTTACCTCCTCACCCTGTTGAACCATGCATAGCCGAAGAACGTGAACAGTTCCTTCGATGGATGAATCCTGTCCCTTGTACCGAAAAGCACCGTACCTCCCGTCGCCAGCGCAACGCTGCGACCGGTCGGTGGATTTTTCATGCCGAGCAATATGCGGCCTGGAACACATCCGATTCCTCATTTCTGTGGTTGAGTGGCCAGCGTGAGTTTTATTGTGCTCGTCATTAATTACAGGTTGCTGACGTTCGAAACAGCTGGGAGTGGAAAGACCATCCTTGCGTAGGTTTTACCATTTCTGGATAACTTTTGGAGGGTCTCAATTGATTTCTGAATACTCAGTTCCGCTGTTATCGACGAAATTGAGGGCGGCGGGGAGAAGCTTGGTTATTTTTATTGCAATTTTCGAGATGACCAGACGACAAACGCAGCTGCAGTATTGCGATCTTTGGTTGTTCAGCTCCTCCGGCAATCTACAGACGACTGGATCACCAAGATACGCAAGCCAGAGCAGGAAGATTCCAATGCAAAAGTGGATTTCGTCTCCCTGAATGAGCTAGGACAACAACAACGTAACGGAGAGCGTTGTTCCACAGATCTGACATTTCTGCGACAGCTGCTTGTTGAAGTGTCCAAACTAGTTGACCGACCGGTTCTCATGATTGACGCCTTGGACGAATGCAAGGATTATATTGATCTGGTGGAACACCTCGCAGACCTTGCCAGAGCTGCTCAACTACGACTTTTCGTCACTGGTAGAAGCAAACCAGACATACAAGACGCCTTCCATGATCTCCCCACCATGTCGCTGAAGGACAGCGCAGAACAGATGAAAGCAGATATACGTGCGCACATTACTGAGCAGCTCAAGACTCAGAGGCGTCTGTCATGCCTACCCGAGACGCTTAGAAATTTGATTTCAAAGAAACTGTTAGACAAGGCCGAGGGCATGTAAGTAAAGCAGCTTTCATCGCTGCTCGGAAATTCATGATCGTATGATCACATGCAGGTTTCGCTGGGTTCAGTGTCAACTGGACGAAATTCGACGTTGCGCGAGAGATATTGATATTAAGGTTGCCCTAAACAATCTTCCGGCTGGATTAGACGAAACATACGATAGGATTATTCACGGCATCTCACAAAAAGGGCGAGGTTACGACCAAATTGCCCACCATTGCTTGCTTTGGCTCGTTGGTGCTCTCACCCCATTGACGCTTGGCCAGCTCAATGAGGCTATGATGATCGATGTCAAGCAATCAATTCTTGATCCGGATCTCCGCGCCAGTGATCCTATGGATATCGTGGTCGCATGCGGAAGCCTTGTGACCTACGACGAGACTACTGGCGTCGTTGCTCTATCTCATTATAGCGTCAAAGTATGATATATTGACCCTTTTTATGCTACTCGTGCGCTGACTCGTGCGCTACGAAACCAGGAATACCTGATCAGTCGTCGCCCTAATAACATCCTGAAATCAACCTCAGACACGCATGCACGAATCTTCGAGCTTTTGATCACGTATGTGTTATGTGACTCCGTGCCTGTGACGTATGCAAAAGGTATAATACAGTGTTCCACATTTAAGGGCTATGAAACTGAAGGTGTTTGTCGGGTTGTACTATAGGTTCTGCTTCTGCTGTCGGTGGAGAAGAAAACCGTCCATTGCGGAGCTATGCAGTTAAAGCTTTGACGCACCTTTGTCATGTTTCGGATGAGGATCCTCGTGTTATGGCTGCCATGCAGCGGCTACACTTAGGGTTCCTTCACAACACAGAGAAACATGCCCTGCTTGAAAGTCTAGTTCGATCATTAACGAACGATGAGCAGTCGAGTGTCACTTCCCCCTCACTTATACTCGTCCCTCTTCGGTTTGGAAATCCATGGATGGTGGAAACCCTGGTCAAGGAGCAATCCGACCTCCTGGGCGCGGATGTCGCCCGTGGTTTTGGTTCTCCCTTGATTTTTACCATAGCCTCGAACACTGCCTTTCTCAGCGTCCTCTTGAAGCTGGGCATCGACCTAAACAAGCCTTCTTTTATCCAAACCGATTTGTATCATCGGCGGCGTCTTCCTTCAGGCTCCTATACTCCAATTTCGTGGGCAGCCGCGATTGGAAGTAAAGTGGCTGTGGAACTCTTGCTGTCACGAACGGAGGTCACCCTACCAGATGACATTCTGCACACAGCCTTTCTGTCTTACCGGCGGTCTCCAGAAATCGCTCTCAAACTGTGTCAACGCAACGCAGATGTCACTTTCACCGTCGATGGCTCCACTCCTCTTCATGCTTTACTTTCCAAATTAGTTTCCCGTTGGTCCAACAAAAAATGGCTACCAGTCATAGAAAAGCTCGTCCGTGATCTTTCTGTGCCTGACTGGACCGCCAGAACGGCACTCCACATTGCCCTCGACAATCGTCTGAGCGATATTGTCGTATACCTCCTTGAACAGAATGCACCGCTGACAGCAACAGCAACACTCCATCCAAACATTTGGAGCTGGGCGGAAGGTGAACAGTGGTTTACCAAGGTTCAAGCAGCGGCTCTCACTGCTGATAAACCGTACACCAGAATTAGGGGGAAGATCGTCGGTGTTACAAAGCAATCGCGAGTCGTCGAGTTTCCAGGCGCAGTCAGTGCCAATCACGGAGACCCCGAACCCATTTGTGCTGTTGTTGTTTCTGTCATTGACAGGAGGAATCCAAGCAGTTCCGTTGTTCATAGTCTTTCGCGGATTAAGAGCCTGAGCCTGGAGGCAAGCCTTTTTCGCAGTAAATTGCTGCATCAAAACGAAGCACAAGAGTTCCTTGAAAACGACGAATTCGCTCCACTCAAGTTTTGCTTATCATGGAAAAAGAATCAACAGTATGTCTCTAGCCGGCTGTTCGATTATCATCAAGGAGATGCAGTTACCAGCGCTCTACGAAAGTTAACCTGGGATGAAGATTCTACTGGCGATTCCCTTTTTCTTCGGTTATCCGCAACAAAGAGTAGCTATTTTGATGAGCTTGAGTACGCACTTGATATCTACCGAGGTCATCTGCATTAACTTTACATCTTATACGCGGCCACATACTGCAATACTCTACAAGTGCACTGCCAGTATTCACATAAACGTTCCACATAACTTCGCGCATTGAACTATTATAGATATTTGACACCAAGTCACGAGAACCACAGGAAAATCGGCCTCCAGTGACTACTTAAGTTGGGAAAACTGCATGTGGGAAGAACGCATGATCTGTCGAAGATACATTAGTGATACTGTCTTTGCGAGCAGAGGAATGTGGATGACAAGCGCTGTAAGCAGAGCCAACTCAGAGGTATATCATTCGACATTGTACGTGGTGCTTTTGTACGATCCAACCATGTGCTACGAATCTTTGCTCCTAAAGAGTGTGCACAGCCTGAGTACTGTCATATGTACTGAATATTCATGTGCACAAAACTCAACAATAACTCAAAGAGCATGAGGCCTCCGATGGTCCAGCGCAAAAAGAAATCAAGACTAAATTATCAACGCACTGAAATATCCGAGGACGGTCCACCTACAGGCTACCAGTCTGACAGTTCTAGCATGGCGAGACTCGAGTGTCGATTCCGAATCATCTAGGAAAATGGCCTGGACTAAGTGCATGAACACGTAGACTTGATGCAGAACCCGACAAGGGTTCATATAATAAATAGCTCAAAGTCTCAGGAGCGTGTCCGGATCAGCATCAGCCAAAGCACACATTTCACCAAATAGTGAGAGACAGCGGGATAAACCAGAGCTCTTTCTATCGGATTTCGCGGACTAACACAATGTCAGGCAAAGAGTAAAACGGCATACATATTAACTCACGAAAGCTCGGCGAATAAACGTGCCCAGTTAAGTCTGGTGATGAAGGACGAAGTGTCGGAAGAGAACGAGGGGTAACCCAGTGCATAAGCTGGCGCGAATACAGATAGTAGTGCTAGAACGATCGCCAGCAAGAATGTATGAGGGAGGTGGCTTTCCATATATACAATCAGCACGAATCTCGTGGGATGTGTCAATTGTTACCTTGCAGAAGGAGCACCGAACAATACTATAGTTGCATGGAACACCAAGGCTACACACGAAGTGAAGACAGCCGCTCTCCCTGATTTCTAAGAGAAGATGAGAAATATGAATCGCAAGGAGACACACCGAGAATCTCCCCCTATTGAACTGATACCTATCCACTTTAATCTGATCGCTCGAAACAGCACGAGAAGTATACTCGAAACACCAATGCCTGATCCACCCCGCCCACCATACTTGGAGGACTACCAATCCAGCGACGATCCAGGCGAGCGTGACGACTGGGTTATCTGTCAGTGCGTCTTTAAATTGGGTTTCTAGACAGTTGGAATCTGCGAGCGATGGCCAGAGTAAAAGAGATAGATGTCTGGGTAGGAAGAGGGCTGTGAATGCTACGAGGCTGGTGTGAATGCTACGAGGCTGGTGTGCATGCCCACGATGGAGGTGTACCTTGCGTATGGGAAGAATGCATGTTGAGCCTTATGTGTGTAAGACGAAACCACGGTCTTTGCGGGCATTTTATTGAGTAGTGGCAGGGCTCAGCTCAATATGTATCGAGCACTTGTGACTACACTTGAAGATGAACTGACAAGAACTCCGCACAAACGAACACGCCGGACATTGCCGAAGTACTATTACTAGTACTAGGCTTTGCGTGCTAGTTTCATGTGTATTGTTCCTTGCGGCCATGAACGTAGATATGGCTACATTCCACAAGCAATGAGTTTTCATTCAATCTCCTGCGGGATGCCACAGTGCCAACTCGACTGGCGCCGCCGCAACATCGTCTTTCATACGGCATAAGTTTTAGCGCCCGCATCTACTGTAACGAATGGCCTTTTGGAGCCCGTCAACTCGCACACTCGAAACGTGAATCTTGAACCTAAACAGTCAATCACCACGGTAACTGGGGATGAGATGATATCTAGGCTAGTTGGCTGGAAGCCTGGAACGATTTGTTGCCTCTCTAAAAGGCTCAACTTGTTGTCTTGTTAAGACGTAGGGTGTCAATGATGCCCTTCCAGGCTGTTCCATTGCATCGATAACTATCACTAGAGCAACTGCCAGGACGTTAACCTTGCTTCTGGACCAATTTGACACTTTCCAAGAATGTCCGCGAACGAAGAATTTCAATACATCCTACCGCGGTATTCCAACACATCTTCAATTGATCCACGTGAGGTTCCTCGTGTCTTCATATCAGTTCTTATCAACTATCGATGGGTCTTTCCATGGTCTCAGATTGTCAACAATTGCCTTTCCCTAGGCAGACCATACTTTCTTCTATATCATGGTTGCAATCTGACTGACCGGGTGCCTTTCCTTGATATAAATAGAGTCATGGTGCTGCCAGGGCTCAGCGCTCAGGTCTCAGGGTTACTAGTACGTTACAGTTTTCCACTCCAGACTCCAGAATGATGGTGGGTTTTTCAGCAGTCAGCTCGTTTAAATGATGGCGCAAGCTTCAGCTATCTTGTTAACATATCATGTCGCTTCTGTCCACAATGCCGACTCGTCACGTCACAGAGCGCATGCTATCCTCGTGTTGATGATCATTTATATCATCCGTACTCGCCAAGATCATTTATTGCCTCATGTGCTTCATATCGGTTCTTATCGATCATCATCGACGGGTCGCTACAAGGTGTCAGTGTTGCAAATAGACTACTGGGCACCTTTCCTCGATTTAAATAGAGTCATGGTGCTGCTAAGTTTTATTTCGCACTGTCGAGATGGATCCCATCACCAGCGGTCTCACTATTCTTCAGCTTGTTCAAACGATAGCGCAAGCTTCAGCTCTTGTGTTAAAATATGTTGCTTCTGTCCGCAACGCTGACTTGTCTTCTCGGAGCTTGCTTGATGAGTTCAGCTCGATTGGCGGAGTCCTGACCACTGTTATGGAGATCGAGAAAGATGGCTCTCTTCCAGACAATCTCCGTTTGGCACTTTCAAATCTGATGGCCGACAATGGCCCAGTCGCGAAATTGCAGATGGAACTGACGAATATTCTGCCAAAGGAACAGGAAACAGGGAAGATGAAGACGATGACTAAATGGACGTGGCCATTCAAGGAAAAGGAAGCAGGAGCAATTCTCAATAAACTGAAAGGATATTGTGTCGAGATTACAAACATTCTAGCAATCGATGCATGGTGAGCTGACTCGCCTGTGATGATCACTCATTGCTAATGTAACGTAAGGATCATGCTCACCGAAGTCAATCAAACCATGAAGAATGTTGAACTGGGAGTCCAGGAAGTGGGGCAAGGCATGAAGAAAGTCGAACTAGGAGTCCAAGAAGTGGGTCGAGGCATGACGAAAGTTGAACTAGGAGTTCAGGAAGTGGGTCGAGGCATGACGAAAGTTGAACTAGGAGTTCAGGAAGTGGATCGAAAAGTTCAGGAATCAAAAGTGGCTCAAGAAGCGCAGAAGAAAGGTGAGACGATGGGTGCTACTTACCTCCTCACCCTGTTGAACTATGCATAGCCGAAGAACGTGAAAAGTTTCTTCGATGGATGAACCCTGTCTCTTGTACCGAAAAGCACCATGCCTCCCACCGCCAACGCAACGTTGGGACCGGTCGGTGGATTTTTCATGCCGAGCAGTATGTGGCCTGGAATGCATCCGATTCCGCATTTCTATGGTTGAACGGCCAGGGTGAGTATTATTGTGTTCGTCATTAATTGCAGGTTGCTGACGTTCGAAACAGCTGGGAGTGGAAAGACTATACTTGCGTAAGTTCGACCACGTCTGGAGAGTTTCTGGAGGGCCTTAATCGACTTCTGAACATTTAGTTCTGCTGTTATCGACGAAATTCAGGGCGGTGGGCCAGCCGACCCACAAACTCTTGGTTATTTCTATTGCGATTTCCGAGATGACCAAACGACAAACGCAGCTGCGGTATTGCGATCTTTGGTTGTTCAGCTCCTCCGGCAATCTACAGACGACTGGATCACCAAGATACACAAGCCAGAGCAGGAAGATTCCAATGCAAAAGTGGATTTCGTCTCCCTAAACGACCTAGGACAACAACAACGTAACGGAGAGCGTTGTTCCACAGATCTGACATTTCTGCGACAGCTGCTTGTTGAAGCGTCCAGGCTAGTTTACCGACCGGTCCTCGTGATCGACGCCTTGGACGAATGCAAGGATTACAGTGATCTAGTGGATCACCTCGTAGACCTTGCTGGCGATGCTCAACTACGACTTTTCGTCACTGGTAGAAGCGAACTAGACATAAAATACACCTTCCGTGATCTCCCCACCATATTTCTGAAGGACAGCGCAGAACAGATGAAAGCAGATATATGCGCGCACATTACTGAGCAGCTGAAGACTCAGAAGCGCCTGTCACGCCTACCCGAGACACTTAGAGATTTGATTTCGGAGAGACTGTTAGAAAAGGCCGAGGGCATGTAAGTAAAACAGCTTTCATCGTTCCTGGGAAATTCATGATCGTATGGTCGCATGCAGGTTTCGGTGGGTTCAGTGTCAACTGGACGAACTTCGGCGTTGCGCAAGAGAAATTGACATTAAGGATGCCCTCAACAATCTTCCAGCTGGGCTAAATGAAACATATGATAGGATTGTTTGCGGCATCCAACAAAAAGGGCGAGGTTACGACCAAATTGCCTACAATTGCTTGCTTTGGCTCGCTGGCGCACTCACCCCATTGACGCTTGGCCAGCTCGACGAAGCTATGATGATCAATGTCAAGCAATCAATTCTTGATCCGGATCTCCGCGCCAGTGATCCTATGGATATCGTGGTCGCATGCGGAAGCCTTGTGACCTACGACGAGACTACTGGCGTTGTTGCTCTATCTCATTATAGCGTCAAAGTATGATATATTGACCCTTTTGATGTCACTCGTCCGCTGATGCGCTACGAAACTAGGAATACTTGATCAGTCCTCGCCCTAATAACATCCTGAAATCAACCTCAGACACGCATGCACGAATCTTCGCGCTTTTGATCACGTATGTGTTATGTGACTCCGTGCCTGTGGTATGCGCAAAAGGTACGATACAGTGTACCGCATTTAAGGGCTATGAAATTGAAGGTGTTTGTATAGCTACTGGTTGTACTATAGGTTCTGCTTCTGCTGTCAGTGGCGAAGAAAACCATCCATTGCGGAGCTATGCAGTTAAAGCATTGGCGCACCTTTGTCATGTTTCGGATGAGGATCCTCGTGTTATGGCTGCCATGCAGCGGCTACACTTAGGGTTCCTTCACAGCACAGAGAAACATGCCCTGCTTGAAAGTCTGGTTCGATCATTAACGAACGATGAGCAGTCGAGTGTCACTTCCCCCTCACTTCTACTCGTCCCTCTTCGGTTTGGAAATCCATGGATGGTGGAAACCCTGGTCAAGGAGCAACCCGATATCCTGAGCATAGATGTCGCCCGTGGTTTTGGTTCTCCCTTGATTTTTACCATAGCCTCGAACCCTGCCCTTCTCAGCGTTCTCTTGAAGCTGGACATTGACCTAAACAAGCCTTCTTCCATCCAAACCGATTTGTATCATCGGCGGGATCTTCCTTCAGGTTCCTATACTCCAATTTTGTGGGCAGCCGCGATTGGAAGTAAAGTGGCTGTGGAACTCTTGCTGTCACGAACAGAGGTCACCCTACCAGATGACATTCTGCACACAGCCATTCTTTCCGACAAGCGGTCTCCAGATATCATCCTCAAACTGTGTCAACGCGGCGCGGATGTCACTTTCACCGTCGATGGCTCCACTCCTCTTCATGCTTTACTTTCCAAATTAGTTTCCAACCGTTGGTCCAGCCGCAAATGGCTACCAGTCATAGGAAAGCTCGTCCGTGATCTTTCTGTGCCTGACTGGACCGCCAGAACGGCACTCCACATTGCTCTCGACAATCGTCTGAGCGATATTGTCGTATGCCTCCTTGAACAAAATGCACCGCTGACAGCAACAGCAACACTCCATCCAACCATTTGGAGCTGGGCGAAAAGTAATCAGTGGTTTGCCAAGGTTCAAGCAGCGGCTCTCGCTGCTGATATACCATACACCAGAATTATGGGGAAGATCGTCGATGTTGGAGAGCAATCGCGAGTCGTCAAGTTTCGAGGCGCATTCCGTGCCAATCACGGAGACCCCGAACCCATTTGTGCTGTCGTTGTTTCTGTCATTGACAGGAATAATAAAGGCAGTTCCCTTATGTTTGGACTATTTCCCTCGCTGGTTAAGAGCCTGAGCCTGGAGGCTAGCCTGTTTCGCAGTAAATTGTTGCATCAAAACAAAGCCCAAGACTTCCTTGAAAACGACGAATTCGCTCCACTCAAGTTCCGCTTATCATGGAAAAGGAATCATCAGTATGTCTCTAGCCGGCTGTTCGATTATCATCAAGGAGATGCAGTTACCAGCGCCCTACGAAAGTTAACCTGTGATGAAGATTCTACTGGCGATTCCCTTTTTCTTCGGTTATCCCCGCGTTTCCGAGATAGGTATTTTGATAAGCTTGAGTACGCACTTGATACCTACCGAGGTCATCTGCATTAACTTTAGATCTTATACGCGGCCACATACTGCAATACTCTACAAGTGCACTGCCAGTGTTCACATAAACGTTCCACATAACTTCGCGCATTGAACTATATATTGTAGATATTTGACACCAAGTCACGAGAACCACAGGAGAATCGGCCTCCAGTGACTACTTAGGAAAACTGCATGTGGATAGAACGCATGATCTGTCGAAGATACATTAGTGATACTGTCTTTGCGAGCAGAGGAATGCGGATGACAAGCGCCGTAAGCACAGACCCAACTCTCAGAAGTATATCATTTGACATTGTACGTGGTGGATCCAACCATGTGCTACGAATCTTTGCTCCTAAAAAGTGTGCACAGCCTGAGTACTGTCATATGTACTGAATATTCATGTGCACAAAACTCAACAATAACTCAAAGAGCATGAGGCCTCCGATGGTCCAGCGCAAAAAGAAATCAAGACTGAATTATCAACGCACTGAAATATCCAAGGACGGTCCACCTACAGGCTACCAGTCTGACAGTTCTAGCATGGCGAGACTCGAGTGTCGATTCCGAATCATCTAGGAAAATGGCCTGGACTAAGTGCATGAACACGTAGACTTGATGCAGAACCCGACAAAGGTTCATATAATAAATAGCTCAAAGTCTCAGGAGCGTGTCCGGATCAGCATCAGCCAAAGCACACATTTCACCAAATAGTGAGAGACAGCGGGATAAACCAGAGCTCTTTCTATCGGATTTCGCGGACTAACACAATGTCAGGCAAAGAGTAAAACGGTATACATATTAACCCACGAAAGCTCAGCGAATAAACGTGTCCAGTTAAGTCTGGTGATGAAGGACGAAGTGTTGGAAGAGAACGAGGGGTAACCCAGTGCATAAGCCGGTGCGAATACGGATAGTAGTGCTAGAACGATCGCCAGCAAGAATGTATGAGGGAGGTGGCTTTCCATATATACAATCAGCACGAATCTCGTGGGATGCGTCAATGGTTACCTTGCAGAAGGAGCACCGAACAATACTATAGTTGCATGGAACACCAAGGCTACACACGAAGTGAAGACAGCCGCTCTCCCTAATTTCTAAGAGAAGATGAGAAATATGAATCGCAAGGAGACACACCGAGAATCTCCCCCTATTGAACTGATACCTATCCACTTTAATCTGATCGCTCGAAACAGCACGAGAAGTACTTATATTCGAAACACCAATGCCTGATCCACCCCGCCCACCATACTTGGAGGACTACCAGCCCTGCGACGATCCAAGCGAGTGTGATGACTGGGTTGTTTGTCAGTGCGTCTTTAAATTGGGTTTCTGGACGATCGGGATCTGCGAGCGATGGCCAGAGTAAGAGAGATGTCTGGGGTAGGAAGAGGGCCGTGAATGCTACGAGGCTGGTGTGCACTGTGCACGCCTACGACGGAGGTGTACCTTGCGTATGGGAAGAACGCATGTTGAGCCTTATCTGTGGAAGATGAAACTGCGGTCTTTGCGGGCATTTTTAATGAGTAGTGGCGAGGGCTCAGCTCAATATGTACTGGGCACCTGTGACTACACTTGTGGATGAACCGCGTTATGACCGTCAAGTAACTCCGCAACGAACGAACACGGACTTCGCCGAAGTATTACTGTATGTATATTGCTAGTGCACCTTCAGTACTATTACTACTAGGCTTTACGTGCTAGCTTCGTGCGTGGATCGAATCGTTCGTCGGTTTTCCTTGCGGTTATGAACGTAGATATGGCTGCATTCCACAAGCAGTGAGTTTTCGTTCAATCTCCTGCGGCTTGTGGCAGTGCCAACTCGACCGGCGCAACATCGTCTTTCATACTTTAAATTTTAGCACCCGCATCTACTATTCTACTACATACGTGAATGCGCCTTTTAGATCTCGTCAACTCGCACACTCGAAACGTGAATCTTGAACCTAAACAGTCGATGTAACGCTCGTCAAAAGCCATCGTCTAATATCGACGATGGCAACCAATATATTCATAGTTACCTTTCTCCTGACTCATATCAATTTTCCTTCTATCGTATTCCTTAGTATTCCTCGCTCTACAGTATTTAAAGACCTTAGCTTACATACTAGTAGGGCAGTTGATCTTTTTCCCCCTCCGAATACAATTTAGTTCGGACAGTTATTCCGTCTGAAATCTAAGTTTATTCAAACTACAATCGACTCTATCGTGTGACACTTCCTAAGTGTAACATATTTTTAACTGCCTTCAAATTCTAAATCCTATTCTACTATGGCCGCCGCCAATGAGGACTGATCACCCTCGTACGTCGATGACCTCTCTACTTCCTCAAAACCCTTAAAAAGAATTATCTTGTCGACGATGTCGAATGATAATGTACCCGGTACCTTCCCGTTGAGCTCCCCTGACCCTACAGGCAGGACGAGTATCGACGCAGGCACTCTCGACCTGGGCATCGATAGTGCATGGACTTGTGGTGATGAAGTCACCACTGGAGTCGAGCGTTCGTTGAGTCAGAGGGCCGAACCCCCGACTAGCGATCAGCTGTCCTCAGACTCGTGGTTGGGTGCTCTGGGAGCCCCTTCCAAGTTGAGTCTTTCAGCCCCTGACATCTCTGATGACGGCACAGGCTCTGCTCCAATGAGTATTAGCCCTATTCTGGGTAGTGTAGTTGGACTACATACCTCTCGTCTAGTGGTTGGCGAAAACAATAAAAATGACGCCTCGTCTGTTGACGACGAAGTTAGTACCATGCTATCAGCACACATGAGCTGGTTCGATTTACCTGATGATGATGAACTAGGTGCGGTACCTGAGTTCCCAGTAATGAGTCCTTCTGTCCGAGCCCTAGAGTCCACTCCCCGAGTTATCTATGAACCATCTGTAGCGTTGAAAAGAAATGAACAAACAATTAGCAAAGAGAGACCTCACCAGGATGAACGGACTGAAAAATGGGCCTCAGCCACGATACGACAGCAGGACGGAGTCTCTGAACACGTTCGTAACGTTGAACAACATGTGAGGATACCCCCCATAATAGATGACCTGCAAAAGGAAATCAGAGAATTGGAGTCTCTTGTAATTGAGAGCCAAACACGTGAATTGGAGTCACACCAGCAACTGCTAGAGTCTCGACGAGCCCCCACAAGGACTGAGAAGGGACATTGTGAACATTCAGTAAGAGTACAGCCCCAGGCAACAAAGACTCACTTCAAAATGGACACTTCTCCAATTATCAATCTCAAACCTACTGAGAGCTCTCGATTTCAATGAGCATCTTCCATTTTACCTGCTAGAAGCTTGGTTAAATGAGTGATGATGGGAGGAAGCCATGAGGACCCAGATCCAAGTGAGTCGCCACCGGACTCTTCGAGCGATGATTGCTCATCGACCGAAACAGATGATGAGGTTGAACTCCGTAAGAGTAAGACTAAGTCCCGCGAGAAAAGAAAGGATCAAGCCGAGAATGACTTCAGTATTGATTTCCTAGCGTTAGAACCCAAATCTGACCACGAGAGCGACTCACCTGAGGTCAAATGGTCCAAACGCCTCGCCCGTCGCAAATATAGAGCCAAACTTAACCTGTTAAAATATCAGCAAAGTTTTATCAAGAATGAGCCACCGTTTGTGTACAATGGTGAAGCAAACGCAACTACCTTTAAGAAGTGGGTCAGAGAAGTTAGAGAATGGAAAGATCGAGCAAGACTTACCATGAATCAGTCCCTCTGCATGCTGGGCAAGTACCTAGGCGGACAAGCCTACAGATTCTTCAAGTGTGACGTCCTAGACCTTCAGAAGGATTACTCACTTAGCGAGTTCTTTGAGCAGCTCTTCAACTACATATTCCCACCTGATTTCCGAATGCTGCAAAGACAGAAGTTCCTAGACTGTAAGCAGGATGGCAAGTTCTTAGTTAGAGACTACTTATGGCAACTTCAAGACTTGGCTGACACAGCCGGAGACATTGACGAACGAGAAATCGTCCATCAGTTCTGGACCCACTGTAAGCCCTATATTAAGGCCTCATTGGTTGATAAAGGCTATGAGCCCAATTCAATTAGCCTTGAAACATTAGAAAAGAAAGCCTTACGCACCAAATGTGCGTTCCTCGAGAACTCTCGTGACCCTAACGTGCTGCTAGCCCTTAACCCTACTGCAGCTGTGAGTATAGCACATCAGGGCCCAATGTCTGAAATGAGATCTAACAGAAACTCATGATTCAGACACCAGGATCGGCATGCTCGCACCTCCTCCCTCTCTGCCAACGCTGTCCACTCCCATCGAGCAGATAGTCGACGTGACCAGCGGCCCTGTCAGCAGAGTGCACCTAGACCATACATTAGTAACTCTAAAAAGAGTGCAGACACTATCAAAAGGTTAAGAGACAATGATCAATGCTTTGAATGCGAGCAGAAGGGACACTTAGCGAAAGATTGCCCCAAGCGCCACAAGCTGCCCTATAAGCCCAACTCTAAGGTCTCCTCACTGCAAGTGCACTCTGCAGGCGTGATGGAAGCTGACATTAGATCGGCCGCGATCGAAGAAGGCATTGCTAGCGGACTATACAGCATGGCCGTTGACGTCGACCAGTTGAATCCCCTGGAGGCCGTGAAGCACCTCGTCGTGACCTCTCGATCATTGGCGATCCTCCATTTAGGAGTACCATTCCCTACAGATGAGCTCCACGATCTGATCTACGATCTGTTCAAGAAGGATCGATTCAGTCTCTCTACTCATGGAGGACCAAATACGTACCTCCTGTCAGATAAGCACAATTACGACGACTACATCGTGTACTACGAGCAACTGTGTGACCCTGCGTTCGATATAGTTGCTTGGTTAGTTGACCTGAAGCTACATAACTACAGAGACCTGATACATACCAAGTCCTCCTTTACACCCTCATGGGGTGGTACCCTGATCCCTCAAATCGGTACCCTAGTCGAGCACAGCGACTCGTCGAATAGCAGTGATGAAGAGACACTATGCGGACACATATGCTATGAAGTGGAGTCCAGTGACGAGTACGTATGGGATACGGATGGCGATGAATCTGGATGGGAGACGACCAACGGTGAAACTGGGTACGACGATACCCCATCCCTCCTCGATTATGAGACCTCAGACGAGGAGGAAATCGAAGACAGAATCCCCGGACAAGAGGAGATTGAGGATATAACCCCCGGACAAGAGGAGATTGAGGATATAATGGGTGGTGATCCCCCTGTAATCATCAGCGAACTCTTCTGCACTACTCAATCTAAACAGGCAGACTTACCTGACATCCGCTATCTCCATCGGCTGGCAGCGAGACCGAAAGGCTTGACCTGGATCCTGTCCAAGTCCATTGTGGTGATTGTCTATATTAATGGGAAGCCGTGCTGGGCTCTACTGGACTCCGGGTCCCTGATGGACTTTGTATCGAGCACTGTCATTGATCAACTGAAGTTGAAGTACGATGTACTAGATAAACCGATTCCCCTGCAACTTGCCGTATCAGGATCGCGTAGTGTTGTGAAAGCTAATGCAACGGTTGAGTTCAAATATCAAGAAATATTGGGAAAACGTACCTTTGATATAGCGAACCTTGAAGCTTATGACGTGATTCTGGGGATGCCGTTCCTGTACCAGCACCAGGTCTTATTAGGTTTCAACCCCCCGGAGATAAAGATATGGAGCCTCGTACCTTTACCCATCTGAGGTGCACAGATGCAGGTTCTGGAACTTAAAGGCTCTAGCTCAGAAACTGACCTCATCGAGTCCTACCAAAAGGAACTGATGGACTACGCGAAGGACATCTGCAAGGAGGCGGTTGAGACGCCCTTGCCACCCCTTCGTAAGATTAATCACATAATACCCTTGATTGATGAGGGCCAGGTGTATGCTTGGCGCCAGTCCAAATGCCCCGAAGCCATGCGACCATTATGGCGGGCTAAATGTGACGATTATATTCATACTGGTTGATGGGAGTTTCTGAGTGGTACAAATGCGGTACCTATGATTATGATGAAAAAAGCCACCAAGGATGGATCACTGAAATTACGTACCATCTTAGACATGCAACAGCACAATAAGAACACCCGTAAGCTCGCCTCCCCACTCCCTGACATAGACTCCATCCTGAGGAATGTCAGTTTGAAGCCTTATTGGTCTCTACTAGACGGGAAGGACACTTACGAGCAGATTCGTGTTGTACCAGAGGATGTGCACAAAACACTCTTTGCAATGCCTGACAGGACGATGATCAGTCACATCATGCAGATAGGAGACTGTAACGCAGGAGCTACTTACCAGTCTCTCATGAACCACATCTTCAGTCCGTACCTGGGGATCTTCATGGACATGTACCTTGATGATATCGTGGTCTACTCTGACTCTGCCGAGGACCACGTTAAACACGTGAAGATTGTGATCGATACACTAAGAGTGAATCAATTTTACCTTAGCGAACATAAGCTTCAGTTCTTCAAGACTGAATTGACCATATTAGGACACATTATAGATGACACGGGCATCTGAATGGACCCACACAAGGTCGACAAAATCGTTAGCTGGAAGACACCCACGTCCAAAGAACTGTTAATGCAATTCATCGGCTCTGTCGGATATCTTGCTGCTGGTTGCGAGGGTGTGCGTGTCGACATGCAGCACTTGTCAAAGGTAGCCGCTCAGACCATGAAGTGGACCTGGAACCCAACGGATCAACGCGCGTTCGACTTGGTCAAAGCATGTGTTGAAACTCACTGTAACATTCGCCGGAAGGCTCTCGACCTCCCATCTGCTCTGAATGGCACGGTTAGTGTGAACCTGACCACCGACGCATCACTAACGGGGGCCAGTGGGGTCCTCTCACAAGGCAACGATATGGACACTGCAGATATCGTCGCATTTTGGTCGGGCAAGTTCAACTCGGCTCAACAGAATTATCCTGTTCACGAACAAGAATTGTTAGCCATCATTGAGTCGCTCAAACGGTTTCGACAGTTACTCATTGGCCTGAAATTTCGCATCTTCACCAACCATAAGGGCCTAGAGTGGATAAGCACTCAAAGTAAGTTGTCTCCTAGACAAGCCCGCTGGTTAGAGGCATTGAGTGAATTTGACTTTGAAATAAAGTACGTACCCGGTGAGGACAACACCTTGGCCGACGCGCTATCACGGATGTATAGTAACGAACCCCCTGGCACAGTGAGATCTGCAAGTGAGTATGTTAGTGTTGAGGAAGAGGACTCCCCACATACCTTGCTACTGAACTTCGTGTCATCCCCTGTCTACACTGGTACTCCGCTTTTCTTAGGTGCAACGGAGGCCCGCCGTTCTGCACGTATCGCTCAGCGACGTGTCCTAGAAGACGTGCCCACGTCCAGTGCAGAGTCCCACTTGGTTACTCTAGAGGGCGGGTCAAACGACGACAAGACTTACACTGACGACGGTGTTAGCCCAGCACCTACGACTAGTGTAGACAACGCACCGGCGTACCCGTACGCATATTATTCCCCTGCCGACTCATGCTCTGACTCCTCAGCGGACGAAGGTGCGAGTGCCACTGCTGGTGGTGGTGATAATGCCGGAGGTGGAAAGACGGACCACCCGGCTGGTACATCTAAAGGGAAGGCTAAAGAATTAGTGGTGCCGGCTCTGAGAAATGACCCACCTATGATCAAAAGAGTAACTTTGAAGTTGGGTAAACCCCCTCCTAAGTCACTAGAGGGTGGGATGGTTGAAGAAGACTTAATGAAAAGCACAAAGTCAGCTGGAAACAAACCAAACAATCACCCACCAAGTCATGTGACCAGTGACATCATGGTCAAGACGCAGAGAACTGATCAAACGATGACGGATGTCATAGATGAGACCAAGCGGCAAACTCCGGGACTAACAAGCATGAACAAACAAAGTCATGTGTTCCCTGACAAGACCACCCAAATGACCAACGACATCCTGGACTCCCCTCCTCGTCTCACAGATGTAATCTCCTTAGGCGAACCACTAATCGACGTGCATGAGGTTGTCCTAAACCGGTACCATGAGGACCGGTTCTTCAGTAAGATCTTAGCATCCCCAGGAGCATTTAAGAACTTTGAAGTGAGCAATGGCCGCATTTACCTCAGAAACTCACACAAACGGATTCTGTGCATCCCAGACGTCTTAGTTGGCGAGCGCCAAATGTGCGAAATTGCTATATCTCACGCTCACTCTATTCTGGCGCACCTAGGACCATCTAAGACCTTGTCATACCTACGCGAGAACATCTGGTGGAAGTCCCTAGCTATGGATGTGCAAGCGTTCTGTGAGTCATGCCCCATGTGCCAAGTATCTAAACCGTCGAATCACCAACCCTACGGTCAATTAGAAACCCTGGACGTACCGACGAGACCCTGGCAAACGATCAGGATCGACTTTGTCAGTCCACTACCCGAATCGAAGACCCTTCACGGAATCTTTGACATGATCCTCATTGCTATAGACCATTTGACCTCAATGGTCCACCTAGCTGCAACCAAACAGACTTACCGAGCGAAAGACGTCGCTGAAGTAATGTTTCATTCAGTATATAAGCTACATGGTATGCCATCTAATATTGTAAGCGACCACGATACACTCTTCACCAGTACCTTCTGGCAGCACATGAACCAACTGACCGGCGTCGAACTTCGGATGTCCACATTGTTTCATCCCCAGACCAATGGGGCGACCGAACGGGCCAACCGAACCATAACGCAGATGTTACGCTCATTAGTCTCACCACACCAGAAAGACTGGGTGTCCAAGCGCCCAGCCATCGAGTTCGCCATCAACTCCGCATGTTCGAGCGCTACGGGATACCCGCCGTTCGTCCTTAACTACAGCCGACTTCCTCCTCCCCTGATCTGGAATATGACCTCGGAGTTCCCTGGCGTCCGGACCTTCCTTCAGATGATGAAGGACGCCACCATGGCTGCTCACAACGTGGTAATCTCTGCCCGCGTCAAAAGCACCACCATAGCCAACAGAAAGAGGATGGAGGCTCCCTTCATAGAGGGAGACCTCGTTTACGTATCGACAGTGAACTTATCACTACCCAAAGGAAGGGCCCGTAAACTATCGCCCAAGTATGTAGGCCCATACAAAGTCCTCAAGGACTATCAGAACAACTCATACTTACTTGATCTTCCCACTGAACTCAAACAGCGGGGACTTCATCCAGCCTTCCACTGTTATGCTGACTGTCGGTCGGTGTGTGCGAACTAGGATAGGTCTTCTCAGCGACGACTCAAGTGAGTCTACTGAAGCTGAGGGTGGTTCTCGGCTTGACAGAACGTCAAGGGTTCCTCCGGTGATCTCGGTAAGACGGCGCTCGTCGAGATACAGGGCTAGCGGATACGACTAAGAAGCGGGGAGCAACTTAGAAGTGCGGTCTTAGGCAGCTGAGCTGGGAGGCTTAGCTGAACAAGTTCTGGGATGAACCTAGTAGATTAAAGTAAAGTCTAAGTACAATAATCTGTCTACTTATATGTGCTACATGTAAGTGTTCAAGCTCAGTCTGTAATCTATAGTATATCTAGGATCTATGATAACAAGACATGAGGTCAGATAGGGTACATGAGGCTTAACCTCTGATCAAGCATGCAGCGCCAAGTGCGACTGCGCATAGGTACAGGAAGCGCCAAGAGCGCTCCGGATCTTCATGAAGCGACATGCGGTATGCATGCGCTGATTGATCTAGGGTGACCATGAGGCGTACCGCCTCCATGGATCAGGCACAAGGCCATCTAGGCCAGGGGCAGGTCATAGCACCAGGGGCGGGGTCATAGCGGTCCAGACCGCTGTCTTTCTAAGTGCAGGCGGCGCACTGCCGCGTGGGGAGTCTAGCAGGGCGGGGGCTGGTGTAGGCAGAGCTGGGGCTCCTGTAGGTGTTATGGATGCCTGTAACATCCATGCTCATTTGCTACGTATCCACGTACCTAACGACGATCGACAATTCCCCGGTCGCCAACTCCAGCAAATTTCTGATATTGGCGTGTCGGAAGAGTGGTTTGTCTCCCGCATATCTGACCACCATGGACAAGGAACTGATGCCCTGTTCAAGGTAGAGTACACTACCGGAGACCACGTCTGGCTACCATACCACATGGTCTCCCGCCTTGAGGCCATTGGCCAGTACTTAGAGTCGCTAGGCGCGCCTAGCATCAAGCACCTTCCTAAGAAGGTGTCTCCCAGCACGGCTGATATTGTGTTCGCGACCGTTGGCACGTACAATGAGGCGCGCAATATCGTATTTTCATCGGTTGACTCCTTGCTCGAAAACTTAGCCGAGCCCAACCCCTGCAGGACCTACTTAAACGGGCCTATAGAGCTCCCCTCCCCTAGCCCTTTCACTCCCCCTCCCATGACGTCCCACCAAGCTGAGCTCCCACTCGCTGACGCCATGAATGTTGATGTCCTGGCTCTGGCCGAGACTCTTGACACCTTTCATCCTCGTTCCCACTCGGGTCAAGGTCATCGTTCAAATTGTCGACGTGAATGGTATCGCAGACGCGGTGGTCCCTATCAACAAGAGGCATGAACTCAAAATGCTGATGCAATGAGCGCCTTCACCAGCTTCTTCAGAGCTGAGGCCGAAGCCAGTAAGCCGTTTGTGACTCCTAGTCAGCACGTCCCTGCTAATTGCAGAACCTCCCCACTCACAGAAGAGCTGGCAACCCGGAAGGAAGCCCACACTTTCAACCAACAAGTAAGGGCTGAGTGCAAGTCTGAGTACTCCCGGCACCACCAACGTTCTCATCACTTAACGTTGGATAACCGTCGCGTTCCCCACTCAGCCGAGTGTGTTACGCACTCAAATAGATCTGTTAGGCGGAGCCCTAAGAGGGGCGTCGTCCACTAACGTTCGTGATGTAACCGGAAGGATCCGGTATAGCAAGTGAGACTGGCGACGACGAGTCGGCAGCGATCACAGTACGTGCGTGTCACGTGACTTCGTAGACGGATGTCTGTGAAGTCGCTCAAGGTAAGGACTGTCTTGTCCGTACGATGAGGTCGATCGAGGTAGACTTAGTCGCGATGAGCAACTAAGAAAAGATACTAGAGACTGACGCCAAAGGGGCGATCAGAGGGAAGTATGTTCCAGGGAAGATTGAGTAGATTCAAGTTAGAGAATCTAGTACAGGGTGACCGACTACTTATACTAAGTGGAGAGGGTTAAGGCCAAGGCTACCGCACAGTAGGTAAGGGTAAAGGGGAAACGAGAATGGTATAGGTGCGTTGGCAACATAGCCGGATTAGTGATGGGTGGTCGAATGTGGAATGAGATCAAGGAACATTGGAACAAACCAACGGTAAGAATACAACGTGCGGGAATCCGCAGTCAGAAGGAACAGAAAGAGGAAAGCCACGTTGGTGGCACGAGTCAGACCAAGTCATAGGTGTGGGACCACATTGGTGGTCGAATCAGAGGATGAATGTGCGTGCACGTGCATAGAGGCGGGTGATGCGAGGGACGGGAATGGTCCCGAGGATCTGGTCAACGGAAAGTCGGTAAAGGAGGACGAGCCGGTAGATGGTGAGGGCGAGGATGAAGGGAAAATGATAGGGGGGCCACGTGACCGATGTTACTTGTAACAGAGTGCAGTCGTGAGCATCATGGACAACGGACTGGTCCACGACCCATTGGAGGATCCGCATCTTGTGCCTCCAACCCTTTTACCAATCAGGCAACCCCTCCTTCTCAGCCTCCCGCACCTACCCTGATGGCAGCTCAGCTCATTGCTGCTGTCGTTGAGGATGAAGCACGGAACCCTACCATCGTTCAAGCTCCCTCCCCAGCTGCGGTCCTTGACCCCGGGCCAGATGTCTCTGAGATTGTCGATACAGCTGAATGTCTAGACCTCGAGAGAGCCTCAAGGGTGTCCGAGATCTGAGATCTCTGATACCGACTTCTTTGGTAAGCTTGTGATCCTGGCCCTGCTCGTGTCTCATGCGATCTTACTTCGTATCCTGGTAGACACGTTCTCTACTATGTGAACTTCGGTATTGCAGACTCGCATCACCTGAAGAAACAGGTCCCTTGTTGAGGTGACCTGGAGGGCGTATGTAACGCTCGTCAAAAGCCATCGTCTAATATCGACAATGGCAACCAATATATTCATAGTTACCTTTCTCCTGACTCATATCAATTTTCCTTCTATCGTATTCCTTAGTATTCCTCGCTCTACAGTATTTAAAGACCTTAGCTTACATACTAGTAGGGCAGTTGATCTTTTTCCCTCTCCGAATACAATTTAGTTCGGACAGTTATTCCGTCTGAAACATCAGCAAACTAGTGGGTACTTGTACAAAGTTGTACAAGGTTGTACAAGGTTGTACAAGGTTCACAGGCACACAAGGAAGTCCCCTCTTTACAGTCCTGTTACAAGGTAGTACAAGCTATCACAACCTGTACAAGCATCACAACCCATACAAGCACCACAACCCATACAAGCACCACAATACAGACAAACAGAACACACTGTGCGGAGTCTGCAGACGAGACACATTTTGCAGATGAGACATGCTGTATAAGCTTATGTAATTTGTAGGACACCATACAAGCTTGTACAGGAAGCATAAATTGTGCTGATTGTCGTAGATTGTAAAACATGAGTACTAGTATGCAAGATTATAAAATGATGTTGACATCCTCCAAATCACTGCCTCCTGCACTCGAGTCGCCATGAACAAGCTCACCCATCCCAATACCAGCCCACTGCGCCAGCATATCTTCAAGCTCGTCACGATGTTCAGGAATGTCCATCAGTTTGTCCAGAGACTTCTGCAACAAGTTAAAGTCGTTCCTACATCTATCAGTGGAGAGGTCAGGTACTTTGTCGGTACCAGTTTCAGAAAACCCAGAAATGACGCCCTTCATCTGTTAACTAATTAGCGACGGAAAATAAAATAAATCACAGCATACCACAGCAGCCACGAGAATAAGCGTGTTTGGAGGGATTGTGCGGTGAAATTTGTCTGTATTTTTGAGCGCCTTCTTGCTATTGCTATAATAAAATGCAAGGCAGCCATCCATAAGAGCTTGCGACACAAAGTTTTTCCATTTGCCCTAGAAAAAATAAACAGTGAGCAGCCACATTGCGAGGAGTGATCACATACGTTAGACGAGTCAGGAATACAAAGGTAACCACCAGTCTTGAGGAGCTTAGTGGCGGCTGTGATGACATGCTTCTGTATATCCTCCTTACGTGTGACTGTGCCCTTTGGGAAAATGTCATATGCTGATTTCACAATGGGTATGATGACTTTCTTCAGCTCTGTGCGAAATGTAAACAAATCATCGCAGAGCTGATGATAAAATAAGCGCGCTGATCATCAGTTAATGAGATGCTTACCACTCGGGACATTTGAGCTTTGTACTCCAGGAAATAGCCTTGTAAATAATGAGATTCGAGGATGTCTGGTGGTGCGATAAACACTTACCTTTATCCATTTTGATCTTCTTCTCATGGTACCTCCAGAGTTCAGCATCCAGGACTTCTTGCGCGAGTTGTAGAGCATCTCCATGCTCTGGAACAGGATGTGTCAACACAGCTTGGAGACACATTTCTACCTTTGCTGCCTGCAAAAGTGCCTGCCAGGAAGGTGGATAAAAGCCGAGCTTCACGGGGTCCCCTTGGGTTGGTTTGATCTTTTGTGCCTTCTTGCTGCTGTGTGAATCTGGCTCAGGTGTGGTGCTGAAAGAGCGAGAACAGAGAGTGGGTGACATTGCATGATCAGATGGAGAAGTGTCCTTGGGAACGGACCGTGACAAAGAGTGTGCCCGGGAGAGGGGTTGTATGCGATTTGAGGACTGGCTTGGCCGAGATGGAGGACGATGAGGAGACTGTACGCGAGAGGAAGAAGTGCGCGCAGATGGTTGATGTTCATGTTGATGAGCTGATGGTGATCTTGTGTGCCGAGGTGGAGATCTTGTGCGCTGACGAGGAGACCTTGAGCGAGTGGAAGATATATGTGAGTGATGCGGGGGTGAGTATCTACGCTGCACTCGAGCAGGAGAGGCACGTCAAGGTGAGAGTCAACGAGGTGACTTCGAGCGGCGGAGACATTCAGCATGTCTCACTCTCAAGAGGGAAGCCTGCGAAGGAGCCTTGCGCTGTCCATTCTTCGCCTGATGACGCTCAAGGACATCAAGAATACCCTGGAAAAAAAAAGGTGACTAGGTGGACATGTAAATTTTTTATATACCTTCCTGTGATTTCTGTCGAGCTGCATCGTCGGGCTTGTCATCAATACCTTGATCGAAATCCACTTGCATTCCACCCTCGAGCCCATCATCGAAATGATCTGCTTGGTCCTCTTGCTGACGTGGGAATTGATCACGGTCCCTGCGACGGGCATGAGGATGGTTAGGGCAGAGAAGTAGACACTTACATTTGGTTGTCTTCGTGTTCCATGAGATTATCATCTGGACCCTGGTTGTCATTTTCACTAGTAGAACCCTCAGAATCATCCTGATTGTTGCGCTCCAAGCCTAAATCCCTATCATGCTCCAAGTCAGAATCCCTGTCACCCTCAAAATCCTGATCTTCGATGACATTTTCGTCTGCTGCTTGGCGTCCGTAGGTAGTACCACTGGAATACGGTGCCTTGCGAATATCAGACATGGGCAGCTTGAATCCAAATCTCCCCAAAGGCTGATTGGTGGGAAGGCCGGGATGAGGAGTGCGAGAGAGCTGAGATCCTGACCTGACTTGGTTGTCGGCTGTAACAGAACACTGCTTAAGATATGTCATCAGCTTGTAGCAGTTAGAAAAATGAACCATTACATTTTTCTTCGTTCTCTGAAGCTGTGACGGAGCCATGGGGTTTTCTTCGGCATCTGAGTCGCTCATTTGAACAATGGGCTCCTTGCGTCCTTTCCTTGCTGGGGCTGCTAGTGTTTCTCCGGTTTTTTTCAGTTGCGCTACATGGCCACCAACACCTCGTGTGCTTCTCTCACTTCATTGAGAGGGAGCTGCTGCTGGGGCAGAATGCTTGGCCTTCTTTCTTGGAGGCATCAGGAAAGCTGGAAACTTGAATGTGTTAATAGTATAAGCTGATCTAGCACTAAAGTAGCTGTCGTGTATTACATAATAAGTGACATAAGTTTGCACAACAAAAAACAAGTCAGGATATCATAAGGGAATAAGGAGAAGAGGAGGAGGAGGAGGTACAAGACAACTAGAATTACAGGACAGACTTGGAGAAAGTCTATATCGAATAGACAAATATGATGGTCAGACCGAGGAGAGGGTATGAGGGGCACTGCAGACAAAAATGTTTTCAGCAGGACTTGTGAAGATTCCGGGTAGAACGACGCAGTGGAAGTCTTGAAGGCCCTGCCTCAGGAATTGGAGGACGACCCACGCGAGGATTATCCCCCCCGGACCCTACCTCGGGAATAGGATTGGAACTTGCTGAGGGATTTATGGGTGCAACTTCAACATAGGTGTCGATAAATGCAGTCAAAACCTCGAGAACCTTGTCGTGAGTGGTCTCCACTCTCTCTTTCTCATCGGGCTTGTTCGTGAGGCAAACTAAAGCTTGCCAGTGCTGAACGAGAGGCCTAAATGTTGCAAAGTCATCTTATGTCGTCTCCACCATGAAAGTCGGGTCCAGGACAACCCCCACTTTTGTGAAATAGCAGGTACCCAAAGCCCCTTTGAGATCAGCCTTGCCCAAGGCCTCATAGGCACTCACCCATGGCAGCGAGTCTCGAGTCCAGGATGGTGCTAATTCACCATGCGCGCCCCCATACTTTGCAACAAACTCAAAAAATATGTAGAACAACGACTCCAGGTCATCAGAGGGCCTGTGTTCAATCAGCCGTTCAACAGCATTGGCCAGGGCGACGTCCTTGCTCGGGTCATTGTTGTCCACGTTGGGATCGATCATTTTCATCATGCTCTGGAGAATCCAGATCGAAATATATGGCATAGTACCCTGTAATAATACAGTCAAAAGCAAGCACGGTGAATTTCGGAAACAAACTTACAGTACCAGGCGAATACGTGCTGGTCGTATTTACTGCTAACACTGCAGCATGGTCCAAGTCGATGAAGTAGCCAATGCCATCATGCATGACAAAGTTATTAGGACTGAGGTCCTGTGTAGGACTTGTCTTTCAATCATTGCTTGGTGAGCTAAAATATATCATCATTAGCGAGTCTATGTTCTGCGCAGTTGATATCACTCACCAATTACAAAGTGACGAAAAGCCACGATCAGCTCCATTCTAGAGCTGAATTGAGAGAGTAGTTCCCCGCAAGGGCTCAAGAGAAGACGCCGGTGAAATCTATTACAGAATGCGGTGTCGTCTCATTGATCCTGGTCATATATCTCGTGAATACGTGCCGTGCAATCAGGCTGCCCCTCGTAATAAACATCCCAATCGTCAATGAGTTCTACAATGTTAGGAATACCCTTGACCATCCTCAGGACGGTTGGTTCATGTTACAGGCATCTGTAACACCTACAGGAGCCCCAGCTCTGCCTACGCCTGCCCCCGCTCTGCTAGACTCCCCGCGCGGCGGTGCGCCGCCCGCGCCTAGAAAGACAGCGGTCTGGACCGCTATGACCCCGCCTGGCGCTATGACCCCGCCCCTGGCCTAGACGGCCTTGTACCTGTTCCATGGAGGCTGTACGCCTCATGGACACCCTAGATCAGCGCATGCATACCGCATGTCGCTTCATGAAGATCCGGAGCGCTTCTACGCGCCTCCTGTTGATTGCGCAGCTGCACTTGGCGCTGCATGTATGATCAGAGGTTAAGCCTCATGTATGCTATCTCTCCTCATGTCTAGTTATCTTAGATTACCGATATACTATAGATTACAGACTGAGCTAGAATACCTATAGTTAAACACTATAAGAGTAGATACATTGTCGTAGATTAACTTCACTTTAATCTACTAGGTTCATCCCCAGAACTTGCTCATCTAAGCTTACCAGCTTCCTTGTGTGAGACCGCACTTCTAAGTCGCCCCCATACGACTTAGCACGTATCCGCTAGCCCTGCATCTCGACGAGCGCCGTCTTACTGAGATCGCCGGAGGAATCCTTGACGTTCCGTCAAGGCCAGACCACGCTCAGCTTCAGTAGACTCACTCGAGTCGTCGCTGAGAAGACCTATCCTAGTTCGCACACGCCGACCGACGGTCAGCGTAACAGTTCGTGCATTTTTTTTGACTCCTCCACCCAACAATCTTTCAGAGCATACTCCGTTCCTTCCTTGTTTCTAACACGATAACAGACCATTCCCCTACAGAAAAACCCATGGCTCTTCCACAGCACAGCCATGATCGAATAGACATTGCTATTGTTGTCTTCCACCCAGCCTATCGCCCCATCTGCAAGATCGACATGGGTGCCATTGCACGCAGCGTGACACATGTGAATAGTGGGATCAAGACCCAGGTGGCGGCTATCCGGAAGTGTGAGGGCAGCTAACGCATCGCAGAGGCATATAGAGCCGGGAGACTTGTGAATGTTGAAAGGAAGGGATATGATGACGCCAGAGCGGTCGAAATAATGTGCGCGGAGCATATTCACGCAGATTGAGTAGGCAAGTACGAATCGACGCCATGGTTGTTCTCGCATGATTAAATATGCTTTAATTGCTGACCCCCAATACACTGCTAAACCTCTATTCTTGGAAAGATCAGAAGAGGTGTGCTCCACAAAGGCCAGGACATTCGCCCACGACTTCTTTTCCTTCAGGAGTGTGAAGTCGAACAGGGATAAATCAGGCTTCTGGGCGTTGAAAGAGTCTGGAATAGCAGTGGTAGAAAACTCTGCAGTCCAGTACCAGGCCCCCATCGCAAATGTGTAGGGGATGTTGTCCTTCAGTGAGTTGCGCAAGTGGTACTGTATGGTATAAAAGAGCCGCTGAAGGTCTGTCTCGGTAGTGTGCACCACCCGTCGTCGTCTTTTCTTCGATCCAGCTTGAAAGTCTTGGCCATCCCAACTCCCTTTGAGTAGTTCATCTTTTCCAAGGATCGCGGACCCGAGTGAACCCTCATAATTGAGCTTTGAGCCACTGCCATTATCTGTATCGTCATCGTCGTCCTCTATGTCCTCATCAATCTCTGTGGCCGAGCCTTCATCATCCTCCAGTCCGTCGGTCTCTGAGTCAGACTCTTCAGTCCGCTTGACTTGTTTTCTGTGGTTGAATTTCCATCCCTTGCTAGAGTATGCAGATGGTCCTGCAAGCCTATCATACTTGATCAATCCAAGGCTTTCTACCTCAATATTGGTTCGAGGAATGATTTGGTTGAAAATGGAGTTCTTGAACTGCAATTAACTGCATTGCCGACACCCTCGTGAATAACATGGGATTGCAGCTCACGCTTGAGGAGGGGTTTGACGATGTCCAAGGTACGTGGCAATTCACCAACAGGGATGCCGATAGAGCTGATTCTACTGCAAAGAAGCCGGTCGATGTCGACAAGGGATGAGACTGTAGTGTTGGACAGCATTTTTTCGTTGAGTAGTCAATTTGAGCTAACATTGGCGACGTGGCGTGCATTGGCCTCAATGCGGCGTTTGTTGCTTGGTGTTGATTCTCCCTTATCACAGTTCACCAGGTTCACCATCCAGGTAGGCCCATCAGCAAGCTGCTACAGATCTCACAGCACGCACAGATCTCACAGCGCGCACAGATCTGCACAAATGTGCACAGATATCACAAGCATCACAGATCTCACAGCACGCACAGATCTGCACAAATGTGCACAGATATCACAAGTGTCACAGAATAGCACTGGTAAACATCGAAACGATAGACATCTATCCTTGTGAAGCGTAGTAAAGAGTATCATAGATCTGCTTATCAAAATACTTGTTCAAAAAAAAAGATGAAGAATAATGTGATGAAGTTGCTTTCATCAACCGCGCATCCGCTACTGCCCCAAATTGAGGAATGAGGTTGATGAATGAACGAACTTGCCGAAGGGGAACTATATCACCCACTGGAGAACTATTGGCATGCTTAGCACGTTTCACAACGTGCATTCCAGTTACAGGGTCAACCGCGCCAATCTTCATGTTATGGACATAACACAGGTACTGATCTTGCCATCCAATACGAGAACCTCGTCGAGGCATCGGGCGCATGATGAGCTGCAATTCGCAGATGGTGTGTCCTGAGGGGGTCAATATATATAGGCCAAATTGATGAGTAGAAAAGGTGCTCACCTTTTAACCCGGACTGGGGCCATTCATACTGTCCATCAATATTCACAAGGACAGCATCCCTTCGGCCTTTCAACCACTCGGGGGATGAAGGAGAGGCGTGCAAGGTTTGGGCCGGTAAGGCAACACTCAAATCATGGTATGAAACCTGTTGTAAGCGAACAGTGTGCCATACTTGGACTCGATCAAAGGGAAGGATTGGAGGATGGTCAATAAGTGATCTTCTTGGAACCGCAACTCCATGGATCATGTTTCCGTTCCTCATATCACATTGCAAGAAGGCCGAAAGAGCGTGGCGGAGGTCCAGTATGTTGAAATTGTCAGAGACATCATCAAGTTTCATCCCGGTGCGGGTTAGATTGTAGTTCAGGTGAATGGCAACATTACTGGTGGTAAATGCTCGAGGCGGGCCGGCCTGGGTAAGTGCTAGCTTGACGCGACAGAGTAATTATATCCTTGGCCTTGTTGAAATAGTTAGTAGTAACGCATGTACAATTGAGCTCCTCTAGGAGTGCAGTTCGTGGATCAGTTGGTTCTTCTTCATCACACACAGTACCCTCTTCCTCGCCCCCCTCATCCTCAGCTTCGGTACCAGGATCAACAACATGACTCTTTAACGTTGTGGCAATTTCAAAGCGCCGTAGCTTCTCCAATCGATCCAAGTGACGACAGATTTGCAGATCATAATCGTTATTGTTGGTATGTCACGTGGGGTCCTTGATTTCGGATATGTGAGCGTGTTCGGTGGCATCCGCAGACCATTGGATGAGAGCACCGACTTTACGCGTACTAGCAGTAATGCTCTGCATCAGCTCCAGCTTAGGTATGAACCAATTGTCGATTGGTTTCTTAGTACCCATCCGTGCACCCAATGACATGATGACATCTTTGTTTTGATGAAATATCAAGAGCGATTGGTCGATAGATGTCAATAAATTATCATCAGGGGAAGGGGATTGCGCCATGTATCGGACATCCATAAGGGCACAGATCGCGGTTACAAAACGACGAGGGGCTGTACCAGCGATCAAACCAATGATGTAGCGCTGAACATCACGGTGAACTCTCCCTGTGACTTGCTTGAGCTTTGAGATTCCACAAGAGAAGTGGCGGTAGCCTGTGATTGGCTGCAAAATCGAGAATCTAAAATCAAGTTCCAGTGCTCCAACAGCTACAAGACACCAGTGAAGGTCATGATCCCAAAATTCCTTATGCCAGTGGTGCAGAGATTCCGGTGTCAGAAAGACTGAGGGATCAGCATACGGCCAGTACATCCAGAAAGGTGCGTGAACACCGTTTAGCTGGTATTCAGCACACACTTCAAAAAAAGCTTCGAGGTTATTGGGGTCGGCCTTGATGTTCGCAAGCTGTTCAAGTGTGACGGAGCGCGTGCGTTCAGGATGACGAAAATCATCCCCAAACTCAAGATATGACGCCATGGTGAATGGGGAAGTTTTGCCATGCACACACGCAAGCATACATGCCTCGGGGGTGTCGACAATGTAGGCTGCAAGAGGCATATAACAATGACGAACGTTGCTCACCGGATCTGACATCATGATCCTGATCTCGGCTGCTATCATCAATGGTTTCAAGACAATGACAAGACACTCGTGTATGAGGCGATCTTCAAGCACGCCCCACATCCGTTGATTGGGGTGCAAATACTGTGGGATAGGGAGGAGAGCTGTAAGTAGGAATGCCCTAGACGAGAGTTTGGTGTGAGTGCGCATGCGGATATTCGCAAGGCCTAGAAGAAGTGGATGAGCGACCCTGGCACCAGTCATAGTGGTGATGTTTGTTTTGTCGGAAGATAGTACAGTCCCAAGGATTGTAGCGCCTCTAGGTAGTTGGTTCTGCAGAGCCTATGATGAGATGATGCGAATTTTAGAGACTCAGATGCACGTACCTGGATATCCCAAGCAAAATCACCCGTCAGCCACTCCGAATATACGCGCAGAACCCGCGCTGCAGTAGTGTACACGCGATGAGGGACAAAGTCGAGCTTGTCATGGAAGAGGGGGTTGCTGAACAGACTCTCTAAGCATTCAACAGGATCCCTCCAGAATAGTCGGATCGGGTGTTTCGTGCTATGGGGCGAGGTAATGGGTTGACATTTCCAGCTCGGTCCCTTGGGGAGCATCTCGGCACGGCTTCGTAATTCTTTAGCGTTGTTGAAAGATAGTTTTAGTTCGCGAATCTGCAAGGGTAATCATCAATAAGAGGGCGAGGAGAAGGACAAGTGCGAGCGCAAAAGATTACATACCATCAAGAGTGCCAAAAATTCATTGATTGCCGCCATACTGAGGGAGGACTGAAGAAGAAAATCGGCAACTTCCCACTCATTCCTCAATGCAAAAGGATAAAAAAGATTATCTTTCCTGCAGTCCACATACTCATCAGCGTTGAATAGGTCCAAGAAGGTTGTGCCGTCCCGAGAGTAACAAGTCCCTGCGCCCTTGTACCATTCCTCTGCACTTGATGATTCCTCTCCCACTGTGTCGAAGTGGTCTCCCCCAATGTCAAAATCCATTCCATCTCCAGGATCAGGATATGAAACCCTGTCACAGTGGTCATCTGAAGGAAACTGAGAAGAGAGAGAATCAAGGGATCGCCGACGTGGTTCGACCAACTCTGTGAACTGCGAAATGTCAACCATATCGCGAATAGAGCTATGGCATGAGGTTTGGGGCTGGCTAAGGTGGCAAGTCACACTGGACTCCTTCGTGAATATTTTGCTGCATTTTGGACATGATGGTATTGACATAAGGTATGCGAGATTCACACGCCTCCAACTTAACATTCATCATCATATGGAGCCTCTAGCCCTATCTCCTTCTCGTTATTCTACACCCTCTCGCCATTCCAGAAACTCTTCTTGTTCAAGTTCTCGCCATTCTACACCTTCTTCTCGATCATTGCGCTCATTATATTCCAACTTGAATCATTTTCCAAGTCATCACTACTACAATACAGCACTAGCACACTGCTGCACCTGTCCTCACAATCAACGACCTCCGAACCATTCACCATCTCGATTGGCATGCTTAATAAAAGAGGAGGACGGCTTTACAGGAGGAGTGCAGCTTGTGAGTTATTCTGTGCTCTAATTTCCTCTGCACTTTCTTATCTGCCGTTGTCAGGAGTTTGATTGTGCCTCATTCTACCAAGCCGACAAAGAGGACGACCACTCCGACCTGGCCCTCGAGGCAGCTAAATCAAGACGCAAAGTGTGCCAGGCTCAAAAAGCCCTGGCGGATTGCACCCTAGAGCATCATATGGTACTTGTGGACCTCTACCGCCGTCACGTTGAAGCTGCAAATATGCATCTATTAACGGCCAACCTCAACGTAGGGCGTATGCATATAGAGAGGAAAAAAAGTGGTATTTCAACATTTGTGGGTTCAAGTCCTCGACGTGGTACAGCCTGAGTGCGCTGTAAGTTAGGTTCGGCCATACATCTTATTGTTAACGAATATTGATACATACTTCACATGTGATATAACCAGTAGTACTTGATTTATGCACTACATACTAGTATATACTGTTCTGATTTACTCCTCCTGCACACTATTGTTTCAATGTTTACCAGCACTACTGTATAGCTACGCACTTAAGTTCGACCTGATATGGGTGTGACCAAATGAACATTAGGTTTGAAAGTTCGAAGGGGTGTGTGACATGTGACATGCTGCACATAGGTTTGTTGTGTGAGACGACCGACTGGGCTGGGAGTCTCATTAGGCAGATGTATTCCTTTCTTTGTATGAGCGTAGAGATGCCCGCGCTCAACCTGGAGACTCCATCACTAGCGCTCACCCCTCGGAGCTTCGTTTGCAAGTTCAATTCCGTTTGGCATGAATTATCAATCCCTGATGGCTACAGCGCTGATGGATTGGGTAATCTGCTGGTGGACAATGAGTCGGAGAGCTATGAACGAGCACCAGATGATACAGAGCCTGAATTTACAGCCATGACCACTGACAGTTCGAAGGAGGTTGATGTTGAGGGTCGCGGCAAGCGCAGACGCATTGCAAATACTCAGTATAAGGACTTTTGGCAGCACTAGGACTTTTTTCGTGTTTTTACTGCATGTTTTCGTGTTTTTACCGCATGTCACAACTTAAGTTCGATGACCTCAATTTGAGTGTGACTGTCACACGAAATAGGTTCGGTTCGCTCGCCCTGTGATGGTGTGACGAACTTAAGTGCGTAGCTATACAGTATTCTTGTGACGCTTGTGATGTCTGTGATGTCTGTGAGACCTTGTGTGGATCTGTGTGCGCTTGTGACTCGTGTGAAATCTGTCGCCAAATTAGTAGTTTGCTGATGAATCTAAGTTTATTCAAACTACAATCGACTCTATCGTGTGACACTTCCTAAGTGTAACAGTCGATTACCACGGTAACCAGCGGGGAATCTGATGTAACTAGTTCGCCGGAACGGCTCAGCTTGCTGTCTTGTTACGACGTAGCCGCGACAGAATGGATTGAGCGTGCGTGTTGATGAAGCCCTTCCAGACTGGTCCCTTGTATTCACTAAAAGGATCCACAGGTTCTTCGAATTCGTGTCTTCACATCAGTTCTTATCGACTATCGATGGATCGCTGCATTGCCGGGCCTAGGCTGACCATCCTTTCTTCTATATCATGGTTGCAAATTGACTGACCCTTGATATATAAATAGATCCAGAGTCATGGTTCTGCTAGGGCTCAGGGTTACGTTTTCCACTATCCAAGACTAATGGATTTTCCAGCAGTCTGGCCGTTCTTCAGCTCGTTTAACCGATAACTCAAGCTTCAACTACTTTGTTGCTTCTGTCCACGGACCTTGTTAGCCTCATGTTGATAATCATCTATGATCACCGAGATCATCTAGTACCTCGTGCCAGTGTGCTTCATATCAGCTCTTATCGATCATTAGCGACGGGTCACTACAAGGTCTCAGTGTTGCAAATGGACTATTGGGCACCTTCCCTTGATTTAAATAGAGCCACGGTGCTGCTAGGTTTCATTTCGCACTGTCGAGATGGATCCCATCACCAGCAGTATCACCATTCTACAGCTTGTTCAAACGATAGCACAAGCTTCAGCTCTTTTGTTAGGATATGTTGCTTCCGCCCGCAAAGCCGACTCGTCCTGCCGGGGCCTACTTAATGAGCTCAGTTCAATTAACGGAGTTCTGACCACGGTTATGGACATTGAGAAAGTTCACTCTCTTCCAGACAATCTCCGTTCTGCGCTTTCAAATCTCATGGCCATCAACGGACCAGTCACAAAATTACAGATGGAACTGAAGAAAATTCTGCCAAACAAACAGGAAATGTGGCAAATGAAGACGATGACCAAATGCACGTGGCCGTTCAAGGAAAAGGAAGCAGGAACAATTCTCAATAAATTGAAAGGATATTGCGTCGAGATTACAAATATTCTAGCAATCGATACATGGTGAGCTGACTCGCCTGTGATGATTACTCATGCTAATGTAACATAAGGATCACACTCTCCGAAGTTAATCGAACCATTAAGAAAGTCGATCTAGGAGTACAGGAAGTGGATCGAAAAGTTCAGGAAGTGGGTCGAGGTATGAAGAAAGTTGAACTAGGAGTCCAGGAAGTGGATCGAAAAGTTCAGGAATCAAAAGTGGCTCAAGAAGCACAGAAGAAAGGTGAGACGATTGGTGCCACTTACCTCCTCACCTTGTTGAAACATATGTAGCCGAGGAACGTGAAGCGTTCTTACAATGGATGGACCCTGTTTCTTGTACCGAAAAGCACCGTGCCTCCCATCGCCAGCGCAACGCTGGGACCGGTCGGTGGATTTTTCATGCCGAGCAGTATGTGGCCTGGAATGCATCCGATTCCGCATTTCTATGGCTGAATGGCCAGCGTGAGTATTATTGCGTTCGTCATTAATTGCAGGTTGCTGACGTTCGAAACAGCGGGGAGTGGAAAGACTATACTTGCGTAAGTTTGACCACGTCTGGAGAGTTTCTGGAGGGCCTTAATCGACTTCTGAACATTTAGTTCCGCTGTTATCGACGAAATTCAGGGCGGTGGGCCGGCCGACCCACAAACCCTTGGTTATTTCTATTGCGATTTCCGAGATGACCAAACGACAAACGCAGCTGCGGTATTGCGATCTTTGGTTGTTCGGCTCCTCCGGCAATCTACAGGCGACTGGATCACCAAGACACACAAGCCAGAGCAGGAAGATTCCAATGCAAAAGTGGATTTCGTCTTCCTAAACGAGCTAGGACAACAACAACGTAACGGAGAGCGTTGTCCCACAGATCTGACATTTCTGCGACAGCTGCTTGTTGAAGCATCCAGGCTAGTTTACCGACCGGTCCTCGTGATCGACGCCTTGGATGAATGCAAGGATTACAGTGATCTAGTGGATCACCTCGTAGACCTTGCTGGCAATACTCAACTACGACTTTTCGTCACTGGTAGAAGCGAACTAGACATACAAAAAGCCTTCCATGATCTCCCCACCATATTGCTGAAAGACAGTGCAGAATGGATGAAAGCAGATATATGCGCGCACATTACTGAGCAGCTGAAGACTCAAAAGCGCCTGTCACGCCTACCGGAGACGCTTAGAAATTTGATTTCGGAGAAACTCTTAGAAAAGGCCGAGGGCATGTAAGTAAAACAACTTTCATCGCTCCTCGGAAATTCATGATAGCATGGTCACATGCAGGTTTCGGTGGGTTCAGTGTCAACTAGACGAAATTCGACGTTGCGCAAGAGAAATTGATATTAAGGATGCCCTCAACAATCTTCCGGCTGGGCTAAATGAAACATATGATAGGATTGTTTGCGGCATCCAACAAAAAGGGCGAGGTTACGACCAAATTGCCTACAATTGTTTGCTTTGGCTCGCTGGCGCACTCACCCCATTGACGCTTGGCCAGCTCGACGAAGCTATGATGATCAATGTCAAGCAATCAATTCTTGATCCGGATCTCCGCGCTAGTGATCCTATAGATAATCGTGGTCGCATGCGGAAGCCTTGTGACCTACGACGAGACTACTGGCGTCGTTGCTCTATCCCATTATAGCGTCAAAGTATGATATATTGACCCTCTTGATGGCACTCGGCAGCTGATGCGCTACGAAACTAGGAATACTTAATCAGTCCGCACCCTAATAACATCCTGAAATCAACCTCAGACACGCATGCACGAATCTTCGAGCTTTTGATCACGTATGTGTCATGTGACTCCGTGCCTGTGATATGCGCAAAAGGTACGATACAGTGTACCGCATTTAAGGGCTATGAAACTGAAGGTGTTTGTATAGCTACGAGTTGTACTACAGGTTCTGCTTCTGCTGTCAGTAACGAAGAAAATCATCCATTGCTGAGCTATGCAGTTAAAGCATTGATGCACCTTTATCATGTTTCGGACAAGGATTCTCGCGTTGTAGCTGCCCTGCTGCGGCTACACAACACACAGAAACAATTCCTGCTTGAAAGTCTAGTTCAGTCATCAACAAACGGTGGAGAGTCGAGTGTCACTTCCCCCTCACTTCTATTCACCCTTCTTCAGTTGGAAAACCCATGGATGGTGGAACCCCTAGTCAAGAAGCAACCCGATATCCTGAGCGTGGATGTCGCCCGTGGTTTTGGTTCTCCCTTGATTTTTACCATAGCCTCGAACCCTGCATTTCTCAGTGTTCTCTTGAAGCTGGACATCCACCTAAACAAGTCTTCTTCCATTAAAACCAATTTGTATCGTCGGCGGGATCTTCCTTCAGGTTCCTATACTCCAATTTCGTGGGCAGCCGCGATTGGAAGTGAAGTGGCTGTCGAACTCTTACTGTCACGAACAGAGGTCACCCTACCAGCCAACATTCTGCACACAGCCATTCTGTCCGACCAACGGTCTGCAGAAATCATTCTCAAACTGTGTCAACGCGGCGCGGATGTCACTTTCCCTGTCAATGGCTCCACCCTTCTCCATGCTTTACTTTCCAAATTAGTTCCCAACCGTCAGTCCAGCAGTGATACAAGCCGATGGCTACCAGTCGTAAAAGAGCTCGTCGGTGATCTTTCTGTACCTGACTGGACCGCCAGAACAGCACTCCACATTGCTCTCGACAATCATCTGAGCGATGTTGTCATATATCTCCTTGAGAAAAATGCACGGCTGACAGCAACAGCAACTCTCTCTCTCCATCTGAATATTTGGAGCTGGGCTCAAGGCGAATGGTGGTTTGCTAAGGTTCAAGCAGCGGCTCTCGCTGCTGATCAACCGAGCACCAGAATTTTGGGGAAGATTGTCCATGATACAAAGCAATCGCAACTCGTCGAATTTCAAGGTGCAGCCATTGCCAATCACAAAAACCTCAATCCCATCTGTGCTGTTGTTATTTCTGTTATTTCGAGTGGGGCTGTTGAAATACCCCAGTGGGTTACCAGTGTGGAGGCTGACCTTTCATGCGGTGGATTCGCGCAACTCGGGTTCTGCTTGCCATTGCCACACAGCAGTCAGTGTGTCTTTAGCCGCCTGTTGGACTATCATCAGGGAGACGCAGTCGCCAGCACTCTACGACTGTTAACTCAGGAAAAAGACTTGACTGGCGATTCCCTCTTTCTTCGGATGCAGAAGATTCCGACCGACACGTAGTTATTTCATGCGGATGAGGATGAGGATGTTTGAGGAGCAGAAGAGTCGAAATAATTTTGAGTATGCACTTGATGTCTACCGAGGTCCTTTAAATTAGTTTTGCATATCGTGTGCGGCCGTACACTACTATACTCTACAGGTGCCAGTGTTCAAACGTTCACATATAAATGTTTTACGACTCGGAGAATCACAGCCGAATCAACAATGAGAGAATAAACGCCATGCAGATAATACTGAAGAGTACTACACCACTATGAAAAAACAAATCAGCATGAGAACGCCGGCGAGGATAGTGACTACCATTATCGTCACTATCTTTACCGACATTGCCCTGAAGTCAAGAAACTATAGCAATGCAGTCTGGATGCTGCTATTTCCTGTGAGAATCGCAAGATAAATAGTCATGACAATAATGTAATGCTTTGATTTTGGTATGTAAGAAGAACGCACGGTCAGCAGAAGTAGAGCTGATCACGGTGAAATTGACGGTCCAGCACAGGCTTACCCAAGCGAGCACCGCCACCACGGCACGTGAACCGCGACGTCGAAAAAGACGCGACCCCAGACAGCAACATTTCGAACCGCAGATAGGCTCGGAAAACGCGTGGGAGGGCACCGTACGGGCTATGGACGCCATAGGCAGCGAAAATCGACGTTTTTGAGCTGCGAGAGAGCTCTGGATGGCTGCTGGATGGGGTGGAGGGTCCTGGGTGAGCACAATGCAAACCACCTGTGGGAGAATGCCGAGACGCTAACCGAGAGACTGCAAATTTCGCACATTAGGACCGTCAATTTTTCGTTTACACCCAGCTTCGGTCTTGGTGGCGATGCGTCCTTCCCTCCCGCCAAAAAAACGCACTGCATGCTGATGTGCTGCAGATTGACGGTCCTCGGATTTACAGTCCCGGCTGGCTGCTATACCATACATGGTACTGCCACCGCTTATGTATGCACACATACGCTACTAGTACTAGTGAGTACCTCCTCTTCTCGTTCGACTCCCGTCTCCTCCACGCATAGCGGCTGTGCTTGTCAGCCTACTGATCTCAAATTATACTTCCAGCGTCCTCATCGTCATGGGCATCAACGACCTGTGGGAGGCACATTCCCACTGTTCACTCGGCAGGTGCTGAAACTCACCCCATCATTTGTCAGGTGCTCGAGCCTGCTGCAACGACGGTGCCCCTCATCTCTCTCGCCATCCGGGGCCGATATGAGGGACCTGCCCCTCACTTGCCTTATATTGTAGGCGTGGATGTAAGGTTTGTGTTCGCTCGCTGTGTTCGATGGCAAACATTCTCACATTCTCATTTCTTGATTCTAGTGCGTGGTTCGAACAATGCCAGCAGGGCAGGTGGCACCGTGCACATGCTCAGACAGGCCAGAATCCCGCCCTTCGAACATTTTTGAAATCAAATGGGGCCACAGAGTGTCTACCAATGACCATTGGATGGTCAAGCCCACCCAGCGCCTACTGAATGCATTCAACGTGCAGTGGATCATGGTGAGTTTTTTCTTTTTTTTTCGTTGTCATCTATATCAATCCTGGCTATCCAGACTGCCAGAGAAGCTGAGACACAGCTGGCACTGATGAATGGTGCCGGTATTATTGATGCTGTCATGACAGATGACAGTGACTCATTTGTTTTTGGTGCTTAGACTGTCCTGCGCAAGTAAGATCTCTCATGTTCTCTTTCGCATGCCCTGCTGACTCTTTTTAAGCTTGACATTTTCAATAGATTCGACTGTCAAATTGTATACAACGAGTGCCATTCAAGAGCACTCAGGAGCACGTTTCTTTATCATATCCCCCTGGACTCGTCACTTACTACATATCCCATCCATGCAGCGGCACACCATCAAATTTGCACTGTCTACCACTATATCCCTACCTAGCTGTTTCTACAGGTAACTTCAATCTCGCTCGGGCATTTGTCCAATAGTTTATGATTATAAACCATACATTCTCTTCTAATCTATCACTGTACACACAAGTATGCACTACATAATCTAATTGTCTTGTCTCCAACCCATGAACAGAGCGCTCAAGAGCTTCTCCAGTGCACCTGTAACCATTAACAGAGCACATCGGTACCTGGTGCAGGGATTTGGTGAGTCTCGGGGGCCGGACAGAGACGGCACATACCTATAATCATGAACGGAGCGCTCATGAGCTTCTCCAGCGCACCTGTAACCATTAACAGAGCATGTTGGTACCTGGTGCAGGGATTTGGTGAGTCTCGAGGGCTGGACAGAGACGGCACGTACCTATAATCATGAACGGAGCGCTCATGAGCTTCTCCAGCGCACCTGTAACTATGAACGGAGCATGTTGGTACCTGGTGCAGGGATTTGGTGAGTCTCGAGGGCCAGGCAAAGATGGCACATACCTATCACCATCAATGGAGCACTCATGAGCTTCTCCAGCGCACCTGAAACTGGCAGCACATTTAGGAACCTATGAATAGGAACCAGGAGATCCGTGGCCTCGACATAGCGCGCTGCATACCTGAATGCACAATCAGACGATGAAGAAAAGGTGAGCATACCTTCGAGAACTTCATACTAACAACACTCACCTCACTGATATACACCACCAGCGAGACCCATCGTCTGGCCAACGGGTCTTGGATGCCGATTGTGCTGATTGTCGGTGGTCCAGGTCCAGGTGGAGCGCGATTGGCAATCGAGCCAAGGAAGGAAGCGAGCGCTGTGGCTGAGTCATCGTCACGTGACAAGTTTGCAGTCTCAAGCGAGGACTGCAAACGCCACCGGTGGGACCGTCAATTTTTCACACGAAGTCTGAAGATAAACCACATATTGTATCGTCTTTGGGAGCATTTGAAGAATACGGATGACAAGCGCCGTAAGCAAACTCCGTACAGAGCCAACCTTCAGGAAGTGGTCAGGTATATCATCATACACGCTGCTTTATACGGTGTATCATGTGGAATGAATCCTTGGTCCTGAAAAGTGTGCACAGCCTGAGTACTGAATATCAATGTGCATAGCGCGCGCAATGACTCTGACAACATGAGGATACAAACCAATACTAAATTATCGACACACTGAAGTATCTCGTAATGGCCTACCTACACGCTACCAGTCCGACAGTTCTGGCATGATGAGACTTGAGCGTCGACTCCGAACCAGTCCGAGTTAGCATTAGCCCAAAGCGTGTATTTCACTGAGTAGTGGGAGATAGCGTCCAGACTTCTCGAGCTTTGCAGGCAGTTTAACGACTAGTGACAGGTACAGCTCGACGAATCGTTCAGCACTCCGCCACTATTCGAAACATGAAACGCATCGCCGAGTGGATGACTGAGAGTCTAAACAACACACCAGCCGGACATTGCCGAAGTACTGTATATTACCAATCAGCCACAACCCTCCGTTGCGACTGGTGTATTGAGCGGCCCAAACGACCTCAAGACCTCTCTTCAAGGTACGTCTCATCGTTATCTAACCAGCTAATACTAACAAAGGCTCTGCACAGGCTCAAATAATGTGAGTCCACGAAGAAGGAGACAACAGAGCCTTGACAGAATTCACTAACGAACGCATCAACAGCTCCCCAAATGGCTCAACGCGTCACACTCCGAAAACGCCAACCCTACAACACCACCTCAAGCCGCAGACGCATCGTAAAGACCCCAGGTGGAAAACTCGTGTACCACCATATCAAGAAACTTGCTACTCAGCCGAAATGCGGTGATTGCGGTATTGGTCTTCCTGGTGTACGTCTCTTTTGGCTAGGATGTTGGATGGAATCTGATCTTGATTTTGACTTTTTGTGCGTGTGGTTGTAGGTCCCTGCTCTCCGTCCCCGCCAATACGCAACGATTTCAAAGCGCCAAAAGACTGTGTGCAGGGCTTATGGTGGTTCGCGATGCGGAGACTGTGTCAAGTCGCGGTGCGTCTCTTCATTACTTCGTGTCTCTCTTTATCTAAACTGTGCCCAAATAGCATTCTACGAGCATTCCTTGTAGAGGAGGCAAAGATAGTCAAGAAGGTCATCAAAAGCCAACAGAAGGCAGGAGGCCGCAAGTAAATAGCAATACTTTGGCCTTTTGGAGTGGTCGTTTTATGGCTATGGATCCTCATGCATTTTTCCATTTTGTTTATCGCATCCATGTACAACCTCCACCAAAATCCAGACCGAGGAGGTCAGTATGCAGTTCCTTGAATGCGCTGTGTCGTGCAAGAAGAGACATAGTCAAAGTCCCTCGAGTGGTATTACATAGGAAAGTTCATCGATACAGCATCATACAACACTGTAAGACATCGAAAAATGACCCACAAATAGATGCATAAATCCATCAAGCACCCCTCATATCCCTATATCCTTATCCTCGGTCCTCGGCAAAATGTAGCGGTCGGGGTACGCTAGGTCCTTCATAGTCTGCAAATGGGTCGTCGTCCTTTTTGTCATCCTTCTCATACGCATGTCCCAAATACTCTCCACCCGCGTAAGAGTAATCAGGTGGTTTGGCGTCGGAAGGTGGTGGTCCAAGCGGCGGAGCGTAGGCTGGTTGGTATTCGGGATCATAAGGTCGGTTGTAGTGTGGCGGGAAAAGGTCCATTCGCGCCTGGTTCGAGGGTGCCCTCAAGGCATTCGCAGGGCTCGTAGGGTCAACCACTTGACGGTAATAGGCAAATGCAGCGGATGTGAACAATAGGCAAAGAACTTGGAATTCGTCAGCTCCACTGCAGATTTAACAGGTGTCTATACACACCGATCTCGAATATAGTAGCCAAGATCTCAGTCCACGAATCATGGTTCCACTCGTCATTGCAATCTGCAGCAAGGTAAGATTCGAATGGAAGAGTCACACGTCAAAACTTACAAGACGTAGCCGAGGCCTGGTCCATCGGGCTTGGGTTAGAGCCCCATATTCCGAATGCCTGCTCACGAATAAGCCACGTATCACAACAAGCTGTACGAATATACCAACAGTATCCACTTCTCCATTCATTGAAACACTAATGCATTCATTTAGGAGTTCACCCTACCCATCGTCAGCCAAAACGTTTAAAATGAGAAGTCAAGTAAGCTCACCTTGTAGGTGAAATGAGTGATGCAACGCATAAAGCCGACGCCAACGACAAGAAGACCTGCGATAGCGCTCGAAAACGCATACATCCTAACCATCCAGGCACGTTGCTGCGAGGCCTGTATTAGTGCTAGGGACGACGTCATTGCATTGCACAGCAACTCCAACTCACAGTCAACAAGCTGTAAATGCCGAAGATTTCTATCGCGAGTGCAACGGAATAGATAACGCCTTGGACTATAGCCAATGGTGCTAGTTTAGGATAGGCACCTAAGGCACAAGGTTGGTGAGCTCGAATATGTATGTACCGAAACGAAGGGATGACCAACCATTTTGATCAACTTGTAGCTCTTTGAAAGATGCAATCTGCGGGCAAGCTTAGGGTATGAATCAAGAGGGAGCCAGTCACCTACCGTCCTAGAAAGAGGGTTATTTGCTTAATATTTGCCATGTTGACGACAAACTGACAAAACTTACCATGCTAAAGCCCATATGGTCCCCATTACCGCAACTTTATAACACCGACTATGAACATGGTAGAATGGATGAGACTGCACGACGACATACATGCAAGAACAACAGGACGCAGACTTCTGCCATAGACGCGGTTCACGAAGGTATAAGGCGGAGGCGCTCCTGCAAGGCTGTGTCATGAGTCTTCTGCACACACCTTGATTAGTTGCTGTCACAAAACGCACCTTGCGGAGGAACCCGTCTCGCGTTCATAATAATGTGATTGTATTTACTTAGAGAAATGGGTATGGTAACAGGTTTAGTAGAGGTACTGGAGGTGTGACGCTGCATGCAATTGTCCTGCCAGCCGCAGTCACCCATGGTTTCAAGCTCAGCTTGAACGAGTTGGCGCCTGAAACTTGCCTGAAACTGCCCTTGTTTCGCTGTGCGTGAGCTCCCACGACTATGCATATGATCGATTGATCTGTCTGGACCTGTGTCCTAGTACACCGCCAGGTCCTGTAGATGATTTATCACTTCAAGGTGGGCCTTTCGGGACGGACTCGAACAGGTAAACCCAAGACATCACATTGTGCAAGAACGCATGAGGCAGGAATTCCATCAGAAGCTTGATGGACAGGGAAGCGATGGGATGTGACAGGGTGATGGAGAAGCTCCGTATGGTTGAAGAAATCGACTACCGACCAACGAGTTTGTATCGTTTTCATTTCATGTTACTTAATTTTAGTAACTAATTACAGCGTCGTCCATAACCTGCAGAAGGTAATTCGTTCTTGGACGATACATAAACCTCTCATGCATTGTGTATCGATCAAGAACAATTTACCTATTGTCGCTCGAGAGTCGAGATGCCATATTTCACTTTTGGATATACTGGCAACATAGAGCCGTGCTTCTGCTGACCTCGAGAGGTTTGAACATGGTAAGCTACAACATTTTTCTCTGAGAGCTCATGACAGCTTTGCTTTGAAAGTCTCATCATTGTTCACGACGCCTGGGATACCATCTAGCGCGCATCCTACACAACAAACGCGACTTTGTCTTTACCACAACGCCTTTGTCGCGTCGGTGGCGTCACCACTTATAAACGTTTCCTTGCTTCGATGCAAACATCATTAAATCATTCTCATTCTCTACTTCTCGAGCTTCAATGGCATCGATTCCTATTACACCAGCATCCCCCGAAGCAGACCTTGCGACACTGGATCCTGCACGACATTTCACCAACATATACGCTGCTGCCAGTATAAATGCTGTTGTTGATCGATTCAATTTATGCGTGAGATATCTCCTCAATTTCAATGTTCCCTTCGAACAGGCGATACAAAGGCTCCGTCGTATAGAGCTTGGGTTCGATGACGCGGTGGTGGGGTTCAATGACATGGAGGAGGCGTTTAATTGGTTGGAGGACTCGCTCGAAGGCATGACGGAGATGCTCAAGGAGGTGTTCCATGCCACAGGTGAGATACTTGATGGCATGGATAAGGCGTTTGATGGCATGGCAGAGGAGATCTGTGCGTTGGAGGAGAAGGTCAAGCTGATAGAGGAGGAGATCTTTGAACTGATACACGGGTGAGTATCGGTTTATTCTATCGCTTCGCAACACTTCTCTGATTGAATTTGCAGTAACGGATTATGGCCCATTCGAATTTGCAATCATCGATGTTCATTGGATGATCCATTGGTCTGGCCTCCTGTTTCTGATACTCCCTATCCAGCTGGGAAGCCCGAGACTCTTGCGGGACTGCAAACAATGAACGGTAAGTGCGCTTTAGAGTGCCAGTTGCTCTCTTACTAACAAATGTTAGCTGAGATGTGTGCGGCTCTCGCTGCTGCCTTACACCTTCGACCTCCTCCTGATCTACTTCAGCCCCCACTCGAGTGGAGGAGAAAGCAAGTAATCAATTATATTGGATGCGCGGAATGAGTCATTCTATTGTGTTGTATCGTTGATACAATTACCTTTGTGTTCGTTATAGCACAAATGTTCCTCGGTCTTGCATATATAATTTATTTAGAACGTCTGCAAAGACGGGGATCCGTTTGCTATGGTGTGGAATAATCGATGTGATAATAACACAGCACACGAGGCGCTGCACTGCACTCACATCCCAAACACAGCATGCGCACATGTCAATTGGAGGCGCGTGATTGCATAGCCATCGACGGAACGCACAATCCAGTGCACACCGACATCACCCGATGAATCCCACATGTATGGATAAGCCCACGGAAGAGATTCAGTAGGCATGAACGCTAACAAGGTTGGGTGGCTCACCAGCGACGTGACTGGATCAAATCTCAATCCACTTTAGTAGGCATGTCTATCCTTGGCGCGACGGAGTACAGGATGCCTTGGAGGATAGCCAATGGTGTGAATCAGGTCCAGCCTGCACGAATGAATATGTGTTATTCTTCATCGACCGCCATCAGCTCCTTCAAGAACCATTCAATTTCATAGCGCCAGGTTGACGACGAACGGAAGGAAACCACTGCGAAGTAGAAATACCGAGGCTCAAACTAAAAGCGGAACCTGGAGTGTTGGGATTTAGATGGCGGTAAGAACAAGTACTAGCGTAAGCCTAGGACAAACGTCGAGGCTTACCGTGCCAACATCACCTCCATCATCGTGACTTCTATAAAGATGACATATCAGCACAAGATCAGCATGCAAACATATGGGTATGAACGGGCGATATGCAGGGAGGACAGGGTACAGGCTTCTAGCGTGATGGTAAATGAGGTCCTCCTGCTGTATAACTTGAATATGGTGTACAAGGGTGCCTGGTGCAGACCAAGCTGAGTTTGAATCCATCATTGGACCGCTCACTGCGCCCATAACGCCGCTGTACGACTTTGAAGGGATGAGTCAGGCCCAGGGCCATTAAATCAAGCCTAGAACCTCATTTTAATTGCCAATTAGTACTATGGTCTTGGCAGCAGATATCCAGGCCCAAGTCGGCATTATGGGTACGCTGACGCCTCGCTTTCGGTCAGTGAGCCACTAACAACTTTCATAGATATCCTAGTAGATAGATTTAGATCCCTTCAATCATGTTATAACTACGCACGGAAAATGCCCCAACTGTCCCCCACAAGTTCCAAATTATGTAGTGCCCAGTGCCCTGCGTGCTACCACTTCCCCGCAGATAGCAACCTCTCGCGCTACTGAGAGCAACGGCTCGACACGAATATAAACGTTGTTCCGCCGCGCATTCGTCCAAAAACGCGGCTGAAAGTCTACCACTTGTATATTGCACGACTCTGCAACTGCAAGCGCCGTTATAATGCCCTCCACCTCTGGTGTGTCTGGATTCCCTACCACATTCAATTTCTGCAACATCGGAAGGCGAAGTCCACGGAATAGTTCGATAAAAGGATCACGATGATAATGATAATGGAATAAGGGAATAGTCATTGATTCAAGGCAAGAGTATGTGGTTGTGTGGCTCCCAGAGTCCGAATTTGGTGCAATGTAATAATCTATCACGAGGGTCTCCACGTGAGGAAAAAACGATAAAGAGGAGTGTATGACGGCGACTGGAGCGCTCTGGATGCGGAGATGACGTATATTTTTGCAGGTAGCAGTGGGTCTAGATCGAATGACAGCCGACAATGGACCGAAACGTATGCGACGGAGGTTTGGCGCATTGAATCTGGTGACATCCGATGGCCAGTTACACTGCAGGGTTCTCAACTGGGGTGCGTTGAAGTTCTCGCTCCGTTCGAATACGTCGAACATGCAGAACACTGTTTCCCAACGCGTCGTTTCAGCAAAAAGTATTTCGAGCAGTTGAGTATTTGAGGGACAAAAGTGACCATGCACTGAGGGGGAAATATATTCCATGCGAATGGTAAGAGGCTGACTGCCAGACCAAGCAAGCCAAGACCGAAGCAGTGATGGAAGGAATGGCTTTAATGGGAAACTCTCAGTGGGAAGTCCAACTTTGATGTGCGACCAGATTCCTGTCGTCGAATGTGCGACGGCTCGCCAAAGGCGGCACACCCTGGTGAAGAGTAGTGGCGGGCGGGCAAAATTTCCCGAGATGGTGGTTCCTCCAAATGAGAAAATACTAGGATAGTCTGGTACGTCCTTGATGATGAGCAAGAATACATGCTGTAGAAGTTCCACGGGAAGCCGATGAATGGGGGATTCTGAGTAGCTCAGGTTGACGGCTTGTGACGAGACACTAGACAATACACCGACCGTGTGCACGAATACTTGCATGTTCGCGTTGACGAGGAGTAAGGAGTTTCAGAATAGGAGGTTGACTCACCCATCAAGCTTACGTATTTAGGAATTCGTTTTCTGTGAACCTTAAGTGAGTTGTCAAAAGTGTGGGAATCGTCGCTCGCGCTGATGTCTCGTTGAGCCAAGGCGGATATTTCTTTGAACTCTTAGCTGCCGACGCTTTTACTGAGTGTACTGCTGAAGGAAAACACCTTGGATCCCAAAGTTAATGCAGGTGGGAGATTTCCAACATAGAGCTGTACTATCTTAAGCTTCAAGTTATTGCAGTGCCCACCGCACCGCTTCTTGCCAAGTACTCACGTTAACGCTGCCTTCCCGATGGCTACCCGTGCAGACAGTAAGTTGGTAGGCAACCCGTCACAGCACTTGAATTCAGAATAGACCGTTTGAAGCGGGTGCCTGCATCCGCGTGATTTTCGCTCTCCCCAGCGTTTGCGGCACAGGTGATTTAATTACACACCACTATCACATCTTTCGTGCATTCACTCAGGGCTACTCTTGGCTAGGGCTGACATGATATTGGAATGCACAGAATGTCAGATCCGAGGATTCGGCGTCGCGCATCAATCAAACTCAAAATCATGATATTTGGCCACCGACTAGTAATACCCAGCCATGCTATTCATTACGGTATTAAGTTCACGTCATTGCCTAACTGTATCTAACTATTATGCTATATAGTGATCGATTCTCGCCATCTAGGACGAAATTCCCCCCCACCGCGAGTCTGCCACTTTTTTTTCAAGATATCACTTGACCACACGGCACACCCATCTCTTATCACCATCTTCCTCTTATTCCCTCATTTCTTGAGTATGCACCTCCTTGGCTTCTTTACATGCATCGCTTCTTGTCTCTCTGTTGCTCGTGCTTTCAGTGTGACAGTCGGGACTCCTACTGTATGTGAACCTCTCAGCATTTCATGGACTGGTAAGCGTATATCTAGTACATCTTATACGCCCCTGCTGAACTTTGTCAGGTGGGCAAGCACCATTTGAAATACTCTTAGCTCCCGTTCGTCGGCGCTATCGTCTTAATCGCATCAATCGCGCGCTAACCTTTGTGTTTTTCAGTCTAACCAAATATACCAGAATATACAGGTTCCTGCATCGGCCTTCAGCAATGGACAAGGCTCTTATTCAATATCGCAATTGTCGCTGTTGTCGGGAACGTCGTTTGTACTCATTATGTCTGACGCCACTGGATTTGGTTCGGGTGGGACGACAAACAAATTAACTGTTGCGAGTTCGGCTGCAAATTGCGGCGCTGCAAATCCATCACCTCCTTACACGTTCGACTTGTCTCCGCTGCCGCTGACGCAATGCAGGTAAGTTTGGTTCGCCTACTTTTTGTGGCGCTGACCTACCACTACTGCAGTCAATTTAATGTTACGGTCAATGGTGGTGCAGTCCCGCCCATTACTATTGGGGTCAGATTATTGCAAATTCTTTTAAAACGATCTACTTATATTACTACAGCAAATTATTCCTGGCGGACTATCGGTACTATTCAATTCCGGTAGCAACACTTTTAGCTCGACTTTAGATGTCAGCGCAGGGACGAGCCTCCTGTATTTTGTCAACGACTCCTTGGGCAACCAAGGTGGGGTCTCTCCGTACGAGGTGGTCTCAGGGTCGAGTGTTTCCTCGTGCCTAAACGCCAACTCGCCGTCATCCACTCCAAACACGCCGGCCACAATCACAGCCACGGTCGTAACCACGACCCAGGCTTCACCATCATCTAGTTCAAGCAGTTCATCGAATAGTTCATCAAGCAGCCATATTGCTATTATCGCAGGCGCAGCGGGCGGCGGTGGGGCTGTCCTTATTGCGTTGGCCATCCTCGGCATATGCTTGCGGCGTAAACGAAAGGCATCTCGCTTGTTGGACGTTCAGTCTTCCACACAAAGCTATCCACGTCATTTGCAGCGTACAGACCCAAATTACGAAGCCGGCCCTCACAGTGACGTCCCACCACAATTCCCCTTCGCATACAAGACAGACCCCCTCAGCTACCATACCCGCTCCATTCATCCCAGCCTAGGAACCCAGTCAGAGATGACCAATTCGTCCGCCGGCACATTCGCAGTTGGCGCCCCTCTCTCACCATTCAACCAGACACAACATTCGCGCCAGAGCTCCAACACAGACTTTCCCGTCTATGGAGATACTCGAAGTTCGACTGTGTCATCATCTAACAGCCGCCAATTACTCCTGTCTAGCGGAAACTTCACAGCTAACAATCCTCACACACCGTTCAATCAGACACTGCATTCACGCCAGAGCTCAAACGCAGACATGTATGCAGACGCTCGGAGCTCGGCTATGTCATCTGTTGACAGGCGAATGGCTACCGTCGCTGAAATACCATCACCATGGGAGACCGTTCCTGTTAGTTACCTTGGTCCATCCATTCAACCTGGATCCCAGCCAGGTCCTATTAATGCGTCTGCCACCAACATGGCGACTAGGGATTATCACGCACCCTTCAATCAGACGCAGCCTTCACACATGAGCCCTAACACAGACTTTCCTGTCTATGGTGACGCTCAAATGTCAGATACGACACCTGCCGAGCATATGGCTGTGGGGGCTCGACCAGCATCACCATTACCACGGAAGGTAGACCTTGTCTACCTTTCTCCACCCGTTGAACCCGGATCTCAATCAACTTCAACCTCTACCGGCAATGTCGGAGTCAAGAACCCTCCCACGCTGTTCAATCAATCACAAAACTCCCATCAGAGCCCTGACACAGACAACTTTGCTGTACACGGAGCATCTGGGCCTCAGTCCATGACGCCAGCTAGCGCGCAAACAGCCTACCAACCTCCTACTCGAATCATCGTGCATACCGACGCTGATGATGTTGTGCCAGACAACAATGGTGTAGTTGAACTTCCGCCACAGTATTCAGAACATCGGGGAATTCGTGCCTCGTAATCTGAGTCTGTGTTATGATTACGTCCCCACACGCTTGAGTCTTCAGACATGGATAATCCGAGGAAACCTCTTGGAAATCGAGTCAATCACTCAGAATTACCGAATCACATTTTACGCTTTTGTTTACAAAGTCCGGTCCATGTTCCATTGCATTCACAGCAGTTTATTTTGAACACCGTTACGAATCTACTCATTTTTAGTCAAAGCCAAGATGCGGAAAACGTCCGAAGTGTCTGAACGTTGTTTATTCTACAGTCGTGGACAAACAAAGTCATCTAGTTTGGTATCTCGACAATATGAATTTTTTGGGCCAAACTAACATCAGATTCGGATTCAGGACCTCAAAATAGGTCTAAAAACGACTCTTTCAATCTTTTCCCACGACATTTTTAGTGTGCCAAATTTTTTGGTCATTTGAACAACGCTACTACCTACGACAAGACCGCCTCAATTGCCATCATCGCATGCTGAGTGACTTGACAGTGTCGCTTCTGTTCACAGACAGCCCATTCTGCTGCTTTTCCAGTCAATCCAATCCTATATGCACTCATAAAATGATATGTCCGATTGATGAACCGCCAGATAACCTCAACTGGACATGAATCTAAGATTTCCTGTGCCGCTCGTTTTGCAGCCGCAAAATTTGGCTTCAACATTTGACGATAACAATACTTGCACCAACCCCAGTACTGACTTGACAATCAAACACTTTCCAATGTCTAGAAAGTGATCCACGCACCATCTCAATTGGATTGAGCTAGCAGTGAAACTTTGGTAGAAAGATACACTCATGTCCTGCGCTGCTGATGAGCTCTTCGAGCATTGATATTTGACAGCGGAAGTCATCCTGTCGACTCAGTAGCCGTGCCATGCAACAATCCGTGTTGTTGATGGGACAGACAGGTGAGCACTTTGTCCGCATGCCATCCACATTAAATCTGCGCTCTTCAAGGACCATTTTCAGGCCCTTTGGCTTCCCGGATGTGTCCGTCATCTTCTGAACAAGTCCACACTTTGAAATGTCGGGATTATTGTAAGGGATGACTGTATTGCGCGACGACCACGAGCCATGATAGTTGGGATGAGAGGTACGAAAGAATTTTTCGGGCGCCATTTCACTCCACTCATATAACCTTCTGAGTATAGCTTCGACATTGACTTGATGAAAGGAGTTCATTTCTGATTTTTTCATGATTTTTAGCAATTTTTTTGGGGGTGTGCCAAATTTTTGCACCCAAAAAGTCAAATTTACTGTTATGAAAAATTGGCTCGTACCATTGTGTTCTAAATGTTGTTTAGAGTACTATTATACTATTTTCGACATTTCCTGTTAGATTGGTAAGGCTACAAAATTCAGTCACCAAACTAGATGACTTTGTTTGTCCACGACTGTAGTATTACCGTACACCATCATTCCTATCACACTCAATGCATGCATTACCAAATGCCCATGACAGAAGTCAGATGGAAGCGTGGTCTAGCCCAGGAGACCTCCATCACGTATGGAATTAGGGCAGACGGACTTCACGGCCTGCTGATCGCCACCGAACTGAGACTCTAATTCAGTTTCACAGGCATTGCAAGCCCATTCGACAAACGTTCTCGTTTATCCACACATGTGATCTACGGTATCTTCTCGAGGTGCCTGACTTCACAGAGAATAACATTAGACTGAGCCTAAGTTCCGGATGCACGATAGACGACTGAGCTCCGGTAATTAGCCTGTAGAAGAACCTTACTCACGCGCCTTAGATAGCCTTTCAGTCCATTTTAATTTACTGGCAGCGTGTAGGAGAAAAAGGAGGATCGCGTCGGACCATGACATCATTGCAGGAGTCAAAGACATAACTTCCGTTGACACATGGACATCGGTACCGTACAAATACCATAGGTTCGTGTCATCTCCTTTGCACGACTCACCAGCTGCACGTCGTACGAAATAGGCTGGTTTATTCGAATTCTCACTCGCGAGCGTCTAAGCAGCCTTTCAGTCCATTTTTGTTATCGCACGAGCGCTACGCGGTGAATTGAAGAGCATCATGATATCGTTGCACAGTTTTTTTAGATGAAGATCAGGACACTAGAGATACCGTAGTTATATGCATGTGGATTCTTTCGAAATCTCACACTTGAGCGTCTACCATCACGCCACCTGCAATTACTACGGTTGATTGAGCCCGTGGTGCTGAAAAATCTTAAACGCTGAGGCTGTTATACTATTTTCGTCACTGGAATTGTTTCATGTAAAATGTTGGGACGTGCTCTGACAGTGCATTCAAGTTCAAGTTGCACGAAAGACACAACGCCAATGATTGATATACTGAGATAGCCCAGAGGCAGATCAGGCATAGCTGCTGCTGCGTGCCATCACTTTTTCACCAGGCCAGGGTCGCGTTTCATACTACTACAGTCTCGGTCTGCAAGCACGGGATCCGGAATGTGTTGAGTTCACGAATTTACAGGCACTGCCCAGAGTAAACATGGATCGGACTTCTAAATGAGTCGCGGCAAATCAAACTGTAACCTATCGTCCGCCATACTCCCAAGCTCTGGCGTACCTGTTCCTGCACCGATGCAGACATTCTATAGCAAGTATCTGTACTCGGTGTGGAGAAGACACTTGTTTGCAAAACAAAACTATCCGACTGACTCGGACTGCCAGTATTGCATCTCAAAATGTAAACAACAGACATGATCATCGAGTCGCAAGCTCGCAACATCAGTATGGATGACGTTGCCTTTCTCACTGCTATCCCTTCGCCGAAATCCCACCATGTACTGGATGAGCTACAACATGAATTATGGGGCAGGTCGTGGTGCGTATTTGTACATTCGCTTCTCACCCTGCATCACAGCTACAAGGGTATCTCTGCTCACGCTCTCGAGCGAGATGAAGAACGACGTATCAACCATATTGTCGAGGTAGCTTTGGATTTGAAAATGCTAAAGTTTGGTGACGAAGCTGCGAAAGATGAAAGGACAGTCGACTCGCGGCCGATGTTTGAAAATTGGAACAAGGTTCGCTTCATTTACAGCTTAGTACCAGTCGAAGGGTACCGTTCTTCTCAGTGACCTTTCAGAGTGATCCAGTATAGTCGTGAGAAGTCAAGGTATTTGGACTTGGAAACATGAAAAATGACATCTTTGACCTTCGTAGACTTGACCTGCTTGACTTTGTTTCGCCATTGCTTTCTACAACAAAGACAGTCTCCCATTGAGGTATTTCTGGGTTCGGGGATTCAGAAGGTGAGGTCGTCATTGAAAGCCAGTCTATCTAAAGACTAGTATCTCTCGCAGCTTGGATTGAATTTGCTCACATGCTTACGAGGACCTACTTCGGACATTTCTAAGACGCAAGTTCAACTTGTGCGTTTCCGCATAATTTTGCAATCGGCTGTAACACAGCTTTCCCGATGCCTACCCACAGTACTTGAATAGACCGTTTGAAAGTGAGTCCGCGGGGTGTTCCTTCTCGGATGCTATTCCTCCCTCATGTCGAGTCCACCCCAATATACTACCGCTGACGGAGGCGTTTGCGGCACAGGTGATTTATACACCATTGCTGCCATATATTACACGCGTTCTGATTGATTCTTACCGATCAGCTTTATCTAGGACGCAATTTTCCCTCACCTCGTCTCCTCCGATTCCCTTTTTCAACATATCACTCGTGTCTCCTATTATCTTCCTCTTTTCTTGAATATGTATCTCCTTCGCTTCTTTACGTTTATTGCTTCTTGTCTCTCTGCTGCTCGTGCTTTCAGTGTGACAGTTGGGACTCCTACTGAATGCGAACCTCTCAGCATTTCATGGACTGGTAAGCGCATATCTATTACATCTTACACGCTCCTGCTGAACTTTATCTGGTTTGTCAGGCGGGCAAGCACCATTTGAAATACTCTTGGCTCCTGTTCGTCGGTGCTATTGTCTCAAGCGCATCGATCGCGCGCTAACCTTTGTGCTTCCCAGTCTGACCAAATATATCAGAATATATCAGTTCCTGCATCGGCCTTCAGCAATGGAGAAGGCTCTTATTCAATACCGCAATTGATGTTGTCGTCGACAACGTCGTTTGTACTCACTATGTCTGACGCCACTGGATTTGGTTCGGGTGGGACGACAAACGAATTAACTGTTGGGAATTCAGCTGCAAATAACGATTGCGGCGCTGCAGATCCAAAACCTCCTTACACGTTCGACTTGTCTCCGCTGACGCAATGCGGGTGAGTTTGGTTCGCCTACTTTTTGTGACACTGACCTACCACTACTGCAGTCAATTCACCCTTACGGTCAATGGTGGCGTAGTCCCGCCCATTACTGTTGTGGTCAGATCATCGCGAATTCTTTTAAAATGACCTACTTATCTTGTTACAGCAACTTATTCCTGGTGGAGAATCAGTCGTATCCAACTCCGATGGCGACACTTTTAGCTCGACTTTAGATGTTAGCGCAGGGACGAACCTCCTGTATCTTGTCTACGACTCCTTGGGCAACCAAGGTGGGGTCTCTCCGTACGAGGTGGTCTCAGGGTCGAGTGATTCCTCGTGCCTAAGCGCCAACTCGCCGTCATCCACTCCAAACACGCCGGTCACAATCACAGCCACGGCCACGGCCGCGGCTTCACCACCATCTAGTTCAAGCAGTCCATCGAGCAATCCATCAAGCAACAATGTTGCTATTATCGCAGGCGCAGCGGGCGGCGGTGGGGCTGTCCTTGTTGCGTTGGTCATCCTCGGCATATGCTTGCGGCGTAAATGGAAGGCATCTCGCATGTCGGACGTTCGGTCTTCTACAAAAAGCCATCCACGTCAACTGCAGCATACAGATCCAAGTTACAAAGCCAGCCCTCACCCACCACAATCCCCTTCCCCATATAAGACAAACACTCCCAGCAACCGTACCCAACCCATTCATCCTGGCCTAGGAACCCAGTCAGAAATGACCAATTGGTCTACCAGCAGCTTCGCAGTTAGCGCCCCTCCCTCATCATTCAACCAGAAACAACATTCGCGCCAGAACTCCAACACAGACTCTTCTGCCCACGGGGATACTGGAAGTTCGACTGCGTCATTAGCTAACAGCCGCCAATCACCCCCGTCCACCAGAAATTTCACACTCAACGATCCTCGCACACCGTTCAATCAGACACTGCATTCACGCCAGACCTCAGCTACATCATCTGTTGATAGGCGAATGGCTAGCGTCGCTGAACTGCCATCACCGTGGGAGGCAGATCCCGTTAACTACCTTGGTCCATCCATTCAACCCGGATCCCAACAGAGTCCTATTAATGCGTCTGCCACCAACATGGCGACTAGGGACCATTACGCACCCTTCAATCAGACACAACCTTCGCACATGAGCCCTAACACGGAATTTGCTGTCTATGGGGACGCTCAGATATCAGACACGACACCCGTCGAGCATATGGCTGCGGGGGCTCGACCAGCATCACCATTACCACGGAAGACAGACCCTGTCTACTTTGCTCCACCCGTTCAAGTAGTATCCCAATCAACCTCTACCTCTGCAGGCAACGTCGCAGTCAAGAACCCTCCCGCACCCTCCAATAAGGCACAAAGTTCCGGGCAGAGCCCCAGTACAGACAGGTTAGATGTGCACGGAGCATCTGAAAGTCTGTCTGTGCCGGCGCAAATAGCCTACCAACCTCCTACCCGGATCATCGTTCATACCGACGCTAATGATGTTACGCCAGACAAAAATGGCGTTGTTGAACTTCCGCCGCAGTATTCAGAGCATTGGGAAATGCGTGTTCACTAATTTGAGTCTGGGTTATGATTATGTCTCAACACACTTGGGTCTTCAGATATGGATATGCCTGTTGCGCGTTCGTTTGCACGTGAATTTATTTTGTTCGAGTGTCTTGTCTTCAAGAATGACGTACAATGGTATCGTGCTCCTACTTTTATTTGGTGACATTCTTTTCAAGTTTCTCATGATATAATGATAATAATGACATGTACGTACTTCAGTGTAGTACTAGGAAGCACATATGGCCTCACTTCTCGTCTTCGTTGAATTCATCGAGAGCGGAAAGGAATGCGCGACGAACACGCACCAAAGATCTAGCATATTCAAAGGTATCACTCACCACTCGACATTAGTATACTAGGGGGAGTGCACCGGCTCAAGATAAGGCCTCAAACTCGCATCCAGCAGCATGAACATGCGAATTTCGATCGTTCGACAGAGTCTCGGACCACTAGGTGTACGGTGATCCGTGTACGGGATTATCGATTTATCGATCATCTTCAATGCAAAGTACACCTATATGATCGATTCACCGGAATATGAAATTAATTCCAATGGAAAGCAAGACATACATACTTCGACTATATACAGGGCACTACAAGGACCAGGCCTGGTTTCGCTACCTTATAGCACATCTTGGTTGGAAATACTAAGGGGAATCAACATCATGATCGTACGAGGAGTCTAAGGATCTAATGGTGTGACGAAATCACGAATGCTAATAGTCAGACTTATTAGGTTTATCTTCATGCCATGCACCATGACCGAACCTTTTACAATTATTCACTTTCAGTATCCTCTCCTTATTATCATCTTATGGCCGCTTGCGCGCTTCTGTGATGTGTAACTACTTTGACGCCAGCACAGCACTTCGAGCCTCATTTTTACCAACAACCACCTCTCATTCAACGCCCTCAACATTTCCATGATCACTGCAGACGAAAACATGCAAGGCACGTCATCACGACGCTGTCCCGCACCTGTCGACACTGACACTCCAAGCCTTAGAAGCGAGTAAGTGGCAAGTTAGACTGGGCTGAGCGTACCACTTATGGATTTACAGCGATGGCAAGCCCCCTCCAACGAGCGAGAAGCTTGCAGAGGCCGGCGTGGGAAGCCCTATTAAGAATGTGTAAGTGTCAAGCGGTCAATCAATGCGAAATACTTGAGGTCTGATTATGCTAGATGACAGGTCAAACATTGATGAACAGATCCCCAACGAACGACAAGGGCCTCCTATAGCTGAAGAACGTAACAACAAAGACGTTGAATCGAAGTTTTGGGCGACGTACGACGAGGTTTCGACGGGGTACGATAATGACTTTTTAGAGCGCGCGAATGGCGATATGGGTATCATCTTGACTTTTGTGCGTGTGTTCATATCTATCAATGCAAATCTAACAGAAGAACCAGGCTGGTTTATTCTCCGCTGTCAACTCCACTTTTATCATCGGAATGCAGCCTAACCCGGCAGAAACTACAAACGTCCTCTTGTTTCACCTTATCCAAATGACAGCTAACGGCACAAACACTGCGAATGACATCAGCGGTCTTTCCTCTTCCACGCCATATCCTTCTTCGACTATCTGGATGCAAACGCTTGCGTATGCTAGCCTCTCGTTCAGCGTCTTGGCCGCGTTTGGGGCTGTGTTGGGAAAGCAATGGCTCAACGCTTACAAGGCAGCTCGTGGACGAGGGTCTCTTGAGGAACGCTGCATACAGAGGCAGAGGAAACTGGATGGAATGGAATATTTTCAGCTCCAGACCGTCTTGCAGGGGTTCCTCGTGCTTCTCCAGATCTCACTACTCTTATTCGGCTTATCGCTCAGCGCCAACATGTGGACCCAGCAAACCACCATATCCAGCATCGTCATCTGCTCCACCGCACTCGGCATGCTGTTTTACGCAAGCGCTCTCCTCGTGACAATTTTGCGTCCGGACAGTCCTTTCCGAACACCAGGAGCTGAGCTAATGGGAGCCATCTGCAGAAAATTTCTTCCAGACAGATTGACTTTCGCTCCTGGTGGTGCATCCGTTAAATTGTTTGCCATCCGGTGGATACTAGAGACGTCCACTCATCCAGAAGTTGTCGAGGCTGCGGCTGCAATGATACCTCTTGTGCAATGGCCGCAGGACCTTGATGTTTCCGCAATCTGTGCACGCTTAAATGATAATATCGAAGCATGCCATGAAGTGGAAGAGGCGTTTGTGAAGTGTGGCAAGGCCATAGCCCATCTTTGTAGCCAGTCGCTGGAAATACCTTATCGCCTTCGCTACAAAGCCGGGCATAGGTATATCCACGGTTATTGGGAAAGCAAGAGCCGTTTCATTCGTGATGCGTTCATGGACAGCCGTGACGCCTGCAATCGCCTCAAGAACACACAGCAAGCAGACGATCGAAAGAAGCATAAGCATAAGGCTGATGCACGCACGTCTCTGAGAACACTGGTTGTCCACGGGGATTCCCATTTCTTTATGCTTCCAGATGAAGAAAGATTAATTTGGGGTGGTGATTTCCGGTGGCGTCGCAGTGACGGGCTCCTGCCCAGCTGTGAAGATTTTGACTGGCTCGTCGACTACTTGGTGGAAGAAGCAAACACCGCAGCAGATGATAAAACTGTAGGCGACGCTCTGCTTGCGCTGAGTGCCATGCCCAACCTAAGGAGCTCTACCAAGCGTCATTCCTACATAACGGCGCTCATCCGTTGCATAGACCCTGCCAGACCTCCCCGTGTCCGACATGCTGCACTACGAGCCATTGCTGATGCTGGAGAAGAATTGGCATCCATGACAAATGAGTCAATACCACAGAGTGTGGATGCAACACTCTTGAACAAGCTTTCGTGTGCTATTTTGACTGTTGTATGTCCAAATCACTCGCAGGACCAGACAGTCCCATGCAGTACCTCTTTTCAGTGGCGTGGAGGTGCTTGCTACTTTCGTCTCATATTTGCTCTTGCACAGAGTGATGAGTGGCGCGAACGTCTGACCCGTGATGGTCATTTCGAGCATTGCATTGTTCTAGCCAAGCACCTAACCCAGACTTGGCTTGCCGGATGCTACCTTGCTGGGGTCTTCGCATATATCAATTCCTCAGACAAGCTTCTTCCTCTCGACCCTACCCAGAAGAGGTGGCAGGCATTCATCAGGAAAGGATGGGAAGGAGCACGCTACGGAGTTTACACAGACGTCGACGTCGGCGCGCTATCTGCCCTCGTTGTGGCGACAAGGCATAAATTGCGAAGCTGGGATTTTAGCGTTCCTAACGAAGAGTTAACAGAACTCACTGCATGTGTGTATAGGGCTTTGGAATCAATGCAAAGCACGAAAGATTCCCTTGTGCTTTTTGGTCTAGATCAGGTTCTATTCGATGCTGCCCTATCCTCTGTGCAGGGCTTGTATGACGATTTGCGTCGCATGATCGAGAACCCAAATGCTTTGCAGACGGACAATGGGTCTTTGCAGTCTTAAAGGCGGGTCGTTATGTAGCAGTATCACATATCCTACAATACTAACTTCAAGTTGAACTTGGATTGGTATGTCTTCAGGGTCGATCGAGCCATTAATTTACCAGTAAGTACTGCACCTACTATTCAATTCCGTGCGATAACTGTTTTCCCTTCATGATACCAGTGTATTTGTCTCCCTACCTTATATACACACGGCTAGCAGAACCCATCCAACACCTCTATAAACTTCTGCCTCAATCATATCATCTGAGACTACTTATAGTTCAATTCCCTTACCTCTGTAAGTTTCAACTTGGAGCAACGACTCAAGAGCATCGTACGCACATCAACTTTTGTTTTTCGGCCATACATACGGCTACTAAGCGTACATTGGAAGTTGCAGCGACTAAAACTCCCTTCATGATACTCTCAACTGCTGATCTAGATGGGCCCCCCGCCAGAGTCAATTTGTGTAACATAGCCATATTTATTCCATGGAGTTTGTGCATTCAGATGACTGCGATGAAAGAAGGGAGAGTTATTGATTCAAGGCAAATTATGTGGTCAAAGGACTCGCAGAATCTGACATCACGTCATCCATCACGAGGATGGTGGGCACGGCTCGGAGTGAATTCGACAGGTAATACTTCAACGCCATTCCAACGCGCCGTTAACTTTGCATCAGGCGTGCCAAAGCTGCATCTCAGGCTTGCATCATTCCGTGCTGATCACTGGAGCCCATGACGACTGAATCGGACCGATAACAGGACAATTAAATGTTCGAGCATTACAGTGACCTACCAGAAATAAACTTGACAGGAATGCAGAGCTGCAATACACCACGGGAATATACACCCCAAAAAATCACATATCCTTCACCCTGCGCCGTATCTGAAACATATCTCCGGCAAGCGTCTTCTCCGAGTCGAATGAATTGAGTTCTGATGTCTGCGGAAGTCAGTTACGAGAGATTGATTCATCACTCACGCAAATAGTCTGAATCCACCGACACCTCTAAAACATTCAATTCGTCACCGTCTCGCACCAAGCTTTTCAATGGCCAGTCCAGGGCCTGGCACCAGCTTTCGTACAGGATACACAAAGGAATACTCCCGTCGCTCCGTTTCTAGCGTCTTCATCTGATTGCACATGTAGGGTGAGCGAGAACATGGAGGCAGCAAGGTTTTCAAAGGTGTAAAATGACACTTTGGGGGTGACAGTGGAACACCTGGGCCTGAGCGACACAAGCAGGATTTCATGCTCAAGCTTTGTTCTTACTATATGGTGGGAAACGACAAGGACCAGATCACGCCTGGTTTCGCTACGTCACTATAGCACATCGTTTTTTTTTGCTTCAGAGTTGGTCCGTTGTGGTCATAGACCCTATGTTGGACATTGTCTCGTCATAAGCTCCCTTTCGTCTATAGCACATTTTAGTTGGAATTACTGAGGGGAATCAACATCATGATCGTACGAGGAGTCTCAGGATTGTCTACTTCTTATCTGTCAAGTTCTTTGCTGCAGGCTGTTGATAAGCTTCGACTTCCAGGTTCACGAGGCGAGGAACTTACACAAGCGATTTCCAAGGATGAACTCGAGAATCTTCTTTCCAAGTTCCTCTCCATGGTGGTCTTGACGACAAATCTCTTTCGCTACTTTCTCTACTGTGACAACCATGGGGGATTTCAGGTAGTAGTCCACGGCAGACTCCACGGCAGACTCTACGAGCTCCGAGCCCTTCGACTTGTACGGGAGAAACGCAGAGTACTCGAGGACGATAATGGTGGCTGCTTCCTGTCATTAATACTACAACCGGCCATGGGGTGAGAAACTAACCGATGCCAGTCTGAATTATTCTGTTCGCAGTAGAAGTAAACAGTGAACCCTTCATAGTCTGTTGGACACTCGTATAGTGCTAGGAATCAATGCGGAGGGAAGCCAACCTACCAAGGGCTGAAGGACGCGGATAATATCATCGCGGCGGATTTTGGCCTAGCCACAAGTTGAAAGTATGGGTATCAGAATCAACTCCACAGGGGAAAGTACTTGCTCCCTGCAGGAAAAGGATGTCAGAATCATGAGGCGGAAAATTAGCATTTGATGAATAACAGAGACGTACATTCTATTTGGTCGACGTAACAGTTGTGAATAATCAACAACCAGATTGTAAACAATGAATGCTGTGCTCGGGTAACTTACAAACTGTCAGGGTTTGGAACCAAATGAGCACCACTATATATTGGCAAATACCATTCATGGACGTACGAGCTAGATAAGATCGTTTGTCAGTGGACTAATAGGATGTCAGACAGGATATGATCAACATACATTCTGCGAACACGTGATAAAGACAAGAGATTATATGGCTTAAACCATTGACGATTGAAATACACTTACATCCTACAGATTGACAGAGTCAGTGAAAATGATTGAGACAAACGCTTCGCATTATGAAGGTCGAACGACTCACATTCCGCATAGGATACGAAAATATGAATGAACATGGAAAAAAGTCATCAAGAAGAGATATTCAACGAACTAAGCATCATATGAGCAATGGTGATTCGACTCATCTGATGGAATAGAACACGCTTACGTTAGGCTATGAAAACAAGTGAACATCATTATACTATTGAGCATCATCTGAATACAAGATATGATCAAGACACGCACCACCTGCCAAAAAAACAGTAAGTGTAAGACCTGTCCACATGAGTTGCAGACAGAAAACCATCAAGGCACTTACCCGCTGTCAACAGGTGAGGAGGAGCGATTGTCAGCATGGGTTAAGGATGAGAGACCATCAAAAGTACATACGTTCTGTCAACAAACGAGCAGCAGGGAGGCATGGGGATGATGAGCATGGGTCAATGACTAGAAACCATCAAGGCACTTACATACTGTCAACAGGCGGGCAGCGGTGAGGGATGGCGATAATGAGCATGGGTCGAGAACTAGAAACCATCAAGACACTTACGTCCTGTCAACGGACGAGCAGCAGCGAGGGATGGGCACCATTAGCGTGGGTCGAGGACTAGAGACCATCGAGGGACTTACCCACTGTCAACAGCTGAGCAGCAGCGAGGGATGGCAATCTTGAGCATGGGTCGGGGACTAGAAACTATCGAGGGACTTACACACTGTCAACAGCCGAGCAGCAGCGAGGGATGGGGACCATGAGCGTGGGTCGAAGACTAGAAACCATCGAGGCACTCACATACTGTTAACAGACGAGCAGCAGCAAGGCATCAGCGTTGTCCCTGCGTAGCTTCGTAAGCTACAATCTTACCAGCTATTATTAATAAACAACTACAATCAAGGAAAACATATCAGAATGTTTACTGTTTCAGCACTTCGATATTTACCATCCGTGAGAACCATTACCAGGGAATGACTGAATGAATCTTCCTCTTACTTTGAGATGCGGAAACCACTTAGCAATGTCATGCTGATAGTGTTCATAATCAAATTTCTTATGCGCACGATCGACCAGTGTTCTAGATGATGTTGAAACAAAAATGCGTGACTTGCAAATCTGAGACTCACGCGATGGCACATTTGATGCAAAGCTCCAGGTTCGATTTTTGTGTCGATACCAAGCACGACCGCAATTCTTCATCGTCCAGCGCGAAAGTGGTGCTTTCCAGTAGAGTGTCGCAGTTTGTATTCTGTTGGTTCATATCTAGGATGGTTGTTAATGTCAACTTTGACATGGGACAAATCAATCTGAACCACTCACTCTGCAAGCGCACATAGGACTTGGGACGTGCAAGGTTTTCGGGGTTGCGCAACTGATTCAAGATGCCTGTTTTAGTGAAAAGTTCCTCGACGCGCTCGGCAATCCTCTTTGAGCGTTCTTCGGCCGATACCCCCTTTAGTTGCTTCTTGATTTCTCCATATGCAAATGGACGCAGAGCTTCGAATTTGGTGAACACCGCGACCACAGGAACTGAAGATTGATCATTTAGTCCGAGAGCGGCAACTGACAATGAAGTTGCAAGCTCACCATGCCCGGTGTCGCACTCCCGGAAGAACTTCTCTTCTGACCGCTGGAACGTTCGACTCGGGTCGTCCATTGGGATACAATACCTGATGGCAATTAACAAGCACGAAATGTCATAAGGGAGTAACTTACCAAATAGCATGGATCCAGTCCTCCAATTCCGTCGCATGCGCACGTTCTGATATGAATTTCTTCATGTTCTCGAATTCTTCTTCAGACCCCGCTTCGAAACCGCACGAGTCGTAGAAGACGAAACCAGGATTACTTTTGAACACCATCTCGTTCGTGATGTCGTGATTTCCACGCTGAGTGTCCGTCAGCGGATGTATGCCCACAGGGAAAATGATGCACCCACCTTGATCGATGATTTCACGATGGCAGCATCGATCTACCAGTACTTAATCAGCGCTGAACGCGTGCATGACATAGATCATCACCCGCACCTTCTTTCCGTTTGTATCGTAAATTTCTGGTTGATCGATGGTGTTGCAAACCTTCTGGAGGATGGTCGTTTTGCCTGCGTTTGCTCTCCCCATGATCAGAACTCGAAAGCGCCTGATCATCCGTCTGAGGTCCTGGGCTTCGATGGTTGCCATTGGGGATCTTGATGTGCGTCCTGAGGTAGAGGTGATTTCGTTTATCGTGAAAGTTGTACTGCGGTACAGAACGAGGTCGTGGCAAGATATGGATACGAAGCAAGGGTTCCCATGGCTTATGACACATCAGCTACATACGGCGTCTATCTCCTATCTCCCTGCGTCAAACCACTGATTATACCCACAAAGTCGCAACTGTTCAAGTATTCGTACGATAAAGCACCAGGATTACACAACAGACGATGTCGAACAATGAAAATTATTAACTGTAATGAACGATCAGAATACGATGGAAATGTCAGAATTTCGCTATTGCCTACCCGCCTAGCTGAAAAGCAGTGATATCGGAAATCTCTGTAAATGGAGGTAAGCTCGATCTTCCGAGGTCTTCCAAATGACTGATCATTGAAACGTCTGAGAGCAAACAAGAGCATGTCGGGATGCGAAACACCTTCTGGAATGGGTGACATCCCGTGATGCACGACAGGGTCCGCACATCTGGGGTTCCCCCCAGAGGATGGTAGTTCTGGATATGAAGAGCAATGGAGCAGTAGGTACCGTGCGTATTGGCTGAACTCGAACGTCGACCACGCTCGTTGGTACTGAGGGAAGGGCCGATGTAGCGGGCCGTGGGAGCTTGTGTATTCATAGATAGCTCGGGGCAGGTTTGGTACACATCCACGAATGAGTCCGACTGTGTATCATATTCAAAAATTGGCTCATATATTGTCAAGCATCGAAGAAGACGTACCGGCCAATATGTACGTAGATTGGGAGGGCTGTCGTGCGTCTTACTGGATTACGGAAAAAAATCTGCCCCAAGAATACTCACTCGTGAGCACGATGGATACACCTCTTGCAGCCTGAAGAGTCGCAGTGCCATCCGGGTCTGTGCGCCATTGTTGAACTGGGCCCTCCTCCGACTCTTCACGCACTGCTGGTGCCTACTATGATAAGTGATGTCGTTCAGGCCGGCTCCTTCTCAATTCTTAGCGAGCTCCCTGGTGTCTTTCGATGGTATAGCGTCAACCGTCACGATGTAAGTGATGAAGTACATGACCCTGCACCTCGAACATACAAAACAGCATGCTTTGGCAAGAATACGATCAGTATAAGGACTCGCGGTGTAAGCCAAGACTCACTAATCTGAAAAATATACATGACTGCATGCCTTGAATCCAGCCATTTCGAAAAACGTCGACAGCATTGCAAGACATAGCGTTGAATGCCGGCGCACCGTGACAGCCGTGAAGCTCGATTATTATCTTGCGCGTCCTCTCGTGTTCCTTGTCTGAAGCTGAACGTGGAAGGTAGAGCTTGACAACGGCTGGTGATATAGATACCCTCGAGGGAAGGTGCGAACTGCAATGGGAATCTGGGTTGTGTAACTGCTTCTGTGCTGAGCCCGGTGTCTTCGTCGTCTAGACCAGCTGTTTGCGTCCACAAGACAAACGTGAGGGAGTGACGAAGATCCTTACGCTTCACGTGCGTAAAAAATACTCCGTAAGGATACGCTCGTCCACATCTAGGGGTGCGAGAACACCGCTATCATTAGGGTGTGGTGGTGGGTCTGGGATAGAGACCTCTGTGAAATCACATGTTGGGGACTCGGAGGTGGGATGGGAGGGCGAATATCTATCGCTGTATCGGGAATGTCTCCAGAGGCATTGTAATCTGCAAAATGGTTCTCCTGTAGGGATAAATTGAAATGTAGTAAAAGCAAGACGAACCTTTATACCAGGATTACGATCCTGTTCATCCTGCTGGACATGTTGTGGGTCCCGATATGCCATGCTAGCACGTATCCCTTTCTCTTTCGGAAAACACGTCCCCTTGTATAGGGACCTCTACATGCCATCTCCACGTGTCGTAAAGTACTTGGTGCAGCTGGCTCCTGCACGATATCTCGCAATCGCTGTGATATTTTTTGGTGTTATTGAATCTGTAAAAGAGTATTATGTAGTCATGGTGTGTCGACGAAGGTATGTCTTTCCGACACAAGACGCTGACAGAACGCAGGTCACAGATAACTGAGATAAGTTCTGTGCAACGTGTGCCCTGCCTGCGTTTCGTACGTTAGAGTTGAATGATAGAGACCACTGTGAACGAAATGACGAAATTCAAACATGGAGTCACATGACAGGAAGTACAGGCCTATATTCGTTCCTTGTTTTTCGCATATCCGTCACTCGAGAGCTATCCGTACTTATCTGTATGGGATTATCCTTCGACCGCCGTAGGTGACGTCAAATACAAACAGCGATGTCACAGTCGATCACCTAGACCTGAGCAATAACTCACGCTCAAGCATTGTTCTTATACGGTAGGCAACGATAAGCATGTCAATGCAAGGTAGTAGCAAATTGGACTGTACAAATTCACCGGACAAAATTGAATATGAAATTAATTGCAAATACAACAGCGATCACTACGTTGGTGTAAATACTAGCCAGATGAACTCTTGTTAGGTTTATCTTCATGCTATGCACCGTGAACGAACCTTTTACAATTATTCACTTTCAGTATCGAGTCTCCTTATTATCATCTTATGGCCGCTTGCGCGCTTCTGTGATGTGTAACTACTTTGACGCCAGCACAGCACTTCAAGCGTCATTTTTACCAACCAACCACCTCTCTCATTCAACGCCCTCAACATTTCCATGATCACTGCAGACGAAAACATGCAAGGCACCTCGTCACGACGCTGTCCCGCACCTGTCGACGCTGACACTCCAAGCCTCAGAAGCGAGTAAGTGACAAGCTAGATTGAGCCGAGCGTAACACTTATGGATTTACAGCAATGGAATCACTGGCAAGCCCCCTCCAGCGAGCGGGAAGCTTCCAGAGGCCGGCGTGGGAAGCCCTATTAAGAATGTGTAAGTGTCAAGCAGTCAATCAATGCGAAACACTTGAGGTCTGATTATGCTGGGTGACAGGTTAAACGCTGATGAACAGATCCTCAACGAACGACAAGGGCTTCCTATAGCTGAAGAAAGTAACAACAAAGACGTTGAATCGAAGTTTTGGGCGACGTACGACGAGGTTTCGACAGGGTACGATAATGACTTTTCAGAGCGGGCGAATGGCGATATGGGCATCATCTTAACTTTTGTGCGTTTGTTTATGTCTATCAATGCAAATCTAACAGGCGAACCAGGCTGGTTTATTCTCCGCTGTCAACTCCACTTTTATCATCGGAATGCAGCCTAACCCGGCAGAAACTACAAACGTCCTCTTGTTTCACCTTATCCAAATGACAGCTAACGGCACAAACACTGCGAATGACATCAGCGGTCTTTCCTCTTCCACGCCATATCCTTCTTCGACTATCTGGATGCAAACGCTTGCGTATGCTAGCCTCTCGTTCAGCGTCTTGGCCGCGTTTGGGGCTGTGTTGGGAAAGCAATGGCTCAACGCTTACAAGGCAGCTCGTGGACGAGGCTCTCTTGAGGAACGCTGCATACAGAGGCAGAGGAAACTGGATGGAATGGAGTATTTTCGGCTCCAGACCGTCTTGCAGGGGTTCCTCGTGCTCCTCCAGATCTCGCTACTCTTATTCAGCTTATCACTCAGCGCCAACATGTGGACCCAGCAAACCACGATATCCAGCGTCGTCATCTGCTCCACCGCATTCGGCATGCTATTTTACGCAAGCGCTCTCCTCGTGACAATTTTGCGTCCGGACAGTCCTTTCCGGACACCAGGAGCTGAAGTAATCGGAGCCATCTGCAGAAAATTTCTTCCAGACAGATTGACCTTCGCTCCTGGTGGTGCATTCGTTAAATTGTCCGCCATCCGGTGGATACTAGAGACGTCCACTCATCCAGAAGTTGTCGAGGCTGCGGCTGCAATGGTACCTCTTGTGCAATGGCCGCAGAACCTTGATATTTCCGCAATCTGTGCACGCTTACAGGATAACTTCGAAGCATGCCGTGAAATGGATGAAGTATTCGTGAAGTGTGGCAAGGCCATAGCCCATCTTTGCAGCCAGTCGCTGGAAACACCTTTACGCTTTCGCTACAAATTTACGTATATCCGTGATTGTTGGGGAGGCAGGAGCTCTTTCATTCGTGATGCGTTCATGGACAGCCGTGACGCCTGCAATCGCCTCAAGAACACACAGCAAGCGGACGATCGACAGAAGCATAAGCATAAGGCTGATGCACGCACATCTCTGAGAACACTGGTTGTCCACGGGGATTCCGATTTATTTAGGCTTCCAGACGATGAAAATTTAATTTTGGATGGTGATTTCCGGTGGCGTCGCAGTGACGGGCTCCTGCCCAGCTGTGAAGATTTTGACTGGCTCGTCGACTACTTAGTGGAAGAAGTAAACACCACAGCAGATGATAAAACTGTAGGCGACGCTCTACTTGCGCTAAGTGCCATGCCCAACCTAAGGAGCTCTACCAAGCGTCACTCCTATATCACGGCGCTCATCCGTTGCATGGACCCTGCCAGACCTCCCCGTGTCCGACATGCTGCACTACGAGCCATTGATGATGCTCGAGAAGAATTGGCATCTATGACAAATGAGTCAATACCACAGGCTGTGGATGCAACACTCTTGGACAAGCTCTCGTGTGCTATTTTGACTGTCGTATGTCCAAATCACTCGCAGGACCAGACACTCCCATGCAGTGGACCCCACGCCTCTTTTAACTGGCGTCGAGATGCTTGCTACTTTCGTCTCATCTTTGCTCTTACACAGAGTGATGAGTGGCGCGAACGTCTGACCCGTGATGGTCATTTCGAGCATTGCATTGTTCTAGCCGAGCACTCCCTTGAACGCTACTCTTCGGTTCCCGGATGCTACCTTGCTGGGATCTTCGCATATATCAATTCCTCTGACAAGGTTCTTCCTCTCGGCCCTACCCAGAGGAGGTGGCAGGCATTCATCAGCGAAACATGGGAGGATACCCGCCACGAAATTTACGAAGACACCGGCGTCAACGCACTACTAGTCCTCGTGGCGGCGACGAGGCATAATTTGCGAAGCTGGGATTCTAGCGTTCCTAACGAAGAGTTAACAGAACTCACTACAGGTGTGTATAGGACTTTGGAATCAATGCAAAGCACGAAAGATTTCCTTGTGGCTTATCGTCTAGATCAGGTTCTATTTGATGCTGCCCTATCCTCCGTGCAGGGCTTGTATGACGATTTGCGTCGTATGATCGAAAACCCAAACGCTTTGCAGACGGACAATGGGTCTTTGGAGTCTTGAAGGCAAACCGTTATCTAGCAGTATCATATATCCTACAATGTCAACTTGAAAGTTTACACTTGGATTGGTATATTTATGGTCGAGCCATTAACGTTAACTTGCCAGTATTGCACCTACTATTCAATTCCGTACGATAACTATTTTCCCTTTATGACTTGCCTCCCTACCTTGCATAGGCAGAATGTATCGAACACCTCTAGTTTTTCAATAACATCATCTTGAACTACTGTTCAATTCCTTTTCCTCCACGAGTTTCAAATGACCAACGATTCATAAGTATCATATGCACATCAACTTTGTTTTCGGCCGTGCACGTGGCTAGTCGTATATTGGAAGTTGCAGCTACTGAAACTCCCTCCATGATACTCTCAACTACTGATCTATATGTGGTCCCCCGCCAGAGTCAATTTCTGTAATATAACAATATTTATTCCATAGAGTTTGTGCATTCAGATGACTGCGATGAAAGAAGGGAGAGTCATTGATTCAAGGCAAATTATGAGGTCAAAGGACTCGCAGAATCATCCATCACGAAAATGGTGGGCACGACTCGGAGTGAATTGGACAGACGATATTTCGACGCGCTATTTGCATCAGGCGTGCCAAAAGCTGCATCACTGGCTTGTATCATTCCGTGCTGATCCCTGGAGCCCATGACGACTGGATCGGACCGATAAAAGAGCAATTAAATGTTAACGTTCAAGCATTATCGTGACCTACCAGAAATAAACTCGACAGGAATGCAGAGCTGCAATACACCACGCAAATATACACCCCCCAAAAATGCATGACGATCACATACCTTCCGTCTTGCACCGTATCTAAAACATGTTTCCGGCGGGCGTCTTCTCCGAGTCGAATGAATTGAGTTCTGATGTCTGTGGAAGTCAGTTACGAGAGATATTCATCACTCACGCAAATAGTCTGAATCCACCGACACCTCTAAAACATTTAATTCGTCACCGTCTCGCACCAAGCTTTTCAATGGCCAGTCCAGGGCCTGGCACCAGATTTCGTGGTACAGGATGCACAAAGGAATACTCCCGTCGCTCCGTTTCTAGCGTCTTCATCTGATTGCACATGTAGGCAACATGTAGGGTGAGCGAGAACATGGAGGCAGCAAGGTTTTCAAAGGTGTAGAATGACACTTTGGGGGTGACAGTGGAACACCTGGGCCTGAGCGACACAAGCAGGATTTCATGCTCAAGCTTTGTTCTTATACGGTGGGCAACGACAAGGACCAGATCACGCCTGGTTTCGCTATGTCACTATAGTACATCTTAGTTGGAATTACTGAGGGGAATCAACATCATGATCGTACGAGGAGTCTCAGGATTGTCTACTTCTTATCTGTCAAGTTTTTTGCTGCAAGCTGTTGATAAACTTCGACTTTCATGTTCACAACGAAGCGAGGAACTTACACAAGCGATTTTCAAGGATGAACTCGAGAATTTTCTTTCTCAGTTCCTCTCCATGGTGGTCTTGACGGTGAAATCACATGTTGGGGAGGTGGAATGGGAGGGCGGACATCTAAAATTATATTATTCTATAGTTCACACCGGCTACAATATCGAGGACTCGTGGATTCACTGATGGTATTGGGAATGTCTCCAGAAGCCTCGTAATCTGCAAAATGGTTCTCCTGTAGGGATAAATTGAAACAATAAGTTATTGTAGTAAAAACAAGACGAACCTCTATACCAGGATTACGATCCTATTCCTCATCCTGCTGGACAGGTTGTGGGTCCCGATGCCATGCTAGCATGTATCCTTTTCTCTTTCAGAAAACATGTCCCCTTGTATCGGGATCTCTACATGCCGTCTCCACATTTCATGAAGTACTTGGTGCAGCTGGCTCCTGCACAATATCTCGCAATCGCAGTGATAAATTTTGGTGTTATTGAATCTGTAAAAGTGTGTAGTCATAGTGTGTCGACGAAGGTATGTCTTGCCGACATGAGACGCTGACAGAACGCAGGTCACAGATAACTGAGATAAGTTCTGTGCAACATATGCTCTGCCTGTGTTTCGTACGTTAGAGTAATGATCATGATGGAGACGATAAACTTGAACGAAATGCAAACATTGAGTCACATGACAGGAAGGAGGTACAGCCTGTTTCATTTGTAGTTGAGCCATCGAGGAACCTAGTTACCTGAGCTTATGTTAGCGTAGATGGCCAAATATAAAAAATTCAAAAGCCTATATTCGTTCCCTCTTCTTCATATCTGTCACTCGAGCTATCCGTACTTATCTGTATGGGATTATCCTTCGACCGCCGCAGGTGACCTTACTCTGCGTCGAATAATTATACAAACAGCGATGTCACAGTCGACCACCTCATCAGTAAAACCTCGGATTGATTTTCCTTCATTATCCCACTTTTCTTGCCTTGGCGCTGGCGCTAAGGCATAAAAATTAATACAAGGAGTGATAACTCGATCTTTCCGAAATTTCTCAAAGGCGCAAAGGAGCGGTCCATTGGTTTTGCCACACAAAGGAGAGAAAATGCATATTAAGAGAGAAAAGAGTATTATAAATTCAAATTGTGTACAAGTAGCTAGATCAAAATGCAATCTCAAAGGCGTGATGGTCAGTGTATTTATTGACATAGTAGGCGCGGAATGCATCATAGGAATGATAAAATTTGAGCTCTGGAGGCAGGAATTCCGTGCCGTACACGGGAATAAGATGGGCAGCACGATAAATGGCGTCAATATGAATGATCGCGTACTCAGCAGTATTGTTTGCACCCTCTCCTGGACGAACCATCCACATTCCCGTGTCTTCGTCTGCAGCATCGCCGATTTTGTCAAACCAGCGAACCACAATGCAGGGATACACTTCGCCCCGGTACTGGAATGAAAAAAATGCGCGAACGCGTGCAACTTTGAGACCTTGCATGCCAGGTAGACTAGAGTCTGTGTTGACAAAGACACAGTTGTTGCGTGAATGCCCACCTCGCCAGGAGGGACAAGAGCGGATGTGTTCAGTGCGCATGCCACCAATACCTAGTGCTGCCGCGGTCCGGTTCAGAACCACGGTTCGAACCGGACTTTTGGTCCGGTTCTGGACGGTTCGGTCCACGGTTCTGGTGTCAGCCGAACCAAACCGGAAATCGGTTCTCGGTTCTAGGTCCTGCCGAACCGTTCTATTTTGGTTCGGCCTTGCCGAACCGTTCTGAACCCTTCTCAACTCTGACTTCGACGCCACTTACTTCGACATCGACCGAACTTCGGGATTTGCACTCTACTCTTCTGCCTTTAGCCTTTTTGAAGGTACGTATTAACTAATCAAAATTTTGATTCTCTCACACACTGACATTTGTTCAAATATGTCACAGATATTGATCACCCACGCACTCAGATCCATCTCTCCTCGTGCACTTCCTTTCCCTTGCGCTACTTTCCCTGGATCCACGCCACGTGTTGACAACACCACCGGGGACCCTGTCGCTGTCGGCGACTATGTCCCCAACTACATTGCCAAACGGTAGCATCCTCATCCATATTTCCTTGCCTGTAACTCATTCCTTTCAACTAGCATTAATGACTTTATTCCCCCCTCCCAAGTCAATTTCATCAAGTTCAGCGCCCTCTCGCTACCTTCAGCATCCTCTCGCTACCTCTCTGACTCAGGGATTGGTGCTCAATCTCATGCTGCTGCTCACCGCCATCTCACTCTGCTGCTCGCTGCCATCTCCCGCTGCTGCTCGCTGCCATCCTCGTCAACTCTAACGGATCTCCTTGGATATCGTTGTCCATATTTTCCCTTGCATAGGCTCTTCATGAGCCTGACCTGCCCGTGACCCACATTCTGCTCACGAGTTGCTCGGAATCGCATATTTGTAAAGCCTTTCAGATCGAAGAGGCGCGCCCGGTGGTTGTGAGGCAACTCTCGTGCGCGACGGCCTTGCGTCGCGTGTGCTTTTCTGCGGCGGTAGGCCCTCGTCAGTTTGCATTGTTTGTCAGGTTGTAATCTTGCACTGACTCAGTGACTGTCACTGTGCTTGCGGACCTTCTGCTGCTGTCACAAATCTTGGCCCTGGTCTGGGCAGGGATGTGCAGACAACGCTGACACAGCTACGGTCTGTCATGGATATCCCTACAAACAGCACTCTCCCCGTGAATATCTATCTCTTGTCCATTCGCGCAACTATGCTTCTGACCTCTCAAAATGCAGCTAGCACTAACTGAATTCCTCGACAACCTCCACACCTTCCAAACTCTCCATTCGCATCCAGTGCTCTTTAGGGCTCCCATTTCTGACAGCAGCAGTAGAAGCAGAGGAGCATGCAGTGCTATGTTAGACTAGTTACTCGATGTCAGTAGATCTACAATGTCAATTTTTGTTGTGCTTGAAAAAATTTCGGTTCGGTTCGCGTTCGGACCACAAAAAAACCGAACCAGACCGTTGAGAACAGTTCTTGATGGTCCGGTTCTGGGTTCGACGATTTTGCAGAACCGGACCATGGTTCGGTTCTCGGTTCTCGTCCAGGACCCTCTGAACCGGACCGAACCGGACCACGGCAGCACTACCAATACCACTCAAATCGCTCGGCGCATAAAATCGCGATGATGCCGAGTTGAAGACCGCAATTTTGCTGAGATAGAGGGGACATTCAGCAAGAGGGATATTGGATGGATCGCGGGGATCATCAGGATGCGTCTGTTGAAATAAGAAGCGTCTGAGAAGGTCAGATAGGTGAGGAATATCAAGTTCATCAGCGAGTTCAGGAATGGTTTGAGCGCGATTTTTGCCCTCTGTACAGTATGTTCAGTATCACGTTGAAAATCAGGAAAAAAGGACACTTACGGCGGGTTTTTGCCAGCGTTATGAACACTTGTAGAACTGTGGGCCCGTCATCTATGTCGAGGTCCACGTCAATGTTGATCAAGGGAGGTGGAGGTGGAGGTGGAGGTGGGGCGGGTATGGGTGGGGCAGGCGCAGGCGCATCCATATCTGCTGCTGCTGCTGCTTGAGCAGGTGCGAGTGCTGCTGCCCCCCTGTCTTCATCAACTTGGTTGATCTGCGCAGGAACTGTTATGCAAATTAGTTGAAATATATCTCGTAAGGAATGCACGACTTACCTAAGGCATTGACTGCTGAGAGACAAGTGCCAGTGAGCATCCCCCGACGCATGAAGTCGACTCGCAGTGCTGAAAGTTTGTCGAGCCGTTGATTGGTCAGTAATATCTGACCAAGCGCATTGTAACGGCTCAATCGTCGCCAGGGCTCCTTGACCGCTTTGATGTGCTTGTTCTCGGTGATTGACAAGCAGAGACCGTTGGGTGCAGCAAAGAGTCGAATGTTTCGAACATAGTGCATGAGCGAGTGTTGACGAGGTAAGGAGAAGTGAAGGACGACACTCATTGTCCTGAAGATTTCATGGTAATGGTGAAAACGAGAGAGTGCGTCTTCGATTTGAAGTAGAGAGTCTTCGGTGATGATATTGCGACGGACTAGATAACAAAAATCTAGAAGCGCACGAAAGGCGCGAACGACATCTTGAGGTACATGGCCCTCGATAGCAGGTAAATAGACCTAAAGGATTCAATATTAGGTAGTAACAATACAAAAAAATGACAACTCACTTTCATCAAGGCCTTGGAGTCATCTCCTGTCCACTGTTTGAATCCGCGCCCTTGAGGAAATCGTCGCAAGCCTGAAAACGAGGCGACAGCAGTGATTCTATGGCAATGAGAAAAAGTAAGCAATCCAAATACAAACTGAGCTCACCTGCGGTCAATATCATCCATAATTTTCTGTGCCTTCCGTTTGTTGTGTGTCTGACGGAGGTACTTCTTGACCCATGTTACGAGGTGATCCTTGAAGGCGCCTTTTATAAGTTGATGGAGGATATCTGGTGATATCATTTGATGGATATCGGCTCGGGGAAAGTCGTTTGTGAATGGCTGTCGAAATAGTATTAGTTTTGTAAATGAAAACGAGAGAAAAACGCTGAATGACTTACCACAAGTTGCGCAACTATTCCGAAGTCTTCCCAAAGATCTCCTGAGGGAGCTTCTTCAACGAGTGCCTCTGTATATTCGCGGCTACGGGGCAGCACATCTTCGTCGAGATCTTCGTGATTTGCAACACACCTTTAGAATAATGTGAGCGACCATGTAAATACATATTAAATGAAAGACGTACTTTGGACACCAATTACGGACAATGCACGCTAATAAAACTTGCTCTTCGTAATCCGCTATGTAAGGCCCTAGTCCATATATGACACACTGGTAGTGGCCATCTCCGAAACATGTTACTTCGGGAGTCGTCATGCCCAGCTTGAGCGGATCGAGAATTTTGGAAAGGGATGAATGGAATAACTGTCGACGAAATCTTCGGAACGAAGGTTCTTCAGCATGTTCCTGCGTAGCTGTATCATAGTTAGTCAGTTATAGAAATAGATTGCAGGGTTGAAACATACTTTTCGGCATTGCCAGGAACCCAATGACGGCCACACCATCGCGATGCGCTCTTCGAACGTTATTGTGGATGTTCCCAATGGAAGCATAGAGCGGGTAGTACTCGTTGTTACCCGTTCCGACTGAAACTGTCGTTTTGTCGCTGCCAAGGATGACAGGGACAAATGTCGACCCGAGAGTGCTCGGGTCTTTCGCGATTTCGTCCTAGATACATAGAGCCGTTAATATCAGACATTACGAAACAAAAAATGCATTACTTACTGCTTGATTCCACACCCAGTCGCCAGACATGAAATCCTTCCATTGGCGCTTGTTGCCCTCAGTTGAATACTCCCTATACGGGCAGTAATCTATCTCGTTAGCGTAAGTCGAATTTGCGAGCATATTACACGCAACTTCACGTGGGTCGCGGAACCAGACTTCGTATTCGCTGTCCATCCAGGGCTTGTCCTCGTCTGCAAGTCTCTCGCCATCATAGGCGACCGTAAAACGTTGCCATGGTACATCCCCAAAGGGCGAACTGTCGATGACGTGGTACAGATCACGGTGATCTGCAAACGGCGGGTTGTCGTTGTGCTTCGCAAGGGTAGATGCCCATAGATCCAGTAGCCGGTCAATTTGACCAGCTGGCATTTGATTGTGCTTGTAAAGGAACTCGGCCGTTTCAAATTCTGTGCGGTTTCGAAAAGGCGTCCAGTCATCAGGTGCGAGATTCTCAGGAGGTGGAGGTGGAGCGCCAGGGGGGAGGAATACACCATTAACATCACATGGTCTACCTGTAATAGCGCTCATTAAAGATAGAGTATCAGGCAGTAAATTGACGTACCATTAAGACCTGTGTGATAATTGCGATAAAGATGATCGCCACGCCCAAAAAATTCTGTGTCGATGTCTGCATGGGGGGATTGTTGGCGCAGATGTTTGTCCATGTCGCCCTGGTAACCATCCGCATCAACATCGCGCTCATTGTCTTCATTGCGAGATGGGTGTGGGCTTGGTGTTCGGGGAACAGGTTCCAGAGATTCTCGATGGTTGTCTTGAGGCGGTACTGGCATCACAGGATGTGCCGAAATTCGGTGTTTCGTTCGCCCAGCAGAGCTTTTGAACCATCTTGAACATGTTCCACATGGGAGTTGGAGTGCGCTATGGTCCCGTCGGCGTGGTTGGATGCATGGAATATCAGCAGGCATCACGGAAAGTGAAGACACTTGAGATTGCGTCAATAAGAGTGCGCGGCTGAAATAAATCGATACCTGCATTTTCGTTGAGTGGATTTCCAAGTGACTGAGCTCAGGCCAGCCGAAGAATGCGTCTAGTTGATGTGACCAGCTGGAAGTGTAGACATTTGAAGTAAGTATGGCGCGAAAAGACAGAATAATGCAGGACTTACTTGATGGTTTGGACAACTTTACAGGTGCGCAGACCAGAGAGTCCTGCTAGTAGTGAATTGAATTAGTGATCGAACTTTGTTTGGTTAGCTCTTAAGTACGGAACTTACAAATTGGTTGTCAATTTTCAACTTCAACCATTCTACCGACCACTCATTACATTTCCCTGGCCGTCCCAAGCTTGCCATAGAGCCTGTCAAATCTGCTCCTCGTCAGCAATGTCTGACACCGCTCAGAAGTCACGCACTTGCCCACAGAACGCAAACAAGCATCCAGGCTTGCCTGACCTGCCAGCAAAAGGACGTCAGCGACGGACTGAGGCCCAGATAGCAGAGGACAACCAGATTCTCAAGGAATCACGCGAAGTTCAAGAGCAGGCCGCGCTTGAGGGGCTGCAATGGCTTGCAGCCATGCAGAAAGAAATGGAAAAGGCGGAGGAACTCACCATCGTGAACAAGCCGAAGCCAGTGAAACCTCGCGCCCGCCCTGTCGTGAAGCGAACGGCGCCTGATAAGAAGCTCCTGACAACAGGAAACGCTGACCTGCACCAAACCGGTTCGGTGCATGGATGACTAATGGTCTCTCATGAGCCCGATACCCTAGAAATCATTATGAACAATCTTCCTTTACTTTATGGTTCAGACTGCAGTTCAGATAGTATTTTCATTTCTCAGACAGACCCAGATAGGCTGAATATTCTTGTATATTTAATTTTGCGGTAAAATTCTGCTTAGTCAGCAATAACAATGACTCAGACTGAATCCCACACATGTCAAGTAACAGTGTAAAATAGTTCTTGCATAAGTTGCCTTGTGGGAACTTTCTTAACACTCTAAATACACGGCTCGCATCATTTCTACGGTCAATAAAGCAACATCATAACAAGACACCAACAAATAACATAATCAGTCTGTTACTTAATATTTGTCACATGATACTAAGTTATATTACTCTAACAGTCAGGTGACCTATGACCTTAAACCAAATCATGACAAAGCAACCTTTTGAGATGACTAAAGCTTGATGACACAAATTATAAAGCACATGACTACAGTAAATAGTATTGGTACAATCTGACTAAGCCTATTCCCCTTAGAACGTGGGAAATAGTAACACAGCCACCATAATTTATCTATATAAGACCCCACTTTTTGCCAATAAAAGGATGCATATAGGGAACTTTTAAGCCCCACAAAATAAATTTGAGTGTGAAGTGTGATCAGTATCAACAACAGTGACAAGAGCTGTTAAGCAACTAACTGAGAGGTCATTGTAAGCAACATCCAGCAATACCTTTAGCTCATCGTCAACAACTGTGAAATATCTTGAGCTCACTGTGCTCAACAGTGAGCAAACTTTTTCTTTGATTTTCTACTGGTGAACCTCTAGTCTCTTTCTTTTCTTTTCTTTTCTTTTCTTTTCTTTTCTTTTCTTTTCTTTTCTTTTCTTTTCTTTTCTTTTCTTTCTTCTTTCTCTCTTTCTTTTTCTGTTTCTTTGTTTGTTTGTTTCTTTTCATTTGTCTCTTTTTCTGTTCAGTTCGTTCACGTCTCAGTGTTATTGTCTGAATTTGTTTCAAGATCTTTGTGTTGTCTTTACGTCCATCTAAGCACCGGCTTAGTGGGAAGACTTCAGAAGTTGATAGTGACGCTTGACCTCACTCATCTGAGTAGTGATACTGAGCCAGGGTTTTCTTTGTCTGCTAGACTTTAGTTGTTGAATAGGGGACTTGGTACTGAAATCCAAGGACGTCCGTTCCTGATTCTGTTTAATACTCATCGTGAGTTCCTTGGCAGCAGGTTCAATAGTGAACTAAGAGTTCTACTGATCACTGATTAGTCCTGACCTTTGATTCTACCTGTTTGTGCTGAGGGGGTGATTGCTATAATTTCGCACGACTTTCTGTAGTAAATTTATTACAAGAAGCATTGTTACTGAAGGAAGGGTTTCCCTTATCAATCTATTTCTTTTTTTTATCAGTACCATACTGTTGGGCTGACTTTTCTCTGTTCTCTAAACACTGCCATACCGTTGGAGTGAATCAATTTCTTTTTGTCATCACCATACCGTTGGGCTGACTACATTCTGTTTATTTTATTTTCTATTGCGTCCATACTGTTGGATTGACTGGTATTGCTACTGACCTCACAGGAAGTACTTTTGTCTGAACATAGCTTGGGGAAGTGTAAACAGCCACCCACGAACAACCACGTTATCAGTCATTGGTATTTGTCTGAATCACTGACCGTGGAGATTTTTGATTTTATAGGTGTTTATCTATAGATCATCTATCTAAGAAGACAATGCTGGTGAGTGCACAAGCATCAAATGAGGCTCACTTACATGGGGCTAACATTGTTGAGGACCTAGATGAAAGTGGTCGAGACGACAGCAGTTATGTTCAAGACGACAGCAGTCATGTTCAAGAGGAAATCAGTGAGAAGTCGAAGACTCAAAAGCGTGGCAAGATCTCACTAAAAGATGCCATCAACAATGCCCGAGATTTGATCGCAATGCCAGGAATTAGAAGCCAGGAACCACGTGTCGAAGACAAGAAAGAAAAGTTATCTGCCGCGGCGAAGTATGTCTTTTCGACTTGATCAAAACCATGTTGATGCTTACTGAATCAACACTATTCTTTGTTAACTTAACCTCAAAATTCAGGTCGACCAACTTAAAGTTTTCATTGGTAGGACGTGTCAATGGCTGGGTATCTGACGTTACACCAGATGAGAGGTCCAAAGCTTCAAGTGCTTCCAAGTCTCGCACCGCTGCCTCCCCTTTCTCATTGGCACATGGGCCACCCAGCACCCAGGTTACATCTGTATCAGGTGTAAATACCAAGTCCAGTCGCCAACCTAAAGTCTCTTCCAATCTTGCTACTGAGGTTCTTGTTGGCGGCTTTGCCGATGACACTTTGGATGATTCCCAGGAACGCCTTGAAACAATCGCCTCGAAAACAAAGGAGAAGAAGTCTTTCATTAAGGTGCGTAGAGCATATGTAGTCTTACTGGTTCTAATACAAAGTGAACTATATAGATCATTACCAACACGAGGGCCGATGATGCGACAATGGGCTCGAAGGGACAGTCTGATCTCAATGTGCCAATGGACGTGGAGGCCTCCACGCCATCAGACATAGAGGCAGACTTTGAGGATGACGGCCCAACAGACTTCGAGGACAATGATCCGATGGACGCAGAGGATGACGTGGAGAATGACGTGGAGGTTCTGGAGGACGACTTCAACCCGAACGAAGACGCGAAGATGTCTGAGGACAGTGACAGTGGCAGTGATTTATCATCCCACCGTCCGAATAACAAGAAGCGCAAGGTCTTGTTTCACTTATTGTCCTCAGATGAGGAACTTGAGGCTCCGCTTACAGCTGCTGTTGGAGCGGTCGCGAAGAAGGCCATGCGGGTAACATCTTCAGTAAGTCTATTTCATTAACGGTTATTGCTACTCATATTTGTTTGAACAGACTTCAGTTGCTGTCTCTGAGGCAGCTGCTACAGCAAAGCCACCTGCGAAGAAGGTGAAGATTGAAGAAGGTGCTGATGACGATACGAAACCCGTGCTTGTTCCATTGCCCGGTCACTGGATCGAGAAGCGATATAAGTCACGCTCAACCTACCGGAACAGTGATCTCCCTCCGCAATGTCAGGATCAACGGTGGCCCAAACATTTTCTCTCGACCCTTTACCTGTGGGCCGGCAGCCAAAATAATCTCTGGCAGTTTGCAGATACCTCTCTTGTTGAAGCGCTTCAATGCATTTTTGATGTCGTGTATCCAGATCTCCAGTACAAGGTGACTGCTCAGAGATCTGTCTTTGGTGTTGTGCGTCTAGCAATTTTTTTTGTAGCACTATTGCTAACTCATTGTGATCTCAATAAGGCTACTCAGCATCTGGCAGAGTGGCGCAGCAACTTCAGTTCAACAGGACTTGCAATTATGATCGACTTCTTCACTCGGAACGAAGACACTAATCCAAAAGACCTTAGTGAAGCGCTTATGGAGGAGTTCGTGTTCCTCTTCGAGGACTTGGACTACTCAGACAAGATGAAAGCATTCCGGTCTCCTTTCATGATACAGTTATTTGCAACCGCTCATCTTCACAGTATTGTTGGACATGCTCATGTCACCGCCATCAAAACAGATGTATTGGCTGCCAGTGGCATGGCTGGTGTTCTTGCTCTCTGTGCAACTTCAGTAAGTATTCTGACCATACAAGAATCATGACTTATCACATTTGACAGCTCGAACGTGCTGTCAAATGCCTCGGCGCTGGTGCCATTGATATTGATGTGGACATCCTCGATATGCGTCCTGCACAACTGAAGCGCAAGCTGCGCACACCGAAGACCCTCAACAAGTGGACCGGCAACTACAGCACCACCGAGCACGCATTTTCCATCAACAACTGGGGGTCAGTAACCGAAGCTTACTTGTCTAGCGTAAAGAAAAAGGGGGACATTTTTTTGAGGGACATGGTTTCAACAGCGTGGAAGTTACTCAAGAAATCGGGCAGTGCTGGCCTTGAGAAGTACCTTTGCCTCAACGATGACGACGAATCAGAGGACATCGACAGGCGTGCCATGCTTTGGTAACTAGTAATATCAGTTTTTTTTGCGTTATTCATGAGCTAACATCATTTGATAGATCTCGTTCCCGCCATGCTTGCTGTCCGCTTCCATCATCGCCATTGATTCAAGTTCATAGTACTATCGTGTTTTGCTTATCCCACCACCACTCGTAATGCCTTTCGTCGTCTTTAGTCTCGTTTCATGCTCTTTGCACCGTTACCCTTCTTTTCGCTAGCATTTCGTACTCTTCTTTTCGCTAATGTTTCGTACTTTACTTTGTGTTCCCATTTTCATCACTTTTTTGCACTTTCCACCAGATGATGTGATACCGTTTGCTCTCTATTATTACCACTTTGTTTTGTCGGTTAATGCCTCATAAGTGACTTTCATGAGCTGCAAAGTAGAATTCAGAGGACGAGTGGCATTTTTCTCAATTTTCTCATCGTGTCTTGCGTGTCACCTTAATGGTTCCTCAAACCTGGTAAAACTCGGAAAAATAGAAATAAATTCAAAATCTTTGGCGAAAATAGACCCGAGGTTTTACTGATGCTAGACCTGAGCAATAACTGGCACTCACGCTCAAGCTTTGTTCTTAGTATGCGGCAGGCAACGATAAGCATGTCAATGCAAGGTACTAGTAGGTCCTAACACGATTCACCGGACAAAATTGAAGCTGAAATTAATTGCAAATACAACAGCGTACACTTCGACCGATCAGGGGCCTACGTAGGATCTAATGGTGTCATGAAATTATGAATGCTAGCCAGACTTATTAGGTTTATCTTCATGCCATGCACCGTACGACCGAACCTTTTAAAACCTTTCAATTCGCTTTCAGTATCTTCTCCTTATTAACATCTTGCGCGCTTCCGTGATGTGTAACTACTTTGACGCCAGCACAGCACTTCGAGCCTCATTTCTACCAACCAACCACCTCTCCGAGTCCCATTCAATGCCCCCAACATTTTGATGATCACCACACACGAAAACATGCAAGCCACGTCATCACAACGCCGTCCTGTCGACACTGACCCTCTAAGCCTCAGAAGCGAGTAAGTGACAAGTTAGACTAGTAGGCTGAGCGTAACACTTATGGATTTGCAGTAATGGGAGCACTAGCAAGCTGCATCCAACGAACAAGAGGCTTTCCAAGGCCGTTGTAGGAGGCTCTATTAAGAATGTGTGAGTTTCATGGAGCAACCAATCACTGCGAGACATTCGAGGTTTGATCATGCTGGGTAGTAGGTCAAACACCGATGAACAGATCCTCAACGATCGACAAGGGCTTCCTATAGCTGAAGAACGTGACGAAGACGTTGATTCGAAGTTTTGGGCGACGTATGACAAGTTTTCGACGGAGTATGATAGTGACTTTTTAGAGCGGGCGAATGGCGATATGGGCATCATCTTAACTTTTGTGCGTTTGTTTATGTCTATCAATGCAAATCTAACAGGCGAACCAGGCTGGTTTATTCTCAGCTGTCAACTCCACTTTTATCATCGGAATGCAGCCTAACCCGGCAGAAACTACCAACGTCCTCTTGTTTCACCTTATCCAAATGACAGCTAACGGCACAAACACTGCAAGTGACATCAGCGGTCTTTCCTCTTCCATGCCATATCCTTCTTCGACTATCTGGATGCAAACGCTTGCGTACGCTAGCCTCTCGTTCAGCGTCTTGGCCGCGTTTGGGGCTGTGTTGGGAAAGCAATGGCTCAACGCTTACAAGGCAGCTCGTGGACGAGGGTCTCTTGAGGAACGCTGCATACAGAGGCAGAGGAAAATGGATGGAATGGAGTATTTTCAGCTCCAGACCATCTTGCAGGGGTTCCTCGTGCTCCTCCAAATCTCGCTACTCCTATTCGGTTTATCACTAAGCGCCAACATGTGGATCCAGCAAACAACGATTTCCAGTATCGTTATCTGCACCACCGCATTCGGCATCCTGTTTTACGCAAGCACTATTCTCGTGACAATTTTGCGTCCAGACAGTCCTTTTCAGACACCAGGAGCTGAACTAATGGGAGCCATCTGCAGAAAATTTCTCCCGGGCAGATTGACTTTCACTCCTGGTTCTGCATCCATTAAATTGTCCGCCATCCGCTGGATACTTGAGACATACACTCATCCAGAAGTTGTCGAGGCCGCGGCTGCAATGGTACCTCTCGTGCAATGGCCACAGAACATTGATGCTTCCACAATCTATGCACGCTTGAAGGATAATTTTGAGGCGTGTCGTGAAATGGAAGAGGTGTTTCTGAAGTGTGGCAAGGCCATGACCCATCTTTGCAGCCAGTCACTTGAAATACGTCAGGAACTTCGTTGGAAATCCATCCGTATCTGGGAATGTTGGGGAGGCAAGAGCCGTTTCATTCGTGATGCATTCATGGACAGCCGTAACGCCTACAATCACCTCAAGAACACGCAGCAAGAGGACGTTCGACAGAAGCATAGGGCTGATGCACGCACGGCTCTGAGAACAATGGTTGTCCATGGAGATCCCATTCGGTTTTTATTTCCGGACGACGAACGCTTAATTTGGGATAGTGATTTGCGATGGTGTCACGATAATGGACTCATGCCCAGCTGTGATGAATTTGACTGGCTCATCGACTACTTGGCGAAAGAAGCTGACACTAGAGCGGATGATGAGACTGTAGGTGATGCTCTGCTTACGCTGAGCGCCATGCATAGCCTAGGAAGCTCTACCAAGCGTCGTTCTTACATCACGGCGCTTATACATTGCATGGACCCCACCAGACCTCCCCGTGTTCGACATGCTGCACTACGAGCTGTTACTGATGCTCGAGAAGAATTGGCATCTATGACAAACGAATCAATACCACAGGGTGTGGATGCAACACTCCTGGACAACCTTTCTTGTGCTATTTTGACTGCTGTACATCCAAATCACTCGCAGGACCGGACAGTCCAATACGGCGGACCCGACATTTCTTTTCACGAAAACCGAGATACTTGCTACTCTCGTCTCATCCTTGCCCTTGCACAGAATGACAAGTGGCATGAACGTCTGGCCCACGATGGTCATTTCGAGCGTTGCATTTCTCTAGCCGAGGACGCCTTTGAACGTTCAACTTGGGTCCCCGGATGCTACCTTGCTGGGATCTTCACACATATCAAGCCCTTACATCATGCTCTTCCTTTCAGCCCTACCCAGGAAAGATGGCAGGCATTCATCAGAGGACAATGGAAGTCCGCACACCGTTATATGTGGCATGACATCAGCGCACTACCAGCCCTCGTGGTGGCAACGAGGCAGTATTCAATAAGCTGGAATTCTAGCGCTGACGAGGATTTAGCAGAACTCACTAAAGACGTGCATGGAGCTTTGGAATCATTTTTTTCTGTGATTGTTTATGGTCTAGATCAGGCTCTATTTGATGCTGCCCTGTTATCTGTACAGGGCTTGTATGACGATTTGCACCGTATGATCGAGAACTCAAACACTTTGCATACAGACAATGGGTCTTTGGAGTCTTGAAGACAAACCGTTATGCAGCAGTATCATATATCCTATGGGGTTAGTATATTTATGCCTTAACTTGCTAGCACTGCATGCAGCTACTATTCAATTCCGTACGATAACTATTTTCCCTTTGTGACTCGCCTCCCTACCTTACATGCATATATAAGGCTAGCAGAACGTATCGAATAACTCTAGTTTTTCAATCATATCATCTAAGACTATGATAGTTCTGCAAGTTTCAAATTAGCGCAACGACTCAAGGGTATCATACGCACATCAACTTTGTCCGTGCACGCGGCTACTAGCCGCATATCGGAAATTGCAGCGATTGAAACTCCCTCCGTGATACTCTCAACTGCTGATCTGTATGGGTCACCCGCAGGATCTAGTTAATTTCTATTCCATGCAGTTTGTGCATCCAGATGACTGCGAATCGCGATGAAAGAAGGGAGAGTCATCGATTCAAGGTAAATTATGCGGTCAAAGGACTTTGCAGAATCTGACATCACGTCATTCATCACGAGGATGGTGGGCACGACTCGGAGTGAATTCAACAGACGATACTTCGACGCGCTGTTTGCATCAGGCGCTCCAAAGCTGCACCTCAGGCCTCAGGCCTGTATCATTCTGCACTGATTCCTGGAGCCCATGACGGCTGAATCGGACCGATAACAGGACAATTAAATGTTCAAGTATTACGGTGACCTACCATAAATAAATTCGACAAGAATGCAGAGCTGCAATACACCACAGGAATATACGCCCCCCAAAATGCATATACCTTCCGCCCTGCGCTGTATCTTCTCCGGTGGGCGTTTTCTCCGAATCGAATGAATCCACCATCATTATGTTCTGATGTCTGTGGAGGTCAATTAAGAGAGATACTATTCATTACTCACGCAAATAGTCTGAATCCACCAATACCTCTACAACGGCATTTAATTCGTCACTGTCTCGCACCAAGCTTTTCAATGACTAGTTCAGGGCCTTGCACCAGCTTTCGTACAGGATGCACAAAGGAATACTCTCCTCGCTCCGTTTCCAGCATCTTCATCTGATTGCACATGCAGGGTGAGCGAGAACATGGAAGCAGGGTGTAAAATGATAATTTGGGGATGTAGCTGTGCCCATCTGATTAAACTAAACTCTGCTATGCACTGATGGGAAAGCGAGAGTGATCTCGAAGGAGATGAGAGAGGCAGCAGTCGCGATATAGAGGAAGGAGGAGATAATGCTAGAGACGAAATGAATGGTCACGTGATTCAATGCGAGGTGCTGTTTGGCATTTATCAATTGTCCCTACTAATTTGCGTGCTCCCAGTACCTTGCAAAGTTGTGTCCTTAACGTGTCGTCCCTACCCCTACAGATCATACTTGCAAATACTCATGCCAGGTTCACAATTAGCTCTGCTGCGAGTTCAAACGTTCAAGGTTGAAGGCTGCAAGATTCCTCGCAGGTTCTGAGTCGGAAGAATTTTGTTGACATCCAGTCTCGTCCATTTTTTTTCTCGCTCCAGCATGATATCCCAAGCACACGGTGGCTAGATTTAGACCGCTGAATTGGACCAACTGCCAACTGGCGAGGGCCTAGCTTGGGTCATTCTGGGAGCGCCACTATGGTTGACACGTTTGTAAATTGTATGGCGACTGATCCGGGGCCTCGTACAGTAGAGGCGAGGTTGCTCGCTCGCCTTGAACAGCCTTTTGGGGGTGCTCTTTTGCTAGTGCAGCACCGGCGTAGCGCGGAGTACAAGAGGATCACACTGATATTGCATAAATTGGGGACATGAACTGCATTCATGGCACGATGGATGATAGGACGTCATATTGTAATCGCATGCATTTCGGAGAACGGAGATATCGAATCTAACATGTTTTCATTCATACCTTGACAGAACCTGCATGGAATTACATCCCTAGGAATTTATACCATATTGTGTGCTGACTTACAACAGGAAGGCAAACCATTACGATTGTATCATCGAATCGTTGCTGAGAGCATCGCCAAGAAGACGTTGTCTATCCCCACTGCTCCGGTCACTTTTCAAGTCATGGTGCGTCCATGTCGATTGTCAGTGCGTTTACCCACAACTGCTCATCCCTACAGGAAGGTCATGCTCGTTTACCTTTAGAAATGGCTATGCAGCAAGTGTGTGCACCGATGGCGTTTACTTGGCTTCCACCCACAACAGCCCATTCCTACAGGAAGCTCATACTCGTTCACCTTTAGAAATAGCTCTGCAGCAAGTTTATGCGCCGATGGCTGCAAGATCTCTCGCACCTCCTGACGTCAGGCTGCCGACAATAGCGTTTATGCCTTGGTATCTGAGACCGAACAACCCCATTGAGTATTTTTACTCGTCAGTGCTCAGTATCTGACATCCTATTGAGTCAGTCACGGATACTCAAGATGTGCCTGAGGACCAGGAAGGGTGCAACTCATCGATTGCAAGTTCTCGAGTTAGCCGGAATTGAACGTATCGGGTCAGCGCTACTCCGGTTGAAATTATCTGCAAAACGTCAGGATTCTAAAATGAGGCGAGGTCACAACCAGCAGGACTATGGATTTCGGGAACCGCTGTTATCGTTCTTCGCCTCGGGTAATTCAGTAGACCCATGAACACTTGCCGCTGCTTCGGAGGCGATACCAATGCCTGCTCCCGAATTTGAAAGCCAGGTCAATGGTAAAGAAGGGCGAGCAACTCGAATCTCAACAGAGCGCCATTCGCCAACAGATAACACCGGAAATCGGGGAACTATGCAAACACATAAGTTCGGCTCCGTTATGCGGACAGTAAGTTCATTTCCGTCACCTCGAATTAAAGTTTGCGGCCCAACAAATCATAGATATCATTGATCGGTCAGAACAACCCGCCAACCACACTGTACATTGTTGGACTAGGCTGGTCGTCAGTTGTTACACAATCTTTGCAAAAATAGACAACTTCCCTGAGACTCATCAAATGTATCCTTGTTAGCAAAAGCCGTCCAACTTCGAGCCGAAATAGAGTTCACCGCCAGAAAACGAAGCACAATGCTTACCCCTGGTCATTGTCGCTGCGAGACTGTTGGGCATGCTGAAAGGCTTTTCGGATATCTCCTTTGCGAAACTTGTGTGGCGGTCCGGTGAGTGGCCCGTTCCGTCAGTGGTTCCTTCCACGGGTTCAGACGGTACTTGCATGGAACGACAAGGAGTGCACCAAACGATGGGATACCGGATTAATAAGTCAGAGAAAGGGCTTGTCGGGCCACGTCATGCGCGTGTCAATGATGACGTTGGGACGATGTACCTGACTCTAGCTACGTCTGTACCACAGCCGTGGAACAAGATGTCCCACTTATCGCGTTTCTGGACGTATTGGGGTTGGGAGATTAATTAATAGAAACGGCAGCAGCCGCGCAGGTCCTTCATGATGTGTTTCTTTTTCTAACTTCTTGCAAAATTTGGCTACCCGTGGGTAGGAAACTTCAATCTATGGCAGCGCGACGTTGACCATCATTCGTCATTAAACGCATGCAAGGGACGGAAAACCTCAATCAGTGCACCGACAAATGTGTTCAGCGGCGTGGTGTTTCGACTCAAGGTCCGAATGCGAAGGGTGCCCAGCAAACTCTTAGCGGCTCAGTGTCAAAGTATACTACACCTGAGGCCCATCGTGCTCTCATTGCGATGCGCTGCGCTGTTAACAAGGCTTTTTCAGGTGGCTGTCTTCAGGTTGACCACCTCCATCACGGTGTTAGTTCACAAACTTTCAAAGCTCAGATGGCTGTCAAAGGGCAAAGACAGCGCCTCAGGAGTCAGGGAAGGGAAGGGAAAAGATTGTTATTGACTCAGACTAAGCTTCGTGCATAGTAAGTACATACCAGTTTCGAAAAATATGTCTACTCACCTCCGTACCACCTGCGGGTTGGACCACGGTTTGATCCATTGTAGTAGGAGCACAGCACAAGAGTCATGCATTCACTAGTCATGCGGCGTCAGGATGGAGCAGGCTAGGACGAGTTAGGCGTAGAGAAGGCAGAGGCCATGCACGTGACAGGAGTCAGGGGTCGTAGAGGTTCGGGGTCCAAGGAGGACGATACGGAGATAGCACGTCATCCTCCTCGCTAGACAGCAAGGCTAGCGGGGACATTGTGACCGTACCCGCGATTCTCTGACCCGGGTGGGTACGGTTGGGTGCGGTGACCTGGGTCGACCTATCATGATGTCGAACGTTTCTCGAATAGGGAAACTTCGAACGAAACTAAAAGAATCCTCGATCAAAACGGAGCTACCTGTGTGCGAAAAAAATCATTAAAGGGAGGTAGGCACTAGGGACATTCCAGCAACCGTACAAGGTAAGCGGTAACGTCGTATACCTCAGAATGATTCTACTATATCTAATTCAAAGATACCCCGATCAGCTACAGCCTACCACAGCATCATGATAGCGGCATTTGCAGAGTTGCTCTTTACATCACTGGTACACGTACAAGATTCATATCTCAATCAACCTGAGCAGATTATCTTACTCACAAGTGACTAACGTGGCTCCACTAGGGACAGTGAGCGCGATTAATTTCTATTTATTCTACCATGAATGCTCTCTTGAGGATTGTGGACTTGCGCCCCCTGTTTCATCACACACTCCTCTACATTTCTACCATTGCTAAGTTACCGTTATTTCGCAATGCCTGTGCCGCTCGTATGCCACTCTGAAGTCGACGTTCTCATTATTGGTGCTGGCCCTGCTGGTCTCATGTGCGCGAATGCCCTCGCAAATGCGAGAGTGAATGTCCGCATCGTAGACCAAAGGTCAGTGCATCGACCCTTTCATTCCTCCTTCTAACTCAACTTTCCATTAGGGCCTTCAAAATAACTGCTGGCCATGATGATGGAATTGCACCTCGCACTATTGAAGTTTTGCAGGTAAAAATGCTTCCTCGCTAATTGATTAAAACTCGGTATCAACAAGCTGGACATAGAGTTATGGACTTGCAGAGCGCCTTCTAAGAGAGTCTTGCCAACTTCATCTAGCAGTACGCCTTTCAAGATGAGCTTACAGGATATGTGCCTCATTGTATCTTAGGCTTTCTATGACCCTTCTTCGACCGGCGGTATCGAGGTCCGTAAATTCCCGCATCAACGAAGGATGCTCACCGAATTTCCGCCATTAGCTTACTAACAGGATATCAAACATAACAGCTCCGTCTGCAAGATACCCATTCGAAGTGTGTTAATAAATAAATTGGACACAAATCATATCAGCTAAATGAGATCAAGGCTGCGCTCCATCAAGGAGCCATTCAAGATATTTTCATAGATTCCATGACACCACTCGGCGTTGAGGTTGAACGATCGACGAGGCCAACTTCGATAGAGCTCTCCAAGGATGAAAGCGAGCTGACGGATCCTACATCACATCCAGTTTGTGTTACGCTCCAAAAACTAGGCAAATCTGAAGATGAATCACGAGAAGAGATTATCCACGCTAAATTTGTTGTCGGTGGTGATGGTGCGTTTCGAAGATGTCAATATAACCAATATAACCATTTTCCTTGATAGGCGCTCGCTCATGGACCCGCAAACAACTCGATATTACGATGGATGGAGAACAATCTAGTGAGAATGGTGATCACTTAGAATTATCAGCAAGCTCAGTCTCGATCGTTAGATTCCACCTGGGGCGTCGTGGACCTTACTGCTGACACTGATTTCCCGGATGTCAGGAATAAGACCTTTATACATTCTAACCATGGCTCAGTCATTTTCGTTCCTCGAGAAAAGGATCGCATTCGCATATATGTACAACTGGAGGCTAATGATGTCATCGATCCAGTGTCAGGCAGAGTAGACAAGGAGAAAATAGGTCCAGAGCAAATTCTTAAAGTAAGCGGTATCCACTATATGGTCAGCAGTCATCGATATTCCCCTTAGACTGCCCAGAAGGCGCTTGAACCTTACAAGGTTATCCGGAAGAGTGAATTTTTGTGGTGGACGATATATAGCGGTATGCATCTTACTACTTGCTACGAATTCGTGTTCGTTTGACATTTTTACTCAAGTTGGACAACGAGTGGCCTCACAGTTTTCCATCAAAAATAGAGTATTTATCGCTGGCGATGCTTGCCACACGCACTCTCCAAAAGCAGGTAAGCATCCCAATTCTGGCCTCTTTTTCTGGTCTGGTTATAATGGAGCTTCCAGGACAAGGGATGAACGCAAGTATCAACGACAGTCGTAATCTAGGTATGTCTTCTGCTCCTGTTGTCATGATCGAGCTACTATATCGCTTTGTCAGCTTGGAAAATTTCCCTAGTTGTTCGTGGGTGGGCAGACATGTCCCTTTTGTCAACGGCAAGCTCTTGTGCAGCTCTTTGACTCCTTGCTTACGCCCGGCCGATAGTATGAATCAGAGCGCCGTAAATTCGCATTAGACCTGATCGCGTTTGATAAAATGTGGGCCGCCCTTGTCTGTGGCAAGCCCTTGACTGTGCCGAGCAGCAATGGGGTGTCGCCCGATCATTTCTTGAAGTAAGATTATGCTATCAACAGTCTCTTCCTGTTACTAATCCCATGAGGTTGTAGGACTTTCCAAACAGACTTCACCACTGGCGTTGAGATACATTATCAGCCTTCAGTTGCAGTAAATGATAGGAATCAGGAGTTGGCCGTTGGCCTCGTCCTCGGAAAACGTGTACCTCCGCACAAACTCATGCGGGCAGCAGACGCATGTCCATTCGAGCTCCAGGATCTTCTTCCTTCGGACTGCCTCTTCAAGTTACTTGTTTTTACCGGCGATTTCAGCGATCCGCTTCAGCAAGCGAGGGTCGAGTCGATGGTCACGGACATGCAGAAACCTGAGAGTTTCCTGAATCGTTACGCGACACTTGAGAATCCACGATTCGATGTCATCACGATCAGCAAAGGCCAGAAGTATGAATTCAGTTTCCTGCGGCTCCCTACGCTTCTTCGCTCTCATTGGTCAAAGTGAGTGCCTTCTCATCCGTATTAAGTGCGATAATGTTGATTGAGGTGCTCTTAGGGTGTTTATCGATGACACCGATGCCACTGGTAGTTTTGGGGGAGGAGGTTACTCGTATTATGGAGTGGGATCTGAGGGGGTGCTGGTTGCTGTTCGTCTTGATGGCTATGTTGGAGCCATCGAGCCACTGAATCGCGTTGAGGTCCTTGATGCGTATTTTGCGTCTTTCATGAAGATTGCCGCTCAGGCTTAACGACAAATCTTCTTCAAATGCTGCTTCGCTGTTTCAACACAGAACTAGTTCCTATGATATAATTTTTCTTGTCTACATCCTCAAACCAGACTTATTCATGCGTGCACTCTATGGTACAATATTTGCACTATTCTTCGTTCTTTATCGCCGACGCAGAGGCGGTGGTAATTCACACCTTTGAAGTGGAGGATCAAACCGAGCTTGCTTGAAAAGTCGACGAGGAGTAAGAACTATTTCTACTGACCTAATAATAAATCCGAGAAGTGAAGCCAAGCAGAGTCAAGGTCGTCTCGTACATGCACCTCCGCTTGCATGCGCATACAAGTGGTCAGAGTGTGATGCACAGGACCTGACCATGACGTGGTAATGTATTGGGACCGGAGACACTGTCATGGACTCTCTGAAAACAAGGAAGCAAATGAGAATGAGTCACAGATATAGAGGTAGGATGGCATCAAGGCTAGCTTGCAATAGTAGGAATGTCATACACGTAAGTCACAGTCTGCATGGCCCAAACATAGCAGTCTAAGATGACACCCCGGGAAAACAATCAGCCTTGCCAGCTCTACCGGTTACAACCGGCAAAACCGACCCTGAGTAGTTCTGCCATCCACTGAAGACCTGCCCATTGCCACGTCTGTATTCCTTGTGAAAAGAATACATTTTGATGACCAACGTTAAAGTCTAGCTTTGTTTCCTGATGTACATTAAAAACATTATATCTGAGGAGCGTACCTTTTTTTGCAATTTGGATCATCGTGTCCTTGGGCTCTTCCACTGCTCGATAGCATACCAAGGCAATGCAAGTCAGATCGGAGGTCTGTCAGCAATCTGCTGGCATTGCAAATATCATGTGTCGAAGGCGGATGTAAGGTGGATAGGCGCAGAATCATGTATTCACATCATAAAAGCAAGCCGTCTTCTTACTGTCTCTCTTTAAATTTATTTTCGAGATCCCATATCGCATCTCACATATAATGCATTTCTCCTTCCGAGTCATCCTCGCCGTTGTTGCTGCTTTGACGATGTCTACGGCTGTCAGCGCTCGATGCCAAAAAATTGGCACTACTTGCGGCACAAATGAAGATTGCTGTTATGGGTATAAATGTGTGGCAATCTTACATCGATTCGTCGATGGTGAGGTGAGTATGAGTAGTTTCATCCACAATTTATTGACTCACCAGTATGGTAGCCTTTCTACATATATGAGTGTTACCCCTGAGCAGTGAGGTCGAATGAGTCATGTCTGCTTTCGCATTGGTGTAGTGTGGTTGATGGCACCAACGTGTAAGTAGTTCGTTGTTCAATGCGGAGTGTTTCTGAACAAATTTTACTGCTGCTTGAACAGTGAAGACCTTGAAGCAGAGGGACATCTCGAGCACTCGAGTGTATGATATATGACTCAAGTACTTACGGTTGTACCCCCATTGTAAACTTGTAGAATACTTCATGAGTCCCCGAACGATTGTAGTTGTGAACTGGGTTCCTGGTGCTAAACCTAATCAAGGTAAGTCACCGATAGAGACTCGACATCGAGAGAGGCTCTGCTAATAAAGTGGGCAATTTCGACTCGTGGTTAGTCATATGCAACGAAAGATATGGAGAAGCACATTCTTAGAGCTTGAAGGCCCGCCAACTTGCCATATGCACGTTGTAAAAGTCCAAGTCGTCTAGCAGAATGACAAGCTGCGCAGCATCCAGAAAATAACGTCACACCTAGCGACTACTCTTCTCTAGAATTTGGACTGAGCCTCAGCTGCTGATCTCCCGAAATCCGAATTCGCATTCCCCGATGCACGAGGAGACTCCGAAGTTCTCTCAGCATCTATGAGACGCCTATACTGAGCTTCGGGGATCTTCGTGTCGTCAAACGTAGGCCGGTACAACAACGTATTGGTCCAGCAACCATAGAATAACAGGGACCTGAGAGCAAGTCATATCCGAGGTTCGTTGGACTCTGCTGGCATTGCACATGCACATCCATCTTATAAATTATAGGTTAGTACTTAGTAGGACATACAAATAAACCGTCTCTCTTAGCTCTACCGTTCCCCTGCCTCCGGTCCTCCGAATCCATCATTTCGAGATTTCATCTTACAAATAATGCGTCGCCCCTCCATCCTGAGAACGAAGGGTTGACTCGAAAGTCTCCACAAGGTTGTTGGCTGGAAGAAGGAAGATGCTTGGAGGATGCACGAATCCGAAGGTGTGGGAGACGAAGAGACAATGGCAAATGCCGGGCGGTAACCTCTGATGACCATCATGCTAGCGGGATGTCTTCAAGTTACTGTCTGTTTGCACAATCTGAATTGTCTACCTATCAGGCAATTTATGGGCCATGTCCTCATTTCTGCCTTTAAACGCTGACATGAACGTCTCCACCATGATATCGCTCAAAGGTGTAGTCGCACTATTCGGATCAATATTAATGTGAATCACTGGAAACTCAGATCTACACACTACCTCAAGGGACCACCTTCACAGCTAGAAACTTATCAGCTTGAAATTCATGGGACAAGTCTTTGTGAAGATCATGCTCAAAATCAATCCATTGCAGCATTTTAGCGTACAGAAGACTCGTACATCTCGCCGATCTTGCGTGATGGACAGACTGAAACACTAGAGACTTGGTGTCCCTCACCTTCCTGGCAGAACAGTTCAGATGTGGAGTGGAGGAAGCCCAGGCTGGGCCTGATAAGTTCCTTTGCCATCCTACGGACTCCGCTTTCCTTTCGTTCTTCCTGCAAGCAATCCCAGAATGCACCTCAATTTCATCTTTTCTCTTGGTGGTTGGCGAATCAGATTCTCGCCCTCCCGATTCAACAATTAATTGGAGCTAATAGGACGCTTCAATCACGCTGTCTAAGACTAAGTACAATTTTTGCATGCTGGTCTTGGCCGCTATTAACCAGGGTACAGGAGATGCCTCTGCACAGACTCAACGCGTAACACAAACACAACGAACTTGTGGTCCAATTTCCTTTTTCCCGGGAGCCTCGATTCATGCACCGGCCTATTCCCTGCATACTACCACTTCCCCATGAACCGCAACCTCTTGCACTACCGAGAGCAACGGCTCAAGGGTACGTGGATCGATATCGCTCCGCGATTCGTGCAACCGAAAATCTACCACTCGTATATTGCAAGACCCAGTAACTGCAAGCGCCTCCGTAATCATCTTGACGTCTGGTTTGCCCACTCCCATCAACAAAGTCAATTTCTGCAACACGGGAAGATGAAGTCCACGGAATGTGTCGATAAACATATCCGCAGGACGATGGTCGAAGGGAAGGGTCATCGATTCAAGGCAAGAATACGTCACTGAATGACCCCCCATCCCCGACACATAGGATGTAAGTATACGTACACCGAGGGTTTCTAAACGAGGGAATATGTCTGGAAAGTAGCGTATCCCACTGGCTAGAGCCTGATGGATGTAGAGATGACGTATGCTTCCGCAGGCAGCATTGGGTTTGAATGATTGGATGGTATCCGACAGTGAATACATGATACGTGCGCGACAGAGATTTGGTGCATTGAATTTGATGAGATCTGTCAAGTCCCAGAGCCGATCTAGCGTTCTCAGCTGGGGCGTATTGAAGTGATCACTCCTATTGAATGTGGATGAGGGAGCAGACACTGTTTCCCAACGCCTGGTCTCATCATAAAGAATCTCGAGCAGTCGAGAATTCACATCCTGGCAGGAATGTCGGCTTAAGGAGGAGAGAAAATAAATATCAAGGTGATATATGCAAATGGTGAGAGGTAGATTGCCAGACTGAGCGAGCCAAAACTGGAGTAGAGAGGGAAAGAACAGCGTAAGTGGCTTGAGGAGTATTCCGGGAAGCACGACTTTGATGCGCGACCAGATCTCTGGCGTTGAATATGCAACGTCCCGCCAATGGCGGCACACTCGAGTGAAGAGCAGGGGCGGGCTAGCAAAATTTGCTGACATGGCGATGGTTTTACTATCATATGAGAAGATACTAGGACAATCTGGTTCGTCGTTGACGGCGAGCAAGAATACGACCTGTAAAACTTCTACTAGCAACTGATGCATAATGGGTGGGCATGTAGTCCAGGGCCGGGTCATAGATGTTTCGATGAGCGAATGCATCAAGCGACAGTTTGGCTTTATCGGATTCGCAAGGCTTCAAATAAAGAAGAGTCACTGAATGTTCAAAATAGGAGATTGATCTCCTGAGTATCACACGTGACTAGTGCGCCAACAGAGGCTATCATCGCATCGTCGCAAGGATCAATGTGAATTACCCCATCTGCTTCGGATAAACCAGCACACCTCAGTTTGTATTTTTTCCAGACCAACGCGGGATCGGGCATGGCTGGCGGGCAGGAACACCAGCTTGCGATGTTTCAGAGGAACTCAAATTCATGGACAGCATCAAGATGCACGAGAGTTTTGACGTAGTAGCATAGTGCTGGGTGCGATGATGTATGGCGGCATGAAATATGTGAAAAAAACTACATAGGACCTTCAGACGACAGCCCTTACTCTGCGTCTACAACAGCGGTTTGGAGGCCCTGGCAGAAGGTTGTTGTCGAGGACAGAACAAATAACAGAGGGTAAATACACACCTTGAACGAGGTCACAACTACATGGCTGGCATATGTGAAAAGTTTCTCCTTTGCGCCCTCATCATCATTACGCTTGCCTGTAAAAAGTAGACCGTCAGTATTATGATCAATTTGGAAATATAGCACGTACGCTCAAGCTTTACTCTTATCCGGTGAGGGACGCTCTTAACACCTCGAGCCCACAATGCCTGGTTGAGCTTGGGGTCCAACCGAACATCGGTTGTGCCCATGGATTTGCGGGCGAAATCGACAACAGATTTTACGGCCCATGGGGCACGCTTTTTGAAGGAGCGGCCATGCACGAGCTTGTGCAGATGGATGGTGTATTCACGAGTTACAACGTCTTGAAGAGCGGAGCGCTTGCCGCCAGTCTATGATAAGATTTAAAGATGTATCACGGGTGAAGGTCATGATAGCACACACCTTGCCGCTTTTTGTCCTGGCCTAAAAATGGTTCGAATTAGTTTCTCAAAGGGTAGAGCAAGGATGTGGCTTACCATGTCTTGAGGATGTATAATGTGACGAGCTCGTCTAACTGGGACAGCAGATGTCGCACAGACTTTGGTTGTGTTTGGTTAGTGTAATGATGACATAAGGTTCAAGTGGCTGAGGTACTTGATAGTTTTTCGGATATGTCCGAAACACGTGATACGTATTTACAACAATGCGGTGCGGCGGACTTGTACCAATTTGAAGGCTAAAAATAGTATAAGCATTATGTTCTGGATTTACATGTTGCCTTTGTTTCCCAGCTCGTCTGCTTTGTTGTCATGTACATTATCTGTAGCTGTATATAAGGTCTCTCTTCGAAGACTCACCTTTGTTCATCCTGTCTTCTTCTTTCGCACTCTTTTACTCAATCCATAATGCGCTTTGCTGTCGTCGTTCTTACTCTCTCCGTCGCTGTCTCGTCCGCGTTTGCGGCATTGATCGCACGTCAAAGCTTGCCCAGTATGTCTATTTTTTCTTTGTCATCATACAACGGTATCTGACATCATCAGATTGCGCTGTCCCTTGCCTGACGGATGCTGACTTTGGCAACTGTTCTTCTACCGACGACAACTGTCTTTGCCACAGCCAGGCTTTCATCAACAGCACCACAACCTGTATTCAAGCATCTTGTACGGGCTCTGACCTCACAAATGCCGACGCAGCTTCCCAATCACTCTGTGCTGCAGTGGTATGTTATAGATATCCTTGTTTCTTGAATGGCTGATAAATTGCATAATGCAGGGCGTCACCTTGACCGCTGGCAGCGCTGCTGCGACGGCTACCTCATCATCCAATAGTACCGCCACTGCTACCACAGCCAAGCCTTCGTCAGTCGTTCTTTCATTTATTTTTCGGTAATTAAAAAACTAAACGAATTGAACCAGGTCTTCCAACGCTGCATCATCGCATAGCATTAACATGCTGACTGGTGTAGCAGCCTTTGCCATCATGGCAGCGTCATTATAGAGGGATTGCGAGTCATCTCACTATCATTATTCTTTCGCATTCTTTTGCGCATTAGAACTTGTCAGGGTGTTTTGAAGTTGACGTTGAGCGCTGAGCATTAACTCACGATTACCTGATTGATTTCTTGCATGCGATTCCGAGTCGATAGAGGAGAAATTTATGGGGTTATATAGTTATCTATGTAGTTAAACTTCGTCATTCATCTACTCGGTCGCCACGTTAGGCAATTTATTTGATTTTGTGTGCACAAGCGCCCATGGCCTCCGACTCAATTTGCAGTTGAATTTGCGTACTTCAGACCGTCATCGGTTCATCACCCACCAAGCTCCAAGGCTGGCCTTCTTCTGCAGATCACAAGAAATTGCCGCCAAGCCTACGTACGCCCCTTTTCATAGGCTGTACCGACCGTTGAGCCCGTTGATCAGTGCGCCTAATATTCCGAGGTCACCGTCACGCTATCTCCTACATCCACCATGCAACCAAAGACATTGCGATTTCAGTTGAAACGAATTCCCTTGGCACTCGTGGTTGGGCTGTTACTAGGCTTGCTAATTGGAAAGACACTACCAACAAGCGTATGTCTGTCTATACTTTGACAGTTTTACTATCATGACAACGCATGATTGTTTTGTAGCTCTTGTCAACAGGCGGGAACAATCCCATATTCGTGTCTCGCTTGTCTGCTCGCAAACAAATCACCCTGCCTAGCATTGACCAGCGCCGCCGTGTCCTAGACCTGCTCTCCACGTTGTCTCCGCACCATACCACAGAGTGCACACGAAATTCCCAGCCGCTTTACGTTCAGCAAGTCCGAGACCGATATGATTCTCTTATAGGACACAAAACTCCTTCTGAATCCACCTGGTTCTCTTCTTGGGGATTTTCCGACTCCCAACACGTACACAACGTTCCAAAAAAAGAGCACAAATATTTTTTCGCCATCAACTTGTATAACTCCTTCGATGTCATCCCTGACTTGTTTGCAACTCTTTTTCGAGTCTCTGCTATCTTGGGGTATCACAACGTCTATGTCTCCATATACGAAAATGGCTCGACAGACCAGACGAAAGCGCTGCTACGAATATTCGACGCCCTCACTCGTAGTGTAGGCTTACGTGTTACTATTCGAACCTCTACACGTACACGAGGTGCCTTCAACCATCGTATAGAGTACCTTGCGGAGGTCCGCAACCAGGCTTTTAACCCACTCCACGAGCTCCGCGACTCGCACAACGAGTACTTTGACACCATCATATTTATGAACGATATCCTCCCATGCGTGGACGACTTGCTTGAGCTGATCTGGCAAAGTAGGCGGAATAATGCAGGTATAACATGTGCTTCTGACTACATGTATCATAAAGAGCTGGTAAGTCCCGTTATTGCACTCACAGCCTAAGCTCATTTTCCATTTTTGTATATAGTCCTCCCCCGTGTTTTATGATAATTGGGTCGCCCGCGATATCAACGGGACAGCGTTGGAAAATGCTCCGTTCGAAAGCGTCTTCCATGATCCCTACTCCTCCGACCGTTTCCAGATGCACCTTCCCATACAGGTCCAGTCGTGTTGGAATGGCATTGCAGTCCTGGACCCTGCTCCATTTTACACCCCCCCTTATATCAAATTCCGTATGGCTCGACTCACAGATGAGGAGTGTTCTGCTTCAGAGTGTAGTTTGATCTGCAATGATTACTGGCAGGCTGGGTATGGGCGTATATTGATGGTACCGCGGGTGAAGCTAGCGTACGACAAAGTATGTTTTTGGTTGAAATGCAATTCGATGTCTGATGGATTAAATGATTTTTTTGCAGAGAGTATTTGATATCATACATCCTTCAAGACGGAACCTTACTGCTATCCGTGGTTATATGCGTCTTGGGGGACTTCCGGACAATCCACGGACAGATCCACAGGACCGGTCATGGTTTGGTCCTCATGACCGTTTGTTCACGCCGGAGGAAAGTGAAGAGCTTGATTTTGTGCCCGGGCCTTCGCATGGTACGTACTGCGTTCTTTATTCTACTCCCCGACTTACGAGTCATGCAGTATGGTGTTGGGGCTGGGACGGTGCAGGCGATATAGATGGTCCCGATGTGGATCCAATCTGGGAGCGGATGCCCGACCGTTCGCAGCATGTAGATTCTGTGAAGGTGAAGCATCACAGGGAGATGAGCGAGCTGTGATGCGTTCGGACATAACATGGACATCTGGGTAGTATGATCTGTTAATTGCGTCGAACTTATTTGGTTTGCGTGGTGTATCTCTACGAAGGTATGTCTACTAGAGACGCGATTCTGTGGAATTTCAAAAGTGCTTGTCTTCCCACTGCAGTTTACTTGCTAGACTCGTCATCCCTAAGAGTAGCTTCAGTCAATGTTAAGTTATTGCGGTAATTAATAACGATGAGTGACCCAGGAGTAAGTATCACGCGTACTCGCCTTCGAACTTCGAACGGCGAACACTGGGGAAATAGTATTGGCAGTGTCATTTCCCTAGATAGAGTGACCTCCGCTCGAGATAATATGTCACTGACGCTTCGTAAAGGGCACTTGGCACAGTTGGTAGCGCGCACGCTTCGCATGGATAGATTGCGTGAGGTCGTGGGTTCAACTCCCACAGTGTCCATTCTTTTGTGTTTCTCGTCATTAACCTCATTTGGCGCGGAGTTAAGGCATAAGGGTTCACCCTTCCTTGACATCCCGCCTTTGCTTCGTATTTCGGCAGCTTTCGACGGTACTTTTTTCTTTTTCGTCTCAGAGGTTTTATGCAACGACGCTTAGGCTCTGGCAAGGCTCTGGCACGCATCTCCCCTCCCAATCACCGCCGATTGACGGGCATGGGCCCAGATTCTAGTAAACACACTAACAGGTGGAATCAAAGGGTGCTAGGCGTCACCAATAGAATATGGGCCATCATCCTCGGATTCGTCCTACTGATCGCGCTATCGCGGTTTATACTCTTCTCAAACCATACCAGCGCTGGGTCATTTACAACAGAAGGCCTCGTACCAAAGAATTATTTGCATGGGGCCAACAACCCTATCGACAATTCATCCGAGGTTGCAAATCCGTTTGACTTTTGCCCTGTGTTTGGGCCCAAGGATGATATTGCGAATAAGTATGGGGTGGTTCCGTTGTCGCAGAGTCGGTTGCATTTGGGGAGTGGGGGGAGGGTGCACCGGGTTATTCACAAAGCACTTTTGGGTCAGCCTGTGACTATCAGCGTGCTTGGCGGTTCTAGTGCGTGTTCTTTATTTTGCAAAAGAACTTATATTGATGGTGTAATTGTGTAGTATCTGCATGTCATGCAGCAGGAGATGATCCATTGTCTTCCACCTGCTATCCTTCACGCTTTTTCCAGTGGTGGTCGAGTGTTTTCCCTCACCCGGCATCAGAGCTTACCAACGGTGCTATGAGGCGAACAAACTCAGGGTACTTTGGATTTTGTAGCTCGCATCATATCCCAGAGAACACCGACTTGGTGATACTCGAATTTGACGTCGACGATGAAGGGTAAGCACAGATCTCCGCCTAAAGTGTTATGTGGCGTTTAAATTCTACCAGCAACCAGCGTGCGATGGAGCATTTCGAGTTGATGGTTCGCTCAATATTGGACCGCCCTGATCAACCTGCAGTCGTCATTCTAGGGCATTTTAGTGCACAAACACACCAGGTATATGGATTTGCAGGACCTGACCATTGGCACAATATCGTCGCACAATTCTATGACGTACCGCATATCAGGTATAATTTCATTACCTGTCAAAAGAATATTTTCTGACGCCTGTGTAAAGCGTCAAACCCATACTATATCCGTCTTACATGGCAAACCCCGACCTCATTAAGCCTTACTTTGCGGACCCCATTCTTGCAAATCCGGCAGGTCATGAACTTATAACCGACGTTCTCGTATCGTACTTCCAATCTCAGATATGTGCCGCGTGGTCAACGGCGCGTGGCCAGTCGTACGAGACCATTCCTATCATGATGTCACATGGTTACCTCCAGGTGCAGATACGCATCTCTTTGGCGGAGTAGGCGCAAGGAAAGGTGCTGCGGGTGCCTGAACCACCACGCCCAGTAGATGACGGTGCAGAAGCCGAGAAGAAAACACGCACTAACTCTTGCCCAAGCAGAGTCCCATCCTTACCAATATACCCTGAACTCCGATTCCTCCTGTGCGAATCAATACGCGCCTCAAAGACCCGCTGCCATTCGAAGAGGTCGCCCCATTTTGTGCGTCTGCTAATGACCTCGTGAACCCTGTACCTCCGTCGCTTTTCTACGGGTCTGGCTGGGCAGCGGCGCATCCTCCGGCAGGGTCCAGGGTCCTCTCCGTTGCTTACGGCTGGATATTATTGGTATAGCTCGCTGCCTACGAGCAGATTGCGCGTACCTATCAAAGTAGGCGCTGGAGACGTCGGGATTTATTTCTTGAAGGAGCCTATGAGCCGGATTGGGGAAGGAAGTGAGATTGAATGTTGGGTGGATGATAATTTCAGAGGTGCGGTGATTATAGGAAATGCAGGACATGTCAGAGGGGGCGCCGACGTGAGTGTCTTGTTTTATTTTCATTTGTGTGCGGTCATTAATGGGTCATCAAGTCTTATGATGATTGATCAATTTGTCACGAGAGGATCGCACTTCATCGAGTGCGTGCTACTTGGAGACGAAGGACAAAGTGTTCCTCCTTTCAAAATCATTGGCGTATTCGCAACTTAGGACATCATCAAAAATGAGGGATAAAAATGGACATACCTGTGGACGCTAATGCTGATATCGCCAGGTGGTAGCTATCAGTAGTGATCTATCATTGTAAACCTCAAGGTGGTTGTACTATTGAACACTGACAATCCGGCTGATGAACTTTCTTTTTATAATATAACTAAGGAATTTATTGTTGCTTTGGATTTCTTCTAATACGACAGTAATAGGGTTCCTATGTTCGAAGCCATGCTGTCTTCGCAATTTTCTTTAATTTCTTCTGTTCCTTGAACCGCTCCTGCAAAATGAAAATCAACATCCGATAATGAACGGAATCCATGTCTGATCTTACCAGATCTTTCTTTGTCGGGCGTTTTCTCTTCTTGCCTTCTCCCTCGGCCTCAATCTCAGCCCTGTTACGGGCCTCGACATCGCTCTCCCAAGCACCAACGTCAAAGTAGAACTCGCTCATGCGCTTAGCACGTTCATACTCTGACAAGTGAGTAGGATCGCG